>NW_027362059.1:0-585000 GCF_039654945.1 Dendrobates tinctorius | reverse complement strand
CACACAGGCTCAAACAAGTATGTCATCGCTGGCTGGAGGGAGAAGGAGCCTTAACTTGGGATACTTTACTCCAGGTCATACTGAAAGAGCAGTTCTACGCCAAATGCCGCGCTGAGATCCGGGAATGGGTGCGTGAGAAGAAAGCAGCGACAGTGGAACGAGCTGCTGCTCTAGCTGATGAGGTTCTCATCATCAAGCTTCAGTTGAAAAAAACTACTAGTCGGTAAGAAAAAAACTACCAGCTTCCCCACAGTGATGGCCCCTTGTCGTTCGGCCTTCAATGTTCACCGTCCCACTAATGATAATCTATTCACCGCACACTCGGAGAAATTTAATGCAAACAAGTGTTCATTTTATAAAATGAACACTTGTTTGCAATAAATTCCTCTGAGTGTGCGGTGAATAGATTATCATTGGTAATAGGACCTATCGGTCCATTACACCTGCACCTCACCATTAGGACTTGAGTGCACGCTAACTTTATAGTTTCACCGTCCCACTAGATTACCAACTCATGGCAAACACCATGTGAATGTGTCTCCTATTACTCCTGCCTTATCTTTGGGAATATGGCGTGGAGGAAAAATCGTAGAACACAGGTGTTATGGATGTGGGCAAACTGGTCATCTGCAAGCCCACTCTCCAGGTGTTCAGAGGTAGAACAGCTACAGATCACCTTTGCCTATCCATTATCTACAGACACCCTCAACAGGAGAAGAGCTGGATTCCACTCCCTGGTGATTTGCCAAGTGACTCTAATATTGTCTTCCCTACCAGGAGTCTATGTGGTGCGAGCCACAGCCACCTGTTCTTCTGATCTTTAGCACAAACATCTTCAGGAGGTCATGCTGGATGGCCAAAAGGTTGTTGGCTTTCGTGACACTGGGGATTTTCTCACCATAGCCAATCCCCAAGTAATTCGACCAGAAGCAATTAAAAAAGGACCAGGGATTGCCATTGAATTCTGGAGGAAAAGGTTCTCATCAAAAGATACTAGATCTGCATGGAGAGGATTAAGAGAGGTCACCAATTATAAAAGCCACCCCACTATAGTGAACCCCAGCAGAAGTCTGGCAGCAGAGTTAAATGAATTCTACTGCAGATTTGAGGCAAGCTCTACACACAGTGGCTATTCATCTCTAAGCTCCTCAGTCTGTTCATATAAAGATCATTCATTGTGCAACACCCAAGTAGTGATCTCCGAGGCAGAGGTGATACGCATCCTGAAGGGACTTAAGGTCAAAAAGGCACCTGGCCCTGATGGTGTATCTCCAATGTGTCTGAAAGTATGTGCTTCCCAGCTTGCCCCTATACTGACAAATATATACAATGTGTCACTGAAAGAGTGCGTTGTACCTCAGTGTTGGAAAAGTTCCACAATTATCCCTGTCCCCAAGAAAGTGGGATCCTCTGAGTTGAACGACTATAGACCAGTAGCACTCACATCTGTAGCTATGAAAGTCTTCGAAAGAATTATGATGTCCCACCTGATAAAATTCACGCAGAAGCTATGGGACCCGCTTCAGTTTGCCTATAAGGAGAATCGTTCGGCAAACGACACTGTCATTCTGGCACTGAAGTACATTTTGGATCATACAGATGAACTGCACTCATATGTCCGGATTCTTTTCATGGACTTTAGCTCAGCGTTCAATACCATTGATCCGAATTTACTTCATAAGAAAATGGTAGCTCTTGGAGTCCCTCTCAACTTATGCTTGTGGATTTATAACTTCCTGACAGCCAGGATACAGAGTGTAAAAGTTGGACCATTCACTTCGGACACCTTGGTCACAAACATCGGGGCACCTCAGGGGTGTGTTTTGTCACCGTTACTGTTTTCTCTCTATACGAATGATTGCATCTCTTCAGCAGACTCAGTAAAAATCTTGACATTTGCCGATGATATGACACTGATTGGTCTCATCAGGGGAAATGCTGAAGACTTTTATCGGAGTGAGGTGAAAAGAATATGTGACTGGTGTAAAGCCAATAATCTTGTACTCAACACTAAAAAAACTGCTGAGATGGTTGTGGATTTTAGGAAAGATCAACATGAGATACTTCCAATCTACATCCATGACGAAGTGGTTCTTAGGGTCACAGAGACCAAATTCATTGGTGTTATCATCTCTCATGATCTTAAATGGGGGAAAAACGTGGATGCTGTTATAAGAAAAGCACAACAGAGGATGTTCTTCCTGCGTCAGCTGAAAAGATATGGTTTGTCTAAGAATCTGCTGATCTTATTTTTTAATGCTGTCATCAGATCTGTGATTTGTTCCTCTCTGATAGTCTGGTATGGGGGAGCCACTGCGCATGACAAACTCCGCTTACAAAGGACTTTCAGAACAGCAGAGAGAATTATAGTTTCCCCCCTGCCTAAAATCCAGGATCTTTATGATAAGAGTATTCGATCCCACGCATTGAAAATTTCATCCGATCCCTCTCACCCGGGACACTCCTCATTCCAACTAATCCCTTCAGGACGTCGCTTCAGAGTCCCCAAATGCAGCACCAACCGCCATATGAACAGCTTCTATCCACTCTCTGTTCAACAATTAAATCGTCATGTGTAGACTATATACTGTATCTGTCTTGTTAGATGTTACTTGTTGTATCTGTTGTTATATATTATGTTGCCTCTTTGCCACAAAGAATTCCTTGTATATATGTAATATGTACTTGGCGATAATAAATTTGATTGATTGATTGATTGATTGAATTGGCTGTAGATACTCAAAAATATATTCCAAGAGCATGTGTGGCCCTGGATTATGGACTTGGGGCAAAACAATGCATGATCGGTGTGATGAGCGGCCTTCCTGCAGATGTTTTTATAGGAAAAGATATGGGGAATCTTCAATGCCACTTTGTCAGTGCGGTAACCCAAAGTCAAGCCAGGAGAGCCGCAGATGTGGACGTGTTCAACCCGTCAACGGAAATACGACCACCAGAACTGCCGTCACAGCCGGTGAGTGATTCTTCTTGTGGGGATCATTTGAGTGTCTCTTGGGATAGGGTTCAGTTTAGACAAGAGGTAGAGACGGACCCTACCCTAGCTAGTTTTTGAACTCGGGCTGAAATAGGGCAGTTAGGGGAAGACGGGGAAAAAATTATCAGGGAAAATGGACTCCTATATCGGGTTACCAACACTGACTCCCTAGATAAAACCTGGGCTTATAGCAAACAGCTGATTGTCCCTCAGAAATACAGAGTTTCCCTATTACACCTTGCTCATGACATTCCTACTACTGGCCATCGAGGGAAAACCCGCACTTAGAGACGATTGACTCAAATTTTCTATTGGCCTGGGATTTCTCAAGCAGTGGCGCATTTCTGCCGAACTTGTGACATCTGTCAGCGTAGAGGGTGACCAGGAGATCACCCAAAGGCACCCTTGCAACTGCTCTCTATAATAGAAGAACCCTTTCAAAGAGTAGCTGTTGATATCATTGGACCTCTGGCTAAACCAAGTAAGTCTGGCAAGCAGTACATTCCCACTGTTATGGACTACGCCACCCGATATCCAGAAGCTGTGGCCTTGTCAAGTATTTCTGCATCCAAGGTTTCTGAGGCCCTGGTTACTATTTTCACCAGAGTAGGATTCCCAAGTGAGATCCTATCAGACCAAGAGTCCCAATTCATGTCGGAGCTGGTACGATGTCTCTGGCGCATTTGTGGAGTACAAGCGTTCCGAACAACACCAAATCATCCTCAAACAAATGGACTTTGTGAACGATTCAATGGCACGCTGAGAAATATGCTAAGGGCCTTCACTGACAGGGATGCAGACTGGGAGAAGTACGTACCTCACCTCCTATTCGCCTATCGGGAAGTTCCTTAGGAGTCCACTGGGTTTTCCCCCTTTGAGCTCCTCTATGGAAGAAAGGTCAGAGGACCTTTAACCCTGCTAAAAGAATATTGGGAGGGGCAGGTTGAAGATACAGGAACCCCTGTTGTTCCATATGTCCTAAAGCTTCGGGAAACCCTGGCTCAACTTGCTAGTTTTGCTCACGATCATGTGCGGATGGCTCAAACCAGACAGAAGACATGGTAGGACCGCAAAGCACGCTATCGGGAGTTTGCTGAAGGACAACAGGTCTTAATGATTGTTCCCCATTGGCAAAATAAATTGCAGACAACATGGGAGGGTCCCTTCCGGGTTCTCAGATATGACACCAATTACCTCCTTGCTTTTTTTGATCAGGGTTTAAGACAAAAGACTGTCCATGTGAATATGATGAAGGAGTACCATGATCGGACCCCACCAATGATAGCAAGCTGTCATCTTGCTTCAGAAAACAGGAGGAGGAGGATTCACTACCTGATCTTGTGAAAGCCACAAGAGCCCCATCCACTGTGGAACAGGTTCCTCTGAGAGATCACCTGGATTCCTTACAGGAAAATCAAATGCTGGGTGTGCTTCATCAGAGACAGGCTGCTTTCTCATCCCGATAGGGTCGAACCACAGTAACCTGACATCACGTGGACACTCCGGGCATCCGGCCCATACCGCAGGCTCCTTACTGGGTACCAGAATCAGTTAAAAACACCATGCAGCAGAACTGGAGGGAGATTATACAGCTTGGGGTAATTCAAGCCTCCCATAGCCCTTGGGCCTCTCCTGTGGTGTTAGTACCCAAGAAAGATGGGAGTACTCGATTCTATGATTCTATGATTTTGTGTGGATTACAGACGATTAAATGATCTTACCATTAGTGATCCTTTTTTTTTTAATTAAAGTAATTTTTATTGAAATTTTTAATACAAAAAGGAAAAACAAAGAAGAAAACAACAACCCGCAATAGAGGTACATACACCTCTAACCCCGCTCCCCCTTCCCCCCAGTTTACAACCCCAATGCAAACAATATTTTAATGGTAAAATGGTACAGCTGATTACATATAGTGCCGCTCCCAATATTGTTACAATAGTACAAAGAGAGATAACAACAACCGGTTAATACAAGTCTCAGTCAAAGAGCTACATATCTGAAGTCTCCTTCTTGTAAGCCAAATCAAATTATAATGTAATAATCTCTGTCAGAGTCAAATCTTGTTTCACCTTTATATCGTCGTATCAGGGTAGACCCAACCTGAACCTGGTCAGCTCTCTCGACGCAAGACCACAATGATCAATCCAACATGCCCACATTTTTTTAAATTTGGAAATAGAATCTCTCTTGCGATATATACCTCTTTCCAAATTAACTAACCAGTTAATTTTATGGTTCTGCAATTGAGGGGGTTTGGTGGGAGATCCAATACTGGGCTGTCGATTTTCCGTCCATAAATAGCATTCTAGATACAGCTAACTTCCCGACCTCTTCTGTTGGCAAGTCTTCTATATATCCTAGGATACATACAAAGGGCGTTCTGCTCAGCGCAACCGAACATACTCTATTGATTATCCCTATTACGCCACTCCAGAACGCTTCAACATTTGGACACGACCATAACATGTGCAGTAGGGTGGCTGTGTTTGTTCGACACCTTGGACAAAAAGAATCAGGCCTAACTCCAATATCGAACAAAAACTTGGGAGTGCGATAAACTTGATGAGTTACAGTCATATGTAAAAGTTTGGGCACCCCTATTAATGTTAACCTTTTTTCTTTATAACAATTTTGGTTTTTGCAACAGGTATTTCAGTTTCATATATCTAATAACTGATGAACTCAGTTATATTTCTGGATTCAAATGAGGTTTATTGTACTAACAGAAAATGTGCAATCTGCATTTAAACAAAATTTGACCGGTGCAAAAGTATGGACACCCTTATCATTTTCTTGACTTGAACACTCCTAACTACTTTTTACTGACTTCCTGAAGCACTAAATTGGTTTTGTAACCTCATTGAGCTTTGAACTTCATAGCCAGGTGTATCAAATCATGAGAAAAGGTATTTAAAGTGGCCACTTGCAAGTAGTTCTCCTATTTGATTCTCCTATGAAGAGTGGCATCATGGGCTCCTCAAAACAACTCTCAAATGATCTGAAAACAAAGATTATTCAACATAGCTTTTCAGGGGAAGGATACAAAAAGTTGTCTCAGAGATTTAACCTGTCAGTTTCCACTGTGAGGAACATAGTAAGGAAATGGAAGAACACAGGTACAGTTCTTGTTAAGCCCAGAAGTGGCAGGCCAAGAAAACTATCAGAAAGGCAGAGAAGAAGAATGGTGAGAACAGTCAAGGACAATCCACAGACCACCTCCAAAGACCGGCAGCATCATCTTGCTGCAGATGGTGTCACTGTGCATCGGTCAACAATACAGCGCACTTTGCACAAGGAGAAGCTGTATGGGAGAGTGATGCGAAAGAAGCCGTTTCTGCAAGCACGCCACAAACAGAGTCACCTGAGGTCTGCAAAAGCACATTTGGACAAGCCAGTTACATTTTGGAAGAAGGTCCTGTGGACTGATGAAACAAAGATTGAGTTGTTTGGTCATACAAAAAGGCGTTATGCATGCGCTGTATTGTTGACCGATGCACAGTGACACCATCTGCAGCAAGATGATGCTGCCGGTCTTTGGAGGTGGTCTGTGGATTGTCCTTGACTGTTCTCACCATTCTTCTTCTCTGCCTTTCTGATAGTTTTCTTGGCCTGCCACTTCTGGGCTTAACAAGAACTGTACCTGTGTTCTTCCATTTCCTTACTATGTTCCTCACAGTGGAAACTGACAGGTTAAATCTCTGAGACAACTTTTTGTATCCTTCCCCTGAAAAGCTATGTTGAATAATCTTTGTTTTCAGATCATTTGAGAGTTGTTTTGAGGAGCCCATGATGCCACTCTTCATAGGAGAATCAAATAGGAGAACTACTTGCAAGTGGCCACTTTAAATACCTTTCCTCATGATTTGATACACCTGGCTATGAAGTTCAAAGCTCAATGAGGTTACAAAACCAATTTAGTGCTTCAGAAAGTCAGTAAAAAGTAGTTAGGAGTGTTCAAATCAAGAAAACGATAAGGGTGCCCATACTTTTGCACCGGTCAAATTTTGTTTAAATGCAGATTGCACATTTTCTGTTAGTACAATAAACCTCATTTGAATCCAGAAATATAACTGAGTCCATCAGTTATTAGATATATAAAACTGAAATAGCTGTTGCAAAACCAAAATTGTTATAAAGAAAAAAGGTTAACATTAATAGGGGTGCCCAAACTTTTACATATGACTGTACATATAACTGTGACAGGCTTCTCCCAGCGAGAGTCCGGGAACTCTTTCTAATATTTCTGACCATAAATTGTCCTCAATAGGACCAGTATCTCGCTCCCACCTCTCCTTCGCACGCACAGGATGATTCCGAAGCACCAAATGCAGTATGTCCCAATATAAATGAGAGGTCATCCCAGCTGTTCCTGCGGATGTTTCAGTACACTGTATAATCTTATCCCGTTGCATGGGTTTTCCTGCAATGAGGCTTTCTGCTTGGTACGCGTGTCTAAGTTGTAAATACTTGTAAAATTCTGAATTCTGGATCCCAAATTCCATACGCAAATAAGTAAAATCTCCAATTCTATCTCCCTCCAATATATGTTCAAATCTACGTATCCCTCTTCGGGCCCAGCTCTCAAAACCCTCCAAGTGGCTAAGATTAGAAAGGGAAGGGGTATTCCATATAGAAGTATACTGAGACACCCCATGGAGATCCTGCATTTTTTTAACTTTTTCCCATAGTTTGTGTATTAACAATTCATGTGTTTTTGTACCAACCCTCCCCCCCCCCGAGTCCAATACCTCGTAGAGACTATCCGAGTCAAAGTGTTGTTCTAAAAGTTGACGCTGAGCTCCCCTCCCCCAGGATCATCCCAACCGCGTATGTGTTGTAACTGTGCTGCCGTGTAGTAAACCCATGAGTTAGGGACAGCCAAACCCCCATTGCTCTTTTCTCTTTGCAAAAGTTCCAATCTGATCCGGGGTGGTCCTTTACCCCATATTATCTCTCTAAATAATACGTTTATCTTATGGAAAAATCTCTGCAGGATCCATTGTGGTGAATTGTGTAGCATATATAGTCATTGAGGCATCCAGATCATTTTGACTAGGTTAGTTCGTCCCACCACCGATAAAGGCAAACGTAGCCAGATATCTTTCTTAACCCCTTTCTGCCATACTATCCCGTCCATGGGACCTGGGCCCCTCACGTGGTGAGCGTCGCTGATCGCAGCCGGATGTCAGCTGATTATCACAGCTGACACCCGGCACTATGTGTCAGGGGCGGTCACGGACTGCCCCCGACACGTTAACCCCTGGCACACTGCGATCAAACACGATCGCAGTGTACCGGGGGTTTAGGGAAGCATCGGCAGGGAGGGGGCTCCCTCCGTGCTTCCCTGAGACCCCCACAGCAGCGTGATGTGCAGCGCTACTGCGGGGGGCTCCTTCCCTGCAGGTCCCCGGTTCCAAAATGGCGACGGGGACCTTCGGGGGCCTGCAGGGAGCTGACTTCCTCATGCCTGCAAAGTGTCGGCATGAGGAAGCCTCCAGCAGTGCCTGTGACAGATCAGCAATCTGTCACAGCGATCTGTCATGTGAAATTCATGAAACCCTGGTATTTGTTCATTCTGCGTCCCAAAAATCGGAATAAAAAGCGATCAAAAAGTGTCACGTGCCCAAAAATGGTACCAATAAAAACATCAACTCGTCCCGCAAAAAAATAAGACCTCACATGACTCGGTGGGTCAAAATATGAAAAATTATAGCTCTCAATATGTGGTGATGCAAAAACTATTTTTACAATAAAATGCGTCTTTTAACGTGTGACAGCTGCCAAACATAAAAACCCACTGTGAGGTAGCGCTGTCATTCAAGGTTGGGGGACACTTGCTTGGCAGCCACACAATCAGATCCAGCTCAGGTTTTCATAAGCCATAACACTCCATGAGGTTTATTTGTCATCATAAACCACAGCAATATAAACAGCATTACAGCATAGCGTCCATTATACAGGCTATTCAGCCTCATCCTTATCTCACCCACGTCAGGGTTCCCACATGGCTGTTTCTCCAGGCTGCAGAAATCCACTCACTCTTCAGGGACTCTCAGACACTGGCCGCCATTACACACACAGCCGCTCCACAGGCTGTTAGCCAGGAGATCCTTCTCCTCACGGGACCTTCCAAACTGGACCAATCAGGTCCCAGCATTCAACACATGTGACCTACCATAGCCACATTATATGGTCTATAGCCACGCCCACCGGGTCACGTGACTATGACCTCATCACAGGTCTTCGGACACTCACATAGCCTTTTAATACAGTACAGGCATTTTCAGACACACCCCTGGGTGGGTTTGTAGGCAGCTAGAACCGACCCATCTCTCCAGCTGCCTGAAGGATTCTCCCTAACACATAGGCACGAAAGATCAGCTCTGCTAATCAGCACATAACCAAGCCTTCATCTCAAAGCCACCCACTTTGAGATACACAACGGCCACTCATCCTCTCTCTTGGGACATCCACACAGCGCCCCCTAGCGGACACAGTAGTCATTATACCACACCGCCAATAAATAATAAATCAAACCCATTTTCCCATTAGGGCTAGGATTAGGGCTAGGGTTAGGGCTGAGATTAGGGATAGGGGTGTGTTGGGGTTAGGGTTGGAGTTATAATTGGGGGGTTTCCACTGTTTGGGCACATCAGGTGCTCTCCAAACGCAACATGGTGTCTGATCTCAATTCCAGCCAATTCTGCATTGAAAAAGTCAAACGGTGCTCCTTCCCTTCCGAGCTCTGCTATGCTCCCAAACAGTGTTTTACCCCCACATATGGGGTATCAGCCTACTCAGGATAAATTGCAAAACAACTTTTGGGGTCCAATTTCTCCTGTTACCCTTAGGAAAATAAAAAATTGGGGGCAAAAATATCATTTTTGTGGAAAAAAATATGATTTTTTTATTTTCACGCCCGGGCGTTATAAACTTCTGTGAAGCACTTGGGGGTTCAAAGTGCTCACCACACATCTAGATAAGTTCCGTGGGGGGGTCTAGTTTCCAAAATGGGGTCATTTGTGGGGAGTTTCAACGGTTTAGGCACATCAGAGGCTCACCAAACACGACATGACACCCGCAGACCATTCCATCAAAGGCTGCATTCCAAAACGTTACTACTTCCCTTCCGAGCCCCGACGTGTGCCCATACGGTAGTTTTCTCCCACATATGGGGTATCAGCATACTCAGGACAAATTGGACAACAACTTTTGGGGTCCAATTTCTCCTGTTACCCTTGGGAAAATAAAAATATTGGGGACTAAAAGATCATGTTTGTTGAAAAAATGATTTTTTTATTTTCACGCCCGGGCGTTATAGACTTCTGTGAAGCCCTTGGGGGTTCAAAGTGCTCACCACACATCTAGATAAGTTCCTTGGGGGGGACTAGTTTCCAAAATGGTGTCATTTGTGGTGGGCTTCCACTGTTTAGGCACATCAGGGGCTTTCCAAACGCGGCATGGCATCCAATCCCAATTCCAGCCAAAAAAAGTCAAATGGCGGTTCTTCCCTTCCAAGCTCTGCCATGCGCCCAAATAGTGGTTTACCCCCACATGTGGGGTATCAGCGCACTCAGGACAAATTGCACAACAACTTTTAGGGTCCTGTTACCCTTGGTAAAATAAAAATTGGGGGTGAAAAGATCATTTTTGTGGAAAAAATGTGATTTTTTTTAATTTTACGACTGTACGTTATAAACTTCTGTGAAGCCCTGGGAGGTTCAAAGTTCTCACCACACATCTAGATAAGTTCCCTGGGGGTCTAGTTTCCAAAATGGGGTCACTTGTGGGGGGTTTCCACTGTTTAGGCACATCAGGGGCTCTCCAAACGTGACATGGCGTCCAATTCCAGCCAAAAAAAGTCAAATGGCGGTTCTTCCCTTCCGATCTCTGCCATGCTCCCAAATAATGGTTTACCCCCACATGTGGGGTATCAGCGTACTCAGGACAAATTGTACAATAACTTTTAGGGTCCTGTTACCCTTGGGAAAATAAAAATTGGGGGTGAAAAGATCATTTTTGTGGAAAAAATGTGATTTTTTTAATTTTACGACTGTACGTAATAAACTTCTGTGAAGCCCTGGGAGGTTCAAAGTTCTCACCACACATCTAGATAAGTTCCTTGGGGGTCTAGTTTCCAAAATGGGGTCACTTGTGGGGGGTTTCCACTGTTTAGACACATCAGGGGCTCTCCAAACGTGACATGGCGTCCGATCTGAATTCCAGCCAATTTTGAATTGAAAAAGTCAAACGGCGCTCCTTCCCTTCCGAGCTCTGCCATGTGCTGAAACGGTGCTCCCCCCCCCACATATCAGGTATCAGCGTACTCAGGACAAATTGCACAATAACTTTTGCAGCCCAATTTCTCCTGTTACCCTTCGTAAAATAAAAAAAATTGGACCTGAAGTAATTTGTTTGTGAAAAAAAGTTAAATGTTCATTTTTTTTAAACATTCAAAAAATTCCTGTGAAGCACCTGAAGGGTTAATAAACTTCTTGAATGTGGTTTTGAGCACCTTGAGGGGTGCAGTTTTTAGAATGGTGTCACTTTTGGGTATTTTCTATCATATAGACCCCTCAAAGTGACTTCAAATGTGATGTGGTCCCTAAAAATAAAATGGTGTTGCAAAAATGAGAAATCGCTGGTCAATTTTTAACCCTTATAACTTCCTAACAAAAAGTTGGAAAATTGCGAAATTTTCAAAATTTTCGCCAAATTTCCGTTTTTTTCACAAATAAACGCAGGTTATATGAATGAAATTTTACCACTAACATGAAGGACAATCTGTCATGAGAAAACAGTGTCAGAATCACCGGGATCCATGGAAGCTCCAGAGTTATCACCTCATAAAGGGACAGGGGTCAGAATTGTAAAAATTGGCCCGGTCATGAACGTGCAAACCACCCTTGGTAGTAAAGGGGTTAAGCTTAAACTTAGAAAGAATGGAGAGGAGATTAAGGCTCTCATAATCACTGACTCGCGGTGTAATTTGTACCCCCAAATATTTAAATTGTGAGACCACCCGTAGGCCTGAAAAATTATAATTGGATGTATTAGCCATATTATCCACTGGTAGAAGTGCTGATTTGCCCCAGTTGATCCTCAACCCAGAATATTGCCCAAATTCCTGAATCACCCTCATGGCCTCTGGCAGCGCATGAGATGCATTAGCCAGAAAAAGCAATGTGTCTTCGGCATGTAAGGCAACCTTTTCCTCTAGTCCTCCTCGTCGAAACCCCGTTATTTTTTAAATAGATCTATCATTGCTGCCATGGGTTCAATGGCCATAGCGAATAACAATGGAGACAAGGGACACCCCTGTCGGGTACCTCTGCCCAAATGAAATGGAGTAGTGAGACGGCCATTAACTTTAATTCTTGCTTTAGGAGAGCAATATAGGAGCTTTACCCAAGAGATAAATGAATCCCCCAGCCCAAATTTATGTAGTAGAGCCCAGAGAAATTCCCACTCAACAGAATCAAAGGCCTCGGCTGCATCCAGAGAGCAGACCACCCTGGCGGCGTGGCCTTGCAGAGCATGGTGCTGGTCACATAATCCAGGAGCTCTGATGACTTCAGGTGGTGAGGCGGCTCACACATCTTACCAGCAGTTCCTTCAGCGGTGAATCTTTCTCCAGGCACTTAGTGTCACCCTGAGATCAGATGAGGCGGTGCAAAACCGGGCTCCGGAGCTCCCCCAGAAAGGCATCTGACTTCTTTGCCAGAGGCTCCAGGCTGGAGAGGAGTTCTAAGATGGCTGCTGCCTCCCCTCATGCTGCAAAGTCTGCAGGATCAGCACGTTCTGCTACTTCCTCTGCCTCAAGCAGAGAAGGCTCAATGGAGACTGCGGGCACTGTGGACGTGGCAAGCCCTGACCACCAGCCTGTCACGAAGGAGGAGATGAAATCCCTCTTTGCAGCTTTCAGGAAATCTATGCAAAATGATATAAAGAGCATGTTGGCAGAGCTGAAGGGGGAAGTAGGAGCTATAGGGAACCGCACAGATCATTTAGAGAACAAAATGGAGGAGTTAACAGGGTCCCACAATGCACTGATAGAGGAGCATGAGGAGCTCAAAGCTGAAGTCCGCAAGTTAACATCTAAAATGCTGGACTTGGAGGACAGATCCAGGAGAAACAATGTTAGAATAAGAGGAATACCAGAAGAAGTACATAAAGATTTGCTCCCCCTGTTACAGGACTTTATTCAAGCTGTTGTGCCTGAAGCAGAAGGGAGAGATATCTTAGTGGACCGGATTCACAGAATCCCTAAGCCTCGAGGACTTAACCCCTCGATTCCCAGAGATACTATTGCCCGCATTCACTTCTATAAAACAAAGGAGGCCTTCCTGCTTGGTTTAAAGAAGAAACCTTCCCTGCCAGACAGATTTGCTCGCCTTTCAGTATTCCCAGTCCTCTCAGCTGGCACGCTTGCGAGGAGGAGAGAATTCACCCCTTTTACAAAGATTCTACGGGATAAAGGCATTATATATCGTTGGGGTTTCCCTATCAAGCTCATTGTCAGTAAAAATGGTGACACTCGGGTTTGCTTCTCTACTGCACAACTTGGGAAAGTGTTTGAGGACTGGGATATTCCACCCCCTCCGCCATCTTCCTTGGATAAAGGTTCACCCCAAAACAGGAGAATTAACCCTGAGTGGTTTAAAGCTTGAAGTTCCCATAACTTTCGCCTTTTGAGGTTGTGGTCTCCATTTTTCTGGATTTTTTTTTTTGTTTCTGCAGAGGGTGCTGGCTACTAAATTTTGCGGCCGCATCCAGCCCACCTGCAGTTCCTGCCCCACGAGCGTCTTTTTTTCGCTCTTACTGCTTTGACTGCTTGTCAGTCCTTGTGTAGCTCCGTCATGTTTTGTGAGGACCAACTTGTTTCTCAGTTTTTCTTTAATTTTTATGTCATGTTATTTGTTGATAAGTCTTGCCTGTTTGTACCGTTTCTTTCTGCAGGGTTAATACTCCAAAGGAAGCAGATTCTCGGCTATCACAGCCACTTCTGGCCTTACATACCATGGGTTTAAAGGTATTGTCTCTAAATGTGAAGGGATTAAATTCTCCGCATAAAAGGTCATGGGTCTGGAAGGAGGCAGGGAAGGCGAGTAGTGATGTTTTGTGCATTCAAGAATCACATTTATTAGCCCAGGATAATGGTAGAATGAAAAATGTTAATTATCCTCATCAGTTTTTTGCCAATAATGTCCACAAAAGGGCGGGTGTGGGAATCCTCATTAAAAGCTCTGTAGCCTTCCAGCTTGAAAGGGTGGTGGGGGACATTGAGGGGAGATATGTCATTTTAATTGGTCTACTAAACAATGTGCAATTTACTATTGCTTCAGTGTATGCTCCCAATGTGGGCCAGTTGAGATTCATACGTAAATTTTTGGAGACTTTTAGGGGAATAGCAAAGGGTTCCTCGGTGATATGCGAAGACTTTAATGTCCCTATGTGTAAATTCCTAGATTGTTCCCACCAAGCCCCGGCCAGAAAAGAGATGGGCCACCTGATCCGTGAGTTTCGTTTTCATGATATATGGCGATACGCTCATGCAGGAGAGAGAGACTACTCTTTTCACTCCCTAAGGTTTAATACCTACTCTAGAATAGATTATATCTTAGAAGATGATTCGTTACTGTTGGGTCGTGACCAGATTAACATTGGCCCCATTACGTGGTCGGACCACGCGCCCGTTATGTTAACAATTTCAGACGGGGGTCCTACCCGGTCTCCTTCCAAATGGAAACTGAATTATTATATCCTCACTAACCAAGATACCAGCGATGAAATCGCTCGGCAATTAAAAGAATTTTTTGCCATTAATGATAATCAAATGGTCTCGGATGAAACTCTTTGGGCGGCCCCTAAGGCCTTTGCTAGAGGTGTCCTCATCAAAATTGCAGCAATGGAGAAAAGGGAAAGGTTAAAAACATTTAATGATATTTTGTCTAAACTCCAGCTCCTGGAAAGGGCAAACAAGGCCCACCCCTCTGACATTTTCCTTGACTCTATTAGAGGTCTGAGAGATCAGCTGAGATCAATTATGCTGTATTCCTATGAAAAAAATCTAAAAAAGCTTAAATCCAAAATCTATAGCTTGGGTGATAGAGCCGGTAGGGTCCTAGCAAGTCGAGTGAAGAAAATGCAGGCTCGGATGGCCATTCCCTTTTTGATTAAGCACGACGGGTCCAAAGTTTTAAACCCTACTCATATAGCTAGTGAGTTTAAAGAATACTGTTGCCAACTATATAATCTCAAGTCAGATCCTAAAACACACCAGCCCACGAAGGGTGAAATTTCTTCTTTCCTTGCTAAAGTAAATTTGCCCAGACTTTCCCCCACGGCTCTGGCTGCTCTTAATGCCCCCATTACTGAGGAGGAAGTAGTTCGGGTTATTAATTCCTCTAAGAGACTTTCTGCCCCGGGCCAGATGGTTTTTCTAATTCTTACTACCGCCAGTTTGCGCACATCTTGGCTCCATTTTTGGTTAGAACGTTCTCACTATGGAGGGACTCATCTGATATCCAATCTGAAAGCTTGGCTGCGACAATCACTACTATTCCTAAACCGGGGAAGCCTCCAACCTCTCCTGGTAACTTCAGACCTATCTCTCTTTTGAATTGTGATGTGAAGCTATATGCAAAAGTCTGGGCTAATAGACTCCTCTCAGTTTTGCCGGCCCTGGTCTCCCCTGACCAAGTGGGATTTGTCCCAGGGAGGCAGGCTAGAGATGGCACTAGAAGAGTGATTGATTTGATGGATTTTCTTGAGTCCAGTGGTACCCCCCGGTGTATTCCTGTCTCTAGATGCGGAAAAAGCATTTGACAGGGTACACTGGGGCTATGTGGACGCCGTTTTGGACACATTTGGTTTCTCTGGTAATATAAAGGGTGCTATTATGGCCTTATACAAAAAACCAAATGCTTCGGTCTGTGCAGCTGGCTTCTATTCTGATGGATTAGACCTGACTAATGGGACCCGCCAGGGTTGCCCCCTTTCCCCTATAAATTTTGCTTTAGTCATGGAGCCCCTGGCGGAGTCCATTAGGCTCAACCCGAAAATCTCTGGAGTTAAAATAGGCCCTGTAGAGCATAAGATTGGTCTATATGCAGACGATGTAATTCTCTCTTGCACTGATAGTGAAAGATCATTGATAGGGATCAAAAATGCTCTCCTTGAATTTTCTAAGATTTCATATTACAAGCTAAACGAAGGAAAATCGGTTCTCTTCTCGGTTAATGTTCCACCATCTGTTAGAAATAGAATCTCCTCACTTGTCCCATATACTTGGGCCCGGGACGGCTTCTCGTACCTAGGACTAAGGATTTGTAAACTTTCCAATATTGTCAAGCAGAATTTTAATACTCTGCTTGATTCCATTCGAAAGGACATAGACAATCAAATACATTTACCCCTTTCCTGGATAGCGCGCATTCAGATAGTTAAGATGATGTTCCTACCAAAAATTATTTATTTATTCCGTTGTCTTCCCTTGAGGTTCCCCAAGAGGTTTCTCTCTCTTCTGCAGGCAGTTGTGAGCAGATTTATCTGGACAGGAAAGAAACCTAGGGTTGGTATGTCTACCTTATTTGATAGTTATTCACATGGTGGTCTGGGGGTCCCGAATTTTTATTTGTACCATAAAGCAGCAGTTCTAGAGGCGTTAAGGGAATGGTATGATGATTCTAGTACTCACAAATGGGTGCTTGTGGAGAAATACTTGGCCCCGCGTGGTACTTTGAGATTTCTACTGGAGGCCCGAGTGCTTGGTTCCTTTGCCCCCTCTCATTTAGCGAATCCTGCTTTGAGCAGGGGGTTGGACCAGATGGCCCAGGAGGTCCCTTCCAACTCTACGATTCTATGATTCTATGATTCATTCCTTGCAGACAATGAAAGTGGCATTTTCTTACTGGTCTGATCTGGTCTCTTCTCGTCAGGTGATTAAATTTGAGTCTATCTCTATTAGAGCCTCGGAGCTTCATGTGGATGGCCTCACATTAGGCAATTGGGTGAGGAATGGTATTGTGGTCATGAAAGATATCCTCTTAACTCCTAATGGATGAATTTGGCCTTCACAGAAATAACTTCTACCAGTACCTGCAAATTCGGCATTTTTTAAATTCATGTGTATTTCCCTTATCCTGCCATAATGCTGTTTGCTCGCCAATACAGCGGTTTTTTAGTTCTTCCTCCTCTCAAAAACACGGCCTCTCGGTAGTATATAAAGTGTTTAATTCCCCTGGTAATGCTCCTAAACAAGCGTACATGAGGCGCCGGGAAGGGGCTCTTGCTTTCTCCTCAACCCCGGACCAATGGTGGTCCGCTTCTGGCGACTTGCAGAAATATTCCTCCTGTATCAATCATCTTGAGCAGCTTAAGAAAGTTCACTTTGACTGGTATTACACCCCGCTGAAGATTTCCAAATTCCGTGGTTCCTATCCCCGATCCTGCTGGAAGGGCTGCTCGGGTGTTGGTTCCCTAGAGCACGTGTGGTGGGATTGCCCGCTCATCCGGCCTTTTTGGGAAGAAGTGTCTAACATTATTGCCTCAGTTACAGGCCTAGCTGGAAGTTTGAGCGGTCCGCTAGCGGTTTTGGGGATCGGTTTACATATATTCCCTGGCGATTTGAGACTAGTTGTGTCACACATTCTAATAGCAGCATGTATGTGTCTGGCAGACCACTGGAGAGAAATAACTATCCCCTCTAAAGTGGAAATTATCCAAAAAATCAATAAACATTACCAATACGAGCTCCTTCTGACCTCAGATATGTTTACCAAAAATAAAATAAGGAGTCGCTGGTTCCCCTGGGTGGTGTCCAAATTCTCGTCCTTCCAGTCCTGATTGGTGGACCTGTGATCTTATTACCTATCATCCCTATCCTTGCTTCCTATGTTGTATCCCCTAACCCTACTATGCAGAATTTTCAGCTTTTATCTGTTTTTACTTTGAATTTTATTGTCCTGCTGTTATAGGACAAATTTTTCAACTGTCCGCAGGTTTGTTGTGGTGTATAATTTGTTTTATATAAAATCTTAATAAAAATTTATTGATATAAAAAAAAGAGCAGACCACCCTGTCTCCCGAGTTGTCGGCCGGTAATTGTAAATTAAGATATAACCGTCGAATATTCACCGCTGTTGATCTGGAGGGCACAAATACAGATTGATCTGTGTGGATTCGGGAAGATGTCACTCTGCTCAGTCTGGTGGCTAATACAACATCTGTAGGCAACAGAGAGCTGGCTCTGTAGGAATCAGGCGATGAAGGATCTTTGTCTGGTTTCAGGATAACTACAACTAGTGCATTGATGGGGTAGAGAGCCAGTGCCAGCCGCCCCCTGAAAGGTCTGGAGGAGCTGGGGAGGTAAAACCTCTCCAAGCTTTTTATAAAGCCGTCTGAACCCGGTGATTTATTATTGGGCATAGAGGCAACAGCGTCTTGTAATCCTTCCAACTGTAATGGGCTATGTAAGTAAATCCTATCCGTGTCTGAAAATGTGGGCAGTGACATGCCATCCATGTAAGAAGTGTGGGCAGTGACATGCTATCCATGTAAGAAGTGTGGGCAGTGACATGCCATCCATGTAAGAAGTGTGGGCAGTGACATGCCATCCATGTAAGAAGTGTGGGCAGTGACATACCATCCATGTAAGAAGTGTGGGCAGTGACATGCCATCCATGTAAGAAGTGTGGGCAGTGACATGCCATCCATGTAAGAAGTGTGGGCAGTGACATGCCATCCATGTAAGAAGTGTGGGCAGTGACATGCTATCCATGTAAGAAGTGTGGGCAGTGACATGCCATCCATGTAAGAAGTGTGGGCAGTGACATGCCATCCATGTAAGAAGTGTGGGCAGTGACATGCCATCCATGTAAGAAGTGTGGGCAGTGACATGCCATCCATGTAAGAAGTGTGGGCAGTGACATGCCATCCATGTAAGAAGTGTGGGCAGTGACATGCAATTCATGTAAGAAGTGTGGGCAGTGACATGTCATCCATGTAAGAAGTGTGGGCAGTGACATGCCATCCATGTAAGAAGTGTGGGCAGTGACATGCCATCCATGTAAGAAGTGTGGGCAGTGACATGCCATCCATGTAAGAAGTGTGGGCAGTGACATGCCTTCCATGTAAGAAGTGTGGGCAGTGACATGCCATCCATGTAAGAAGTGTGGGCAGTGACATGCCATCCATGTAAGAAGTGTGGGCAGTGACATGCTATCCATGTAAGAAGTGTGGGCAGTGACATGCCATCCATGTAAGAAGTGTGGGCAGTGACATGCCTTCCATGTAAGAAGTGTGGGCAGTGACATGCCATCCATGTAAGAAGTGTGGGCAGTGACATGCCATCCATGTAAGAAGTGTGGGCAGTGACATGTCATCCATGTAAGAAGTGTGGGCAGTGACATGCCATCCATGTAAGAAGTGTGGGCAGTGACATGCAATTCATGTAAGAAGTGTGGGCAGTGACATGCCATCCATGTAAGAAGTGTGGGCAGTGACATGCCATCCATGTAAGAAGTGTGGGCAGTGACATGCCATCCATGTAAGAAGTGTGGGCAGTGACATGCTATCCATGTAAGAAGTGTGGGCAGTGACATGCCATCCATGTAAGAAGTGTGGGCAGTGACATGCCTTCCATGTAAGAAGTGTGGGCAGTGACATGCCATCCATGTAAGAAGTGTGGGCAGTGACATGCCATCCATGTAAGAAGTGTGGGCAGTGACATGTCATCCATGTAAGAAGTGTGGGCAGTGACATGCCATCCATGTAAGAAGTGTGGGCAGTGACATGCAATTCATGTAAGAAGTGTGGGCAGTGACATGCCATCCATGTAAGAAGTGTGGGCAGTGACATGCCATCCATGTAAGAAGTGTGGGCAGTGACATGCCATCCATGTAAGAAGTGTGGGCAGTGACATGCCATCCATGTAAGAAGTGTGGGCAGTGACATGCCATCCATGTAAGAAGTGTGGGCAGTGACATGCCATCCATGTAAGAAGTGTGGGCAGTGACATGCCATCCATGTAAGAAGTGTGGGCAGTGACATGCCATCCATGTAAGAAGTGTGGGCAGTGCCATGCCATCCATGTAAGAAGTGTGGGCAGTGACATGCCATCCATGTAAGAAGTGTGGGCAGTGACATGCCATCCATGTAAGAAGTGTGGGCAGTGACATGCCATCCATGTAAGAAGTGTGGGCAGTGCCATGCCATCCATGTAAGAAGTGTGGGCAGTGACATGCCATCCATGTAAGAAGTGTGGGCAGTGACATGCCATCCATGTAAGAAGTGTGGGCAGTGACATGCCATCCATGTAAGAAGTGTGGGCAGTGACATGCCATCCATGTAAGAAGTGTGGGCAGTGACATGCCATCCATGTAAGAAGTGTGGGCAGTGACATGCCATCCATGTAAGAAGTGTGGGCAGTGACATGCCATCCATGTAAGACGCTGTTCGTTCTTTGTTATATTGTAACTTAGCGCTGTAACGCTCTTTATAAAATTCAGAGAAAATTGTTAAGATTTTGTCAGGACAATTAACCAATACTCCATTTTGATCCCTGAGTGCTCCAATAAATGAATTCCCCCTCTGTGCCCTAGAAATGGCTGCTAAGAGGTGGCCTGCCCTCTCCCCATCTTCAAAAACTCTGTGCTGTGAGAATAGTCTCTCGTTATTGGCCCTTTCTTTAATGTCACACGCCTTTCGTGCCTCCTTCCACTCCAACAAATTCTGCGATTCCCCTGTAGACACGTAGTTATGCTCTGTCGCCTGATTCTGCTGCGTTGTACAGTAGCATTAAAGTCAATGGGATTTGAAAACCGCTGTACACATGCTGCAGAAAAATCCGCGCGGATTAGCTGCGGGTTCATTTCCGCAGCATGTCAATTCTTTGGGCGGTTCTGCAGCGATTCTTCACCCATTGACTTGCATTGATCCGCAGAAAAACCGCAGTTCTCAAAAAGATCTGCGGCTTTGCTGTGGATGAAACGCTGCAGATCTGGAGGGGGGAAGAGTGGGGTCGGAGTGTGGGCGTGTATGGGCGGTGACTGGGCGTGTATGTGTGTGCGGGCTATATGTGTGTGCGTGGTCTGCGGGGCTCATCAGGCTGTCTGGGGGTCTGGAGGGGCCTGTACGATGGTCATTGGGATGTCGGGGGTCCGTGCGGGGCTGTCGGAGATCCGTGCGGGGCTGTCAGAGGTCTGTGCGGGGAATGCGAGGCATCAGTCTGTCAGGCCGGGGGGGGGGGGTGCGGGGCTGTGTATGTATATATGCATGTATGTGTGTGTATGTGTATGCAGGCATCGTCCAATGGGACTACAAGTCCCATCCGGCGATGTCTGCTACCTTGACAGTGATTGACACATTAGCCAATGATGGAACAGTAATAGTCCCATCATCCGGCCGATGTGTTGAATGTAAAAAAAAAACAACCCACAACTTATAGCATACAGAACATACAACATATAACACACAGAATATACATATAACATACATATAACATACAGAACATACAACATATAAAATACAGAACATACAACATATAAAATACAGAACATACATATAACATACAGAACATATAACATACAGAACATACAGAACATATAACATACAACATACAGAACATACAACATACAGAAAATATAACATACAACATACAGAACATACAAGATACAGAACATATAACATACAACATACAGAACATACAACATACAGAACATACATATAACATACAACATACAGAACATACAACATACAGAACATATAACATACAACATACAGAACATACAAGATACAGAACATACAATATACAACATATAACATGCAGAACATACAGAACATACAACATACAGAACATACAACATACAGAACATACAACATACAGAAAATATAACATACAACATACAGAACATACAAGATACAGAACATATAACATACAACATACAGAACATACAAGATACAGAACATACAATATACAACATATAACATGCAGAACATACAACATACAGAACATACATATAACATACAGAACATATAACATACAACATACAGAACATACAACATACAGAACATACATATAACATACAACATACAGAACATACAACATACAGAAAATATAACATACAACATACAGAACATACAAGATACAGAACATATAATATACAACATATAACATGCAGAACATACAGAACATACAACATACAGAACATACAAGATACAGAACATATAACATACAACATACAGAACATACAACATACAGAACATACATATAACATACAACATACAGAACATACAACATGCAAAATATACATGCAACATATAACATGCAGAACATACAACATACAGAACATACAACATATGACACACAGAACATATAACACACAGAACATACAGAACATACATGTAACATACAACATACAGAACATACAACATACAGAAAATATAACATACAACATACAGAACATACAAGATACAGAACATATAATATACAACATATAACATGCAGAACATACAACATACAGAACATACAGAACATACAACATACAGAACATATAACATACAACATACAGAACATACAACATACAGAACATACATATAACATACAACATACAGAACATACAAGATACAGAACATATAACATACAACATACAGAACATACAACATACAGAACATACATATAACATACAACATACAGAACATACAACATACAGAAAATATAACATACAACATACAGAACATACAAGATACAGAACATATAATATACAACATATAACATGCAGAACATACAGAACATACAACATACAGAACATACAAGATACAGAACATATAACATACAACATACAGAACATACAACATGCAAAATATACATGCAACATATAACATGCAGAACATACAACATACAGAACATACAACATATGACACACAGAACATACAACATACAGAACATACAACATACAGAAAATATAACATACAACATACAGAACATACAAGATACAGAACATATAATATACAACATATAACATGCAGAACATACAGAACATACAAGATACAGAACATATAATATACAACATATAACATGCAGAACATACAGAACATACAATATACAGAACATATAACATACAACATACAGAACATACATATAACATACAACATACAGAACATACAACATACAGAAAATATAACATACAACATACAGAACATACAAGATACAGAACATATAACATACAACATACAGAACATACAAGATACAGAACATACAATATACAACATATAACATGCAGAACATACAACATACAGAACATACATATAACATACAGAACATATAACATACAACATACAGAACATACAACATACAGAACATACATATAACATACAACATACAGAACATACAACATACAGAAAATATAACATACAACATACAGAACATACAAGATACAGAACATATAATATACAACATATAACATGCAGAACATACAGAACATACAACATACAGAACATACAAGATACAGAACATATAACATACAACATACAGAACATACAACATACAGAACATACATATAACATACAACATACAGAACATACAACATGCAAAATATACATGCAACATATAACATGCAGAACATACAACATACAGAACATACAACATATGACACACAGAACATATAACACACAGAACATACAGAACATACATGTAACATACAACATACAGAACATACAACATACAGAAAATATAACATACAACATACAGAACATACAAGATACAGAACATATAATATACAACATATAACATGCAGAACATACAACATACAGAACATACAGAACATACAACATACAGAACATATAACATACAACATACAGAACATACAACATACAGAACATACATATAACATACAACATACAGAACATACAAGATACAGAACATATAACATACAACATACAGAACATACAACATACAGAACATACATATAACATACAACATACAGAACATACAACATACAGAAAATATAACATACAACATACAGAACATACAAGATACAGAACATATAATATACAACATATAACATGCAGAACATACAGAACATACAACATACAGAACATACAAGATACAGAACATATAACATACAACATACAGAACATACAACATGCAAAATATACATGCAACATATAACATGCAGAACATACAACATACAGAACATACAACATATGACACACAGAACATACAACATACAGAACATACAACATACAGAAAATATAACATACAACATACAGAACATACAAGATACAGAACATATAATATACAACATATAACATGCAGAACATACAGAACATACAAGATACAGAACATATAATATACAACATATAACATGCAGAACATACAGAACATACAATATACAGAACATATAACATACAACATACAGAACATACATATAACATACAACATACAGAACATACAACATGCAAAATATACATGCAACATATAACATACAGAACATATAACATACAGAACATATAACATACAGAACATATAACATACAACACATAACATAGAGTACGTACTCACTGCACACACCTTGGTCCTCAAAGCCATCGATCTCCTGTAATAAATATAAAATAATAAACCAACCTATATTTACCTCTCCGTCGTAGTCCAATTAATATCGAGGGTCCCACGACGATCTCCTGTGGAGAACAGCCGCATCAGCTGATGCGACCGCTCTCCAGGGGCTCCAGCACTGAAATGACAGGAGAAGGTAATCCTCTGCCGGGAAAGAGGTCCTGTAACCCAGCCCTAACCCTAGCCCTAACCCTTAACCCTAGCCCTAACCCTATCTATCCATCCATCTATCCTTCCATCCATCCATCTATCCTTCCATCCATCTATCTATCTATGTAATGGAGTGTGGGTTGGACCAATGTAAATGAGGAGGTTGGACAGAAATGACATCACAAATCTTTTTTTGTTTGTTCAATAACATATCCTTATTCAGCTTACAAAAAAGGCATCAAATCCGCAGCAAAAACGCATAAAAAACGCACGTGCGTTTCCTGCCAAGAGCTGCGTTTTTTGTGCAGAAAAATCCGCGGGATACTCCGGTACGTGTGCACATAGCCTCAGAAATACTCCAAACTGATTAGATTTAGTCTTGGACCTGCTGACCACCTGAATTAAAGTCCCCCTCAAAAAGGCTTTCATAGCATCCCATATCATATTTAGCGATACCTCACCAGTACCATTTTCACGAAAATAATGTTTGAGGGCAAGCGAGATCGGCTCTATGTCTACAATCTGTAACCAGAAAGGGTTGAACGACCACAAATTACGAGAAAGCCTCAAACCCGGTAGGAGGTCAAGACTAGTTAGTATGGGGGGGTGATCAGAGAGTACTCTGGGTAAGTATGCAATTTTGTCCATCATGTGCAATATTTCTTCCGAACCCAGGACCAAGTCTATTCTAGATAGAGTATTATGCGTTTTGGAAGAGCACGAGAACTGCTTGGACTTAGGATATTTAATTCTCCACAGATCTAACAATGAGAGCTCCGCCACCATCTCCCCAAATCTAGAGACAGGGTGATGTTGTAGGCTTGCACATCCGCATTGTGCTTATCCAGGTATGGGGGAATGATGTTATTAAAATCGCCCATGCACATCACCGGAACCCCAGGGGTCCTTCCAATCATGCCAGCTATAATACTCACGACAGTATTATTGGAAGGGGGAGGAATCTATACTGTCATCGATAACAATTCCGTGTTAAATACTTTACAGTGAATACATCCATGTCTACCGTCTTGGTCTATTGTAGATGTAATCACTATTAAAGGGATAGACCTATGGACCAAAACACTGACTCCTCTAGAATAACCCGACTATGTTGCGTGATACCCACAGCTCATCCATGCACGGGTCATGAATGGTATGTTATCTTGTTCCCGATGAGTCTCCTGTAGGCACACGATTGCAGGAAAATGGGGTCTAATATAATCCATGACTGCCGCCCTTTTAGTAGCATCACCCCCAGACCGCGAACATTCCATGAAAGAAAGTTGACTTTACCCGTCATTACAGTGAGACAGATAAATGGAATAAACAAATATGACTGTCAGGTGGATCCCACCCGCTCCTGTCATCTGAGAGCAGCACTAAGATCAGCAGCACATAAAAATTATGAAAAAGAAAAACCCCAGTTAGAACAGCCACCACCCTGCCCCTTCCCACCGTTACCCACCCTACAAACTGCAACCGCAACATGACAAAAAAGTCAATGTAAGAGCGCCAGTCCAACCTGATGCCGCAGAGTGGAGCCGAGCCCACAGCTCTGACAACAGGAAATGAAGCAGTATGAAATGTAAAGAGATCCGCCGGGCCCGAATAATGGGTAACAAAGTGGACAGTCCACTGGGCCATAGTGGGTATGTTATAGGGACAATGGCCGAACTAATGATCCTAATGATGCCATAACAAATATATCTCAGCGTCGCTGTTCTTGTCTAAGCCGTGGCTGATTCGTGTGAAGCATCTTTAGGATTTTCAAAAAAGAATGTTTAATTCCAAGCCGCCACTCTGAGCCTAGCCGGATACATATGGAACCTGGAGGCTCCTCAGGCGCCTTTTCACATCCGTAAACTGAGCTCTCCTTTTGGCTATTTCAACGGAGAAATCAGGAAAAAATGATATTCTGTGGCCATCTACCATTATAGGATCTTTATTTCTGGCCGCCCTCAGGATGGCTTCCCGGTCTTTGTAGTGGAGTAATTTCATTAAAACTGGCCGTGGGGGAGCTCCTGGCGGAAGGGGTCTGGTAGGAAACCTATGGGCTGGTTCCACAGCATAGAGTGGGGACAGGATCTCAGCACCAAAAATTTGGTGAATCTATTTCTCAAAGAATTCAGCCGGATTAGTTCCTTCTGTTTTCTCCGGCACTCCAATAACTCTTACATTATTTCTCCTTAGTCATCAACTTTGTTAAACTGAGCTGACAGCTGCTGCTCGTGTCTGCAGGATGTGTGGTATTTTATCCTCAAGGTCACTAATCCTCCCTTCTGAGGCTGCCATGCGATCATTAAATTTCTGGAGACCCTGCCTCATGCCAGAGATTCCCTCTTTAATTTGACCTGTTTGAGTACTGATGGATGACATGGCCGTGCCATAGTGATTCTCAGCAGTTAGGATGTCCTTCAGTGTAGGCGCTGTGCTCTGTCGGAATGTGGCTGAGATTGCAGGATTGTCCTGTGTACAGGAATGCGGTGGATGGGAGATAGCACCACTCCCCCCATTCTCTCTAATGGCATCTTGGGAGTTAATCTGTGTGGAGCTGTTTCTATGGGGCCTGGAAGCTCTTCTCTGATCCCCTGGTGTACTCTGCCAGCCTCTCCCTGCATGTAAGGCTATGTGCACACGGTGCAGATTCTGCTGCGTTGTACAGTACCTTTATTTCCTATGGAAATAAGAAAAAGCTGTGCACATGCTGCAGATTTTTCCGCGGTTTATAATCCGCAGCATGTCAATTGTTTGGTGCAGAAACGCTGCAGTTTTACACCTCATCCATTATGAGGTGCAAAACCGCAGATAAACCACAGGACTTTTGTCCTGCGTATTTACCTGCGGTTTTCTCTACAAAATCCGCAGAGACAAAAAACTATGTGTGCACATACAGTAGCCTAAGGTTGCAGCCCTCCCTGCTTGGGTACCTGTAGTAGACGCTGCGACGCCATCTTGGAAGGCTTCTGGTTTTCCCGCCGCTGCCTCCTTTGACTTTTTATTTGCCCCCCCCCCCCGGCCATTTTTGGCACCGATCCGAGCAGGATAATCTTCGGAGGTAATGAGGCTGTAAATCAACTCCGTTACGGCCCAGTGGAGTTCAGGATAAGCTATAGGTCCCGAAGCGCTCCCTCCCTGCGTCTGCTCACATCCTCAGCCAGGCCACGCACCCACCATTAGCGATGCTTATCCAATGCCCCGTATGGATGAACTTCTAGACCGGTTAGCTGGGGCCAAATATGTCACTACCTTGGATCTCCGTAAAGGATACTGGCAAATCCCTCTAACGGAGGGAGGGAGAGAACGGTAACTAAACTAAATAACTCCCTTTTGTCTGTATGAATTTATAAGCATGCCTTTCAGAATGTAGAATGCCCCGGCAACCTTCCAGAGAATGGTGGACCAGACCCTCCGGGGATGTGGTGACTTTCCTTGTGCCTACTTAGATGATATCGCCATTTTCAGCCAGACGTGGGAGGAACATATGAACCAAGTAGCAGTTGTTCTTGACCGGATTCATGCAGCCGGCCTAACCATTCGACCTGATATATGCCAATTAGGGATGGGTGAAGGCCAGTACCTGGGGCATAGAGTAGGAAGAGGGAAGCTGCGTCCTGAACCTCCCAAATTCCAGGCTATTAGAGATTGGCCTGTACCCCAAACCAAGAAGCAAGTTATGGCTTTTTTGGGCACTGTCAGTTATCACTGAAAGTTTGTTTCTCATTTCAGCACTGTTGCCAAGCCTCTTACCGACCTCACCAAGAAAACCATGCCCCAGGTGGGGACTTGGACTCCAGCCTGTGATGAGGCTTTTAATATGCTGAAGCACGCCCTGGTCTGCGACCTTGTTCTGGCTGCTCCAGACTACAAGAGGAGGTTCATTGTGCAGACGGATGCCTCCTCTTATGGACTGGGGGCTGTCCTCAGCCAGGTGAATGCAGCTGGGGACGAGCACCCCATTGCCTACCTCAGCCGGAAACTGCTGGATCGAGAAGTGGCCTGTGCAATCGTTGAAAAGGAATGCCTGGCTGTAGTGTGGGCCCTCAGGAAACTAACGCCATATCTGTATGGGCGAGAATTCACTGTGGTTACTGATCACAATCCCCTCACCTGGCTGAACAGAGTCTCTGGGGACAATGGACGCTTACTACGATGGAGCCTGACTCTCCAGCCCTATAACTTTACCGTACAGTATAGAAGAGGCAGCCAACACCAAAATGCAGATGGATTGTCCAGGCAGGAGGAGCCCTGAGTCCTGTCAGCCATGACCATGTGTACTTGACCAATAACCTGTAGTTCACTAGTCCATACACGAACTGAGTGGGAAGGGGTTATCATAGAATCATAGAATCGTAGAGTTGGAAGGGACCTCCTGGGCCATCTGGTCCAACCCCCTGCTCAAAGCAGGATTCGCTAAATAATGTAATAATGTAATAGCGTGTCCCTCCCCCGGCCTATTAACATAGTTAGTAAGGCCGAAAAAAGTCCTGCCTCCCTCCAGCTCAGCCTATATTCCGTCAGAATAAATCCCCAGATCTCTGTCCTTCTAAAGACCCTAATCACTGTCAGATACAATATTGTTACGCTCCAGGAAGACATCCAGGCCTCTCTTGAACCCTTCGACTGAGTTCGCCATCACCACCTCCTCAGGCAGGGAATTCCAGATTCTCACTGCCCTAACAGTAAAGAATCCTCTTCTATGTTGGTGGAGAAACCTTCTCTCCTCCAGACGCAGAGAATGCCCCTTGTGACCGTCACCATCCTTGGTATAAACAGATCCTCGGAGAGATATTTGTATTGTCCCCTTATACACTTATACATGGTTATTAGATCACCCCTCAGTCGTCTTTTTCCTAATTTTGTTAATCTCTCTGGGTATTGTAGTTCTCCCATCCCCTTTATTAATTTTGTTGCCCTTCGTTGTACTTGCTCTAGTTCCGTTATATCCTTCCTGAGCACCGGTGCCCAAAACTGTACACAGTGCTCTATTTGTGGCTCCTGGTCTGTAATGTAATCAGGCCTAGGTCCACCTCGCTTGTACTGCATCTAGTGGGGAATTCTGTCTTTGTTCTTCTCAGCATGGGACTCATCCAATACACAAACCTGGAGCCAGTAGCTTCTGGAAACTTCTGAATGTAGCCACAGGATAAAAGTTGAATAAATGATACCGGATCACCACGCAAATGCTGAGATAGATTGAATGATGTATACTCACACAATAAATGAGTCGGTGTGGAGCGTACTTAGAAATTAATGCAAGTTTTCATCTGTTTGGAAGACAAAGCTGATGAAAAAATGATGAAAATTGGTTTTAAATTGAAATAATAGCTGAAAAATAGCGATGCGCTGATAGGGGAATCTAAGTACTCACTGATTGGTGCAGGAATCCATGAAAAAAGGAAGAAAACTCCCCGAACAAAGTGCTGGGTGCTGGTTGTAACAGAGTGGCTGGAAACAGAGCTCTTGCTGTCAAGGGGCTTTTTCGCTAGAAAAATGATGCATTCCAGGGTCATCTGGCACGGGCAAACTAGGACGGCCTCTCACTCAGGCCACAGGCGTAGCACAGGCTCAGCAGTAGAACATAAGACACCAACCCAGGACAGACGTCATCACAGGGTGGACCCAAGGGAACCGGCTGAACATCGGGGCACAGGCAGAACATCAGGACTCAGGCAGGATATCAGGACATCTGGACACAGGCTGGTCATCGGGACACAGGCAGGACATCAGGACACAGGCTGGACATCAGGACACAGGCATGATATCACAACTCCGGTGTGGCAGCCCAAGTCATCGGCTGGGACACAGATAGCACAGGACCAGGAACAACAGCATGGCAGCTCGGATCATTGACAGAGACACATACAGCGCAGGTCCAGGAACACCGGCATGACAACTCAGGACATCGGCTGAGACACATGCGGCACAGGACCAGGCAGCAGTGGTCGGGCCCCGGGTACCAGACAGCGGTCGCCAGATTCCAAACATCGTACACGATCTCGAGGCACCAGGCAGCGGTCGTCAGGTTCCAAACTACGGTCCGCAGGCTTCGGGCATCGGACCTAGGAAGGAACTCAAGCGGGATGGTGCAAGCACTGCCGGGTTGGACCGGGACCGGACGGAGTTAGCACCGCATAGCAGGCTGAGCACAGCATAGTAAACACTCAGCAAAAACACCGGACTCCCTCTTTAAAAGATGAACCTAGGTTAGTTCACAGTCATTGGGTACAGGGTTCCAGACACAGAGGGACTTCAGGAACATAACACAGAGGACACAGTTCAGACAGGGTCAGGTACAGGAACAGATACAGGATCAAAGATTCAGGCCTGAGAATGCAGCCATCAGGGAGGCGGGAAAGAAGACAACAGAAACGGGCCTGGGTATGCAGCCTCCAGGAAAGGCGGATCTGGATACTCCGCCCCCCAGAGCCGGCAGAAAAAACAAGCATTCGCTTTCCTAGAACTGAACACAGGCAGAACAGGAGCTGAACACCAAACACACATGGCAAGACTCAGAAACTTAATGCGAAGCTCTAGCCACACCCAGCAGGAAAGAGTAAGGGTATGTGCACACGTATGCAGAAAATTCCTGACTGAAAACCGGACTCCTCGAGCGACCTCGTTGGCGACGCAGAACTCAGGGACGCAGGCTGGAATCGTTCAGAATAGCTGCTGTGTGACAACGCACCAGCGATCCTTACCAGGTCGTATTGTTGTCGGGATCGCTGGTGCGTCGCTATGTGAAACGGGACCCTTAGTGCGTACAGTCTGGCCGTTATTCTCCGGGTGATATGCAGAAGAGAAAGATAATCAAATGCCCAACTTCTTATAGAATGCCCTCCAAAACTTGGCCACAAACTGCACACCTCTATCAGACACCACATTCAGGGGTACCCCATGCAATCGGACCACATGCTGCCCAAACAACCTAGACAAAGTCTCTGCTGTGGGCAACGCCGCCAAGGGAACAAAATGTGCTTGTTTCAAAAATCTGTCCACCACTACCCATATCACGGTATTGCCCTTGGAAGGTGGGAGCCCGGAGATAAAGTCCATGGACAGGTGAGTCCATGGCCTGTCAGGAACTGGCAGAGGCACCAGGTCCCCAGCCGGCCGTCTGAGTGCTTTTGGAACGGGCACAAACCCCACATGCAGATATAAATTTCTTGACCTCAGAACCAAGCTTAGGCCACTAAAAACTCCGGCCACCACCTCTCGTGTGGCCATAATACCGGGATGGGCACTTAGCCTGGATTCATGAAACTCCTGCAGGAGCTTAAACTGCAAGTGTTCCAGAACAAACAATTTATCCGGGGGGGCAGCACGGTGGCTCAGTGGTTAGCCACCAAGGACAACATCTGCAAGGAGTTTGTACTGTATGTTCTCCCCGTGTTTGCGTGGGTTTCCTCCGGGCACTCCGGTTTCATCAGGGACAGTGATGAAAATATATGCAAAGAGTAAAGCGCTGCGGAATATGTTAGCGCCATATAAAAATAAAGATTATTATTATTATTATCCCCTGGCTTAGAAGCAGGAACTGGCTCCACTACCACGGGACAAAGAATGGAGGACGGCGTTTTGGGTGGGAGGCAGTCCCAAAACTTCTGGATAAGGCATCTGCTTTAACATTCTTGGAACCAGGTTGAAAAGTAATAGAAAACTGAAAGCGTGAAAAAAAACAACCAACGAGCTTGTCTAGGAGTCAGCCTTTTAGGCTGGTTTCACATTTGCGTTTTTTCCTATACTTTACATGGGTGCGCATAAACATGCGTTCAAAGTAGAAAAAGACAGCAGGATGGCCCTCACCGGTCTCTTGGAATGGTTCCCTTTATTTCATATTAATAAAGCAGAGGCATCGGCACGGGAGAAATGCAAAAAGACGACACAATGCACTTCTACAGGTGCCAGGCTCAAGGAAACACTAATCTATACCACACGTGTGAACAAAAGAAACTCCACCCTTTACCTGAACGGGTCTCAAAAAAAAAACAAAATAAAAAAATAAAGACAAGCATAATTTACATACAGCATCTGCAATAGAACCAGCAATCATAACCGCTTCAGAGAGATACGGACACATCCACTGTTAGACCCAAAGGACCTGTGGCCTTTGTGCGGAGGATCCATTTGGCCTCTATTTGTTTCTTATGGCTCCCTCCATGCTGCGGTGCAGACACCCTTTCAATGCCAGCAAGCCGTGATCCTCCGCATTCCCCCCATGTACCTTCCTCATGGGTTCAATGAGTCTAGGGACACCCTTTCCTGTGCTGATGGAATTGAAATGTTCCCTGAATCTTACACAGAGGGGCCGGATCGCTTACCCAACGTAGAAAAAACCACACGGGCGAAACAATGCAAACAAAGGAGGTCCTGCAAGTAATGAACTCCGAGACTTCGTGACATACAGTTCCCATCTTTACAGTTTTACCACTTAATTTAAATGGACACCAAGAACAGTTTTTACATATGTAATTTCCCCTTGGGGCGTCGGATTCCAACCAATTATTTCGTTTGTTTTGAGATCTGTTCTTGACTAATAAATCCCGGAGGTTCGTACTTCTTTTACTCGCGAATAGAGGACTCTCCTGACCACATCTGTGAGGTCTCTGTCACTTTCCAGTAGGTGCCAATTCTGTCTGATGACTGTTCTAATGTGTCTATCCATAGAATTATATGTAAAACTAAAGACAAACCGTTTCTCTTTTCCTTTCTTGATCTGCCCGGTAATAACTGGTTCACTATTAACCCTCTGTAAGACGGAATCTAGAACAGAGTCAGGACATCCTCTTTTTTTCAATCTGATTCGCAATTGATCCACTTGTCTCTGAAAACCTTCATTATGACTATTAAATTTCTTTAATCTCAAAAATTGGCCATAAGGCAGAGAATTCTTTACATGATGGGGGTGAGCACGATTGTAATGTAAGAGGGAGTATGTGGATGAAGATTTACGAAATATTTCTGTGTACAAAACTCCATTGGTTAACTTTAATCTGACATCCAAAAAATCTATTTCCGAGCCTCCAAATTGCAAAGTAAACTTCATATTATTCTGTGAATTAAGAAACTCCACAAATAAACTGAAATCCTCCTTTGACCCGTCCCACACAATGAAATTGTCATCCACATAGCGAATAAATAATTTTATATACTTCAAACAAAATAATTGGTTGGAATCCGACGCCCCAAGGGGAAATTACATATGTAAAAACTGTTCTTGGTGTCCATTTAAATTAAGTGGTAAAACTGTAAAGATGGGAGCTGTATGTCACGAAGTCTCGGAGTTCACTACTTGCAGGACCTCCTTTGTTTGCATTGTTTCGCCCGTGTGGTTTTTTCTACGTTGGGAAAGCGATCCGGCCCCTCTGTGTAAGATTCAGGGAACATTTCAATTCCATTAGCACAGGAAAGGGTGTCCCTAGACTCATTGAACCCATGAGGAAGGTACATGGGGGGAATGCGGAGGATCACGGCTTACTGGCATTGAAAGGGTGTCTGCACCGCAGCATGGAGGGAGCCATAAGAAACAAATAGAGGCCAAATGGATCCTCCGCACAAAGGCCACAGGTCCTTTGGGTCTAACAGTGGATGTGTCCGTATCTCTCTGAAGCGGTTATGATTGCTGGTTCTATTGCAGATGCTGTATGTAAATTATGCTTGTCTTTATTTTTACTTTTTTATTTTGGGTTTTTTTTAAGACCCGTTCAGGTAAAGGGTGGAGTTTCTTTTATTCACACGTGTGGTATAGATTAGTGTTTCCTTGATCCCGCGACCTGTTGAAGTGCATTGTATCGTCTTTTTGCATTTCTCCCGTGCCGATGCCTCTGCTTTATTAATATGAAATAAAGGGAATCATTCCAAGAGACCGGTGAGGGCCATCCTGCTGTCTTTTCCTACTATGATATTTCAGAAAATATTTATTAAAGTTTTTTTTTTTTAATAACAAAGAAAGGGTACAATACAATAGACCATATACTACCATTATCTGAGTAATTAAACATTATTCAAGTATGGAAGTAGAGAACAGAAGAGAAAGACATGAGGGAGAAGACATAGTAGTAAGAGTAAGGAAAAAATAGGTATGGGGATATAGGGTAAGGGAAGGAAGAAGGGGGGGATTATAGCCCATCAGTAAAAAATAATAATTTAACTTATTTAACTCAAATCATCTAAATTACTCGGGAGCTAAATATGTATCCAGTTGGCAAATTCCGGACTCTCTTTGAATGAATGCCAAGGAAACCAAGTGTGTCCCTGTCTAGATGTGGAGCCCCTATCTTGGGACATCAGTGATTCCATACGCTCCAATCTGTCCATCTCCACCACCCATTCCATCACAGAAGGGACCCTCATGGATCTCCAATGCCTGGGTATGATCATTCTTGCTGCTATTAGGCAAAATCTCCAGAGGCCCCTTTTAATTGTTTTTAATGAGCCAGGGATTAGAGAAAGGAGAGCAATCTGAGGAGATGGTTCATACCTGATTCCAGAAATGATATAGAAAATCTGGAAGATCGCCAACCAAAATGGCTTCAGCAGACGACAGGACCACCAGACATGTAGCATGGAGCCCCCGTCCTCTCCGCATCTCCAGCATAAATCAGGGACCCCCGGATAAATCCTGTGCAGCATGTCAGGGCATCTATACCATCTAGTCAAGATCTTGTAGTTCTTCTCCTGTGACTCACAAGAGATAGACAACTTATGAGTCAGGGTGAAGATTTTATGGCGATCCGCATCGGAGAAGTTAATCTGCAGATCTTTCTCCCATGCAGTGATGAAGCGGGGCGTGTCTGTAGATTCCAAATCAGAGATCAGGCCATAGAGGAGTGAGATCACATGAGCAGGGCCCTCCGTTAGCTGCATAAGGGTCTCAAATGGTGTCGGCAGGCCAAGATCTATCTTTGAAAAACAGCTCTTGAGCTGAATAAATTCAAGCCAGGGTATCGATCTCCCCGGGCAGGCCGTCCTCATATCCCCCACCACAGGGAATCCTGCAATCTTGTCTGCAGCCTGGCCCAGACTAACCCGGTCGTCAGAGTCCCAACAAAGAAATGAAATCCGTGTCGTGGCAGGAGGGAAGTCTATGTTATTAAAGAGGGGGCCTAATCTACTTGGTCTGTTAATGATTTTCATTTTGGTGCTATATTTGTACCAGAAATTTATTACCACTTGTGTGAGCGGTGGGAATTCAGAAACTGTGTATTTCCGAGGATCCTACTATGATATTTCATGTTTTCTCTTCACATGGATAGAGCACCCGTTCAGCAAGGGTTACAGGTGTCACACTGACAGCGGTTATAAGTGGCTTTGCGGCAGGGCTGTGGAGTCGGTAAGCCACAGTTGTAACTCCGACTCCGACTCCTGGATTTTATCAGGCTCCGACTCCGACTCCGACTCCTTCATAAATGGCCAATTCATAACAACAAATTTACTGTTGTAAAATATTAAACATCGTGCTTATTCAGTTTCTCACCATCATATAAGTAATCAGACCACTTAGAGCAAAAACTACATTTATTAGAATACAATTAGAATATAGCAAATAACTTTTATAAACTTTTCTAAACTGTAAGTAAATATGCAATAAACACTTTTATGCAGTTAATAAGAAGAAATCTATAAATTTGTCCTCAGAAAAAGTATTGCCTCTGTCAGATCCTCCTTCATGGATGCCCTCAAATCTGATCTAATTATTTTGAGAGCAGAGAACAACCTCTCTACACTAACTTGTGTTGGTGGCAAAGCAGTAACCACTCGGGCAACATCTCTGACAATGTCAGGATACAGAGGAATCGCTTGTTGCACTGTTATTTTTGATGAACGGTCAAATTTCTCAATTTCTTTTAGTGCACATGAAAAATTCTGCTGAAATGTACTGGCTGTGTTGCTTGATGGGGATGACTCTTCTTCTATGCGGGAACGCTTTGCACGGTCCTTGTGATCCAAATATTTTTCGAAATTAAATTCTTCATCAGTTGATGATGAGGGTGAAGATGTGGCAGGACGACCAAGTTCTTCTTGTTCCTCCTGACTGTTCTGCAACCCTTTCATCCTTACTGCTATTTCAAACAGAGCTTCTTTTCCTTTACTTAGCTGTTGATCATCTAGAAGAATCCGATGCATTGGGTCTACATAAACAGCTGCCAAAAGAATGTTATTTTGTAATAGTAGCTCCTCTCTCCGTTTCATTGATGTAGCAATGCCACTTGCAATTAACCCTCCTCTTTGGGACAGGTGAAACATCAGGTTCTTCCACTCCTTTAAGAAAATACCTGGAGTTAAGTCCTCTGCTTGTAATTTTTTAGTCACTGTAAATGGGTGCTCTAGCAATTTTTCCAGCTCAGTCACCTGATTCCACTGACTTTCATTTAGCGTCAGTTGAGGGTTAGCCATGTCTACAAGAAAGGTTTTCAGTTCAACCAAGCGCTGAATCATTAAGTAAGTACTGCCCCATCGTGTGGCTTGATCAATAATTGCCCCTTTTCCAGCACGTCTCTTCAAAATTGAGTCAACTTTAGGGGTTCTGGCAACAGTAGCCAATTTTCTCACCTTGCCAATCAGTGCAGCAGCATGTCCTTCTTGCAGACTGTCTCTTATAGCCAGCTGTAGCGTATGCACAACACAGCGCATGTGATGAATGAAAGAACATATTGACACAGTTTCAACAAGATCATCTAAACTATCATGTTGCTGTTCATCTGAAGCAACTTCAGTTTGCTCCTCAGTTACAATACTGTGTTCCTCTATTTCAAACATTTCTGTGTCTGTGGACCCAGAATGTTCTTCTAGCTGCTGGTCACCATCATTACTCTCATTCATTAGCTTAATAGTACTTATCATATTTGAAGCATTGTCAGTTACGACAGAAAGAACTTGCTCTTTTTTAAGTTCATAGTCTTGCAGAACCTTTTCCACCAAGACCTGGAGAAACTCACTGGTGTGATGAGCTTTGGTGTCTTTTACTGCCAATGTCTTGGTAACTATTTCATTTTTGTCACAAACAAATCGGACATTGATGGCAAAATAGTTCACTCTGTGACGTGTACAGGCATCCATTTTAAGAAACAGAAAGTGTCCCTTGAGAGTTTTTTTAAGTTCTTCCTTTTGTTTAAAAGCTTCTTCGATTACTAATTTTCTAATACTCTCTCTCTCCAGAGAAACACCAAGCTTGTGGGCCATTTCCCCATTCAGACACATAAAAGCTGGTCGTGAAAATAATGAAATAGGCACACTATCCTTTACAACAAGCTCTATGATCTGTTTTTTAAATGTATCTACTGTCATTGTCACAGTAACTTTGTCACTGACAAAATATCTTGCAACTGTTGGCTGCAAAGTTCTCTGCTCCTTTGTTTGGCTGGAAGAGCTGGGCACTGGGTCATTGGTTTGGATGCAGTCTTTCTCATCCACTGCTTTCAGTACTTCTGGATGAAAGCGCTGTAAATGTCTCTTTAGATTAGAAGCTCTGGTAGGAGCATTTTTATCTTTGCCTGAATATGCACTCATCTTGGCTTCACAGCATTTGTTTTCGTCTGGATCATTTGTCATACACTGACAGACATAATGTTTTCTATCTTGAGTGATGGTGAAATGTTCAAATACAGCTGATTTAATGTGATGCTTCTTTGACATTCTCAGGTTTTTAATTCTGCATTCACAATCCAAATGACAATTGTTTTTCCTAAAAACAATTGTACAAAATTATTGCCAGGTCGTACAACTGATATAGTGGTCAGTAATACTGTTATTATTCCTCATGTGCTCACAGTTAACTGATGCAAAGTTTGTTGAAAGGATTATACTTCTTACAGTCTTCCTCTTCTGAGTAGCAGGCAGCTGTGAGATGCTTGGAAGACGCACACCTAGTATGATCTAGTCTAGAGGAGGAGCTTTACTACTAAGAATTTGCAACACATTTTCACTTTCAGTTTCATAGATTGTAAGTAGGGGGGTTGGGGCAGCATGAGGTTAACCAAGTATAAGATTAGATAAGGGCAGTGGAGAACAGTGACACACAAGAAGTAAGAAATGTCTCTATCTCCAGCAGAACTGCTTATCACTGTTGTTCATAGTTTGATAGAACATATATATTTGAGTAACATTTATAAAATTCATATGAAAGTTCAATTATGAAATATTAATACATTTTTTTTAAAGCTGGAGTCGGAGTCGGTACATTTCTACCGACTCCAACTCCAACCAAAACTAACTCCGACTCCACGACTCCGACTCCACAGCCCTGCTTTGCGGGTATTTCTTTCTCAGGGACAGTGCCGGATGTTTCTTTTTTCTTTGACTGACTATTGATAAACATGCGTTTCTACGCGTTTGTATGCACATGCGTTTTTTTGTAGTGTGCGCTCGGGCGCACAAAATGCATCTAGTTGCATTTTTTGTGCGTCCGGTCTGTCCCAAAAAAACGCATGTGCACACAATGCGGTTTTTTTTCACCCAAACACCCATTATAGTCTATGGGTGCGCTGACGTGCGCACGGTAATGCGCACGTGAGCGCAAAAAAACGCATGCGTTTTTAGAAAAAAACATGCTCAAAACCGCAAAAAAACGCACAAACGCATGATGCGTTTTTTATGTGTGTTTGCACTGCGCACGGTGCGCAGCGCAAAAAAACACAAGTGTGAAAGTAGCCTTAGCGGACTCAATATATGCCAAATTTTTATGATCCGTGATTACTATAATCAGATAAGCCACCCCTTCCAAAAACTTCTCTATTGCCCACATCATAATTGCTTTCGGCGGAACAGAACTTCTTGGAAAAGAAGGCACAGGGTCTGAGGTTGGTTAAAGCGGCAGGACCCTGGGACAACACTGCCCCCACCCCCACCTAAGAAGCATCCAAAAGGCTTAAACCAATCTGGCTGTACCAAAATAGGAGCGGACATAAAACATTTCTTAAGTGCCACGAAGGACTCCTTGGTGAGCCCCGACCAATTTCTAACATCCGCCCCCTTGCGAGTAAGGGCCCTGTCAAACATAGCGATCTCGCTAGCGAGATCGCTGCTGAGTCACAAGTTTTGTGACGCAACAGCGATCTCACCAGCGAGATCGCTGTGTGTGACACCTATCAGCGACCGGCCCCCCTGCCAGTATCACTGATCGCTTTTGGAATGGCCTGGACATTTCTTTGATCGCTGGTCTCCCGCTGGCCAGCACGCATCGCTGCGTGTGACAGGTTGGAGACCAGCGATCAGCTGGTAACTAAGGTACACATCGGGTTTCTAAGGGACGTGCGTTAATGAACTTCCGATAATAGTTCACGAATCCCAAGAAGCGCTGCAGTCGCTTAAGACCTCGGGGTTAAACCCAATCTGCAATCACCTACACCTTCTTAGGATCCATGCAAAGCCTCTCACAGGATACAATCAGATCCAAAAAAGACTGTTCTTGTACAAAAAAATGAGCATTTTTCCAATTTAACAAGCAACTGATTTTCTGAGTCTTTGGAGAACCGTGCGTAGATGTTGTAAATTGAGTCTGACTGTCCAGGGAATACGCTAAAATGTCATCCAAATAAATAATAACAAAGCGGCTTATAGGATACGCAAACACCACATTAATGAAATTTTGAAAAATAGCGGGAGCATTAGTAAGTCCAAACGGCATGACCAGATTTTCAAAAAGTCCCTCTGATGTGAGGAACACCGTTTTCCACTCATCCCCCTAACAAACCCTTATCAGATTGTAAGCATCCCAGAGATCTAATTTGGAGAACCATTTGGACCCTGATAACTGGTTACATAAATCTGGGATAAGGGGAAGAGGATAGATGTTTCTTACAGTAATTTTGTTGAGTTCTCGAAAGTCGATGCAGACCGCCATCTTTTTTCTTAACGAAAAAAAACCCGGCAGCCACAGGAGAAACAGAAGGCCGTATATGTCCCTTACAGAGGCTTTCCTCAATATACTCCTTCATGGCTAACCGTTCAGGACTGGACAAATTGAACAGACGGGCTTTCGGTAACAGCCCCCCGGAAGCAACTCAATGACACAATCAAAAGGTCTATGTGGCGGTAAGACCTCAGCCTCACTTTCAGAGAACACGTCCTGGAAGTCCTTCAGGTACTCCAGAATACCCTCCAGACTGACAGACGACACAGAAACAGATTTGACCGGTTCAAATAATAATTCAGGTTTACAACAATGGTTAACACAATTAGGACCCCATTGGACAATCTCCCCCGTCTCCCAATTGATGATATGGTTATGGCGTTGTAACCAGGACATACCCAAAACCAACCCAGCCGGCAAATTCTCCAAAACAAAACAACTTATTTCCTCCACATGATTAGAGCCTGCTTTGAATGAGAAGACCTCCGAGACATAACGAATCCCTTCTTTGGTGAGGGCAGAAGAGTCAATGGCCACCACTTTAACAGGAGTATGGAGTCTAACTGTCCCTATCTTGCATTGGGAGATTAAATGGGGATTGATCAGGTTGATGGATGAACCGCAATCCACAAAAGCTGTAGAAAAAGAAGGACAATTGTCCACTAGAAGTTCCACCTGCAGCAAAACTTTGGAAAATGAAGAAAAGTGTACCTGAAGGTCTGGATAGCCTCCTCGACTACTACCCAGACCTAAACGTTTCCCGTCTCCTTTGATGATGAAGGGCAGGATGGACAGTCCTTCCTCCAGTGTCCAGATTCTCCACAGTAGTAGCACAACTGATTTTCGCGGCGGCGTCTTCTCTCTTTCTCCTTGAAGGTAATGGTGCCCACCTCCATAGCCTCAGAGGTAGCTCCAGCCTAACCTTCACTGGAAAACAGTGGTGTTTCACGTTGCAAAACACCTCTCGCCCGTAGTCAGCGATCCATACGAATCGCTTGGGTCATGGCGTCTTCCAGAGAGTCAGGTGGAGGATGAAGGGCTAAGGTATATTTCAGACGTTCAGACAGGCTTCTATGAAACAAACCTCGGAGGGTGACATTGTCCCATGAAACCTCAGCAGCCCAACATCTGAATTCTGAGCAAAACCTCTCGGCCGAATGTTTCCCCTGACAGACATTAATCACTGTGTCCTCAGCCAAGCGCACTCGATCAGGCTCATCGTAAATATGCCCTAGTGCTTCTAAAAACACATTCACAGACATTCTCTCAGGGGCCGTAGAGGGAAGAGAAAACGCCCAGGCTTGCGGAGCCCCCCTAAGCAGAGACATAATCACCCCCACCCTCTGACTCTCATCCCCAGAGGTGCGGGTCTCAAGTAGAAAAAGAGCTTACAGCCTTTCTTAAACACTCTAAATTCTTTCTTGTTACCGGAGAACGTATTGGGTAACTTAACTGGGGGTGCGGGGGGAACTAAAGTGACATCTCTATCCCCTTCCCCCTGTATCGCAAAGCCAGAGCCCCCTGGACCGTGTCCGCAACCTGTTGGTGGGACTGGGCCAAGGCACGCTGCTCCAAATTTAACTTCTGCAGCTTGTGAGTCAGGTGCTTTACCTGCTTAGACAGCGAGCGCATTGGGTCTATGCTACAGAAGAGAGAAAAAAAAAGTTGTGGTCAGTTATAATATCACGGACCGCGTGCTAGGTACCGACCGGTATGTATGCGTCCTGTGCACTGCAGACGAACGGGGTTTGCAGTGTCCGGGAACAGAGACGTGATGGCACGCTACCACCGGCAGACAGGATCTGCGACACATGACCACAGGGGGCGGGACCGTGGCGGAGCCAACAGCAGGAGAGTAGTCAGGGCCAAGCCAAAGAAGTCAGGAAACTAGTCAAACCACGCATAAGTCAAAGAACCAGGTGAGCAAACAGACAGTACCAAATCAGCAGGCAAATACAAAACGGGAAACAGACCGGGTCAGAACCAAGGTATCACACACGAGAACAGGCACAAGGCACAGGCACACAGGGTTCAACTTAACTCAACTGAGGGCAGGAGTATAACTGACAAGGATTTGAGCAACCTGAGGGTAGCGTGCGAGTAGCTGACGCTAATAAGCTCAACAAACTTATCTTAGAAGGCAAGTGCGGCTGTTGGCCTCCATCTGGACTCTTTTGAGGAGGTAGTGGAAGACAGGATTCAGAAGAAGTGTAGGGCTATAATGGACAATAATACACACCCACTATACGAGCTGAAGCAGAAGGGCACATTCAGCAGCCGTCTAATCCTACTAAGGTGTAAGAAGGAGAAATTCAGGAAATCGTTTGTACCTATTGCTATGGGGATGTATAATAATTTCCTAAGGGTGGTAGACAACAATGACTGATTACAGGTGTACTAATGTCAATTAACAGTGACTTATATACCTGAACTACCCACATTTATTTGTTACGTAATGTTGGTATACTTGTTCAAGATTCGTGTCCTAATATTTTATGTACTGCTGTTTGTATTGCTGCTGTAATACCGTAATTTCCCCCGGGATCAATAAAGTGTATCGTATCAAAAGCCTTCCCAGATCCAGAGAGAGGCCACAATGATTAACCCCTGGTGCACCAGTCCCAAGCCTACCATAGGATCATGACAATCACACTCCAATATATCACAATCACACCCCTATATAACCTGGTCACATCCCTATATAACATGATCACACCCCTATATAGCATTATCACACTTCATATAACAAGGTCACACTCCTACAGTATATAACATGATCACACGCCTTTATAACCTTGTCATTCCCCTTTATTATATATTGTGTGTGCCCCCCCACATCCACCTGCATTTAATCTTATACAATAGTGTCATTGTGGTATACTAGGGGCAATGAGACTGAACAAGAAACCCAAAATCATTAAGATATGGGATCCAATAATTTTCTCCATTTAGTAGCTGTACATGCGCACTCACTTTTGTATATATGCACTCCCACTACCTATAGTGTACACACATTAATTATATATTATAGGTGAAGCGTTAAACCAGCACTGCATTAAGGATAAGTGTTATGAGTGGGTCACCTAGGAGGAAAACAAGACCAAGCTAAGTAACAGAAAACCAGACAGGTTGGTAACTACGCGGATTGCAAACCCCTGATCCTAACCACACAACTAGCAGCAGCCGTGGAGCGTACCTACGATGATTCTAGATGCCTCGTCACAGCCGGAGGACTAAATAAGCCTAAAGCAAGAAAAGGGGAAATCTAAACTGCCCCAGAGCAGACCCCAAAAGAATAGACAGCCCCCACACATGTATTGACTGTGAGACAAGATGAAAGCACAAACACAGGTAGAAAAATAGGCTGAGCAAACGATGGGGCCCACACTAGCTAGAAAGGACAGGAAAGGAAAGATACTGTCTGCAATCATGCCAAAAAACCCTGCAAAAATGTCCAACACGTCTGATAGCAAAAAATACCCTGAAGTCACTAGACTTCGCCCACTATATCAGCACTCTGGCATATTCTGAGAACAGAGCAAGAGGCCAATCTAATAAGGGACAAAAAGCAAACTAGCACATACAATGACATAAGAGTGGAAATTCAGCACAGCCCCAGCCGGGGCTGGCAGACCACACAAAAAACTGAATAGACCAAACCAAATCAAATGTGAACATAAGCAGAGAACAACTTAGCTTGAGAAGGCAGGAACTGAGCTGGAAACTAAGACCTCAGGAGGCAGGAAAAAATCACCAGCATGGGAATAGGAAGTCGGCTGTCTTAAATCCAGTCTGAGAATCCAGATGTCCACTCCTCATCCTCATTATCAGATGGCAGGTCTCTGTTAATTAGATCAGCTTCATTACCTCCTGCCACCAACAGAGGGAGCCCGAAAAGAGAACTCACAACTCCTCTGTCAGCACAACCAGCTCCCTCGCCAGAAACCAGAGGCAGACCAGAAAATGAGTTCACAACAGATAAGACTTCATTTTTTTGGCTCCATTACAAACAAAATATTATGTGCATGCATCGGAAATAGAGAAATCCAAACCCGTTGTGACTTGTTTTCGTTGTGACAACATCTTCCTGAACTTATTTTCGTTGTGACCGCGTCTCCCAGACTTATTTTCGTTGTGACAGCATATCCCCGGATTTGTTTTAGTTGTGACAGCATCTCCCCGGATTTGTTGTCATTGTGACAGCGTCTTTCAGGACTTGTTTTTGCTGTGACAGTGTCTCCCCGGACTTGTTTTAGTTATGACCCCGTAAACTGGACTTGTTTTCCTTTTGACAGCGTCTCCCCAGACTTATTTTCGTTGTGACCGCGTCTCCCGGACTTGTTTTCGTTGTGGCCGCGTCTCCCGGACTTGTTTTGGTTGTGACAGCGTCTCCCGGACTTGTTTTCGTTGTGACAGCGTCTCCCAGACTTGTTTTCGCTGTGACAGCGTCTCCCTGACTTGTCTCGTGTTCGTAGATGTAGTCGAGCAATCTGGTAAAAGGAGGTTTACTAAGAAAAATAATGCATTGTTCGATTCTACATCTGCACTGTTCTCTTACTTTAAAAGCCTCATAACAAAGGTTGTCTCCTTAGCTGAGTAAGTTCTCCTTGAACCACAAAACAAGTCCGGGAGACGCTGTCACAACGGATTTGGATTTCTCTATTACTGATGCATGCACAAAATCTGTTTGTAAGGGAGGAATCAAAGTGAAGTCTTACCTTTCAAGCAGTGCTGGACTAACTCTTCACCTGAACATCGCAGTTATCGGATCTCTCCTTGCTCCACCACCTTCCATCCTAAACCAATCCAACACCTATAGGAATGGTGAGCTGTAATATCCATATGTGTATTCCTGTTATGTACATGTTGTATACATAGATTGTAGACTGTATACGGTCCTCGGGTCAGGTGGTGTGGGCTCTCCTTTTCATCATTTATTTGTACAATTTGTGTCTTTCTGTAATCTGTGGTATTTCTGTATCTCTCACACAGGTCCTGAACCTGAAGCACTTTGAAATTAATGGAGTGCCCAAGGTCGTGCCTTTAAGCTTGTCTTACCAAGACTTTAAGAGAGACATATCAGATAGCAAAGAACTGCTACGTGTTCCTCACAGGATGAAGAAGGTGGACTTTTCCACTGTGGTCTTGCCTGCCATGCATGCTCCTGAACCCCACATCATCATCAATGGCAGATGTCCTCGAGATGAAGAAACAGAGGAGACAGAGGAAGAGGAGGCCGAGCTTCTGGGGTTGGATATAGATCTGCAGAGTGGATCCAGTAGTGATGTCAGTCAGAAAAGTACGGAGAGGAGTCAGGAAGGGGCTCCTTCTACCTTACTGGCAGATGACCAGAAAGATTCTAGAGGAAGAGCCTCCACTGCAGAGAATGACCTGGAACTGGAGGAAGGCTCAAAGACCTTAGTGCTGTTTTCTCCTGGAGACATGAAGAAGTCACCAGTCACTAATGAACTCATGCCAGACCTTGACCTGGGAACACTTGCTGCTTTGACACCTCAAGGAGAAAGGCCCCCGCCCACAGGTAGTCAATTAGATGTGTCTGAACCAGGTACTTTATCTTCCATACTTAAATCAGAACCAAAACCTCCTTGCATCGCTGCTGCCACCGCTGTCACCTCTTCTCCCTTTACCAAAGTTGAACGCACATTTGTTCACATTGCTGAAAAGACACACCTAAATGTTATGTCTTCCACCGGGCAGTTAAGACTGGAGGAGCATCCAGCCCCGGGACAGTCAGATGAGGCCATTATTCACGAAACTGAGGAATGTGGAGTGCAGAGACAGAAGGGAGCTATTACCTCTGCTGTGGGAATAGTGGAAATTGACTCCTATGCAATGTCAGCACATCACTTGGAGGATCATGAGCTGGTTCCACATGAAGTTAATGGAGTAAACAGATCCAAAGAGCAGCTAGAGAAAGTCATGATAAATGAAGACAGCAAGCAAGAAAAGATTGTGCTTTCCACTCATCGCCTTAATGAAACTGACCTTTGCACCAGCAAGGCTTTGAGTGAAGCTGCTAGGATGCGCTTTAGAAGTCGCATCCCTGTATTTCTGTCAGAGGAAGACACAGGATCAGATAGGTCTATGTCCAACTCTGCCAAGGAGAGGTTCCAAAAGAGAACAAAGCAACTGGATCTGGCTCGCCTGGTGATGGAGAAAAGGCAGATCCGACTCCAGCGTTTGGCTTCAGCAGGTTCATCATCTGCTTCATCTAGTGAAGATCGGAGGAGAACATCTGAGACATTGTCTACAACGGGGTCTGAGGAAGACACTCCCGAACTTGAAGACTCAATCCCCATAAAAGTAAGGAAAGAGAAACCATTGTGTATAAAAAGGGAAGAGTATTCAAAAAGCAAGATTCCACGTCCCATCACACCAGTCAATGATCCACGGCTCCTGGAGCCACCATCTCCAAGTCTCAGCAAATTGAAAGAATCCACAGCTGCCCTAAGGTAAGAGTGGACAGGACAGTGGCGTATGGGCTGCATCATGGAAATACTAATAGAGTTGGCATTTACAGATGCCTACAAAGCAATAATTCTTAGGATTGTGCCCAGGAATAGAGATGAGCAGAGTTAGAGGACTTTAATTATTGGGTGTCCTGGATGGACATGATTATTATTGGATATGAATCTGTTCACCAAGTTGGCATGAACTGGGGGTGTTTAGTTGCCCCCAGTTCATCAGGGATTTATTATATCCCACTATCCCGTTCCGGTCTGGAACTTGCAGCTCTCTGGCACCCCCTTACCCTCAGGTCAATCAGGGAACTACACCTAGGATAAATAGTCACCAAAAGGGCTGCCTGGTCGTGTACTGGCTATTAGGCACTCTGCAGGGAGGGCGGTATGTGTATTCCCCGGCTCAGGCAGGAAATTCACAAGTAAAACCTGCGTTCCGTCCCTGACAGAAACTACCAAATACCCCAGAACACACTTTGCTGCCACCAGCTCCTAGTTCTGATATTAAAATCAATATCGGGTTAGGAGCCAACTCAATAGTAGCGTGGATTTAGCACGGAGAACGTGGCAATAAGTTTATAGAGCAAGGAAAATGGAACTAGTAAAATTTTATAGATTTTTACTCCAAAAAGAATAGGCAGTGTTTACAAAAGTACAAAAGATGTTACAAAGAGAGACAGATGCAGTATATACAACAATTATAAAATAAAAGTGGATTAAGATATGAAACTTACAGTTATCAGTCAACGGCACGCCATGTGGAGGAGGGTGAGGGGCACCTTCGCCAAGGGAAAATGGTCCATCAGCACAGCCTCCTAGCTGACACCCCGGGCAAATGACAACCGCCTAATTGGGCTTCCTAGCCTTATACTCTCTGTTCCATGACCTCACTGAGTGGGCAGAGCTATGGCATGCACTCCCCTTTTGAAAGTTATTAAAAAGCTTATGAGTGCTATAACTTGGACTGCAAGGCTCACAGTGGGATGACAGAAGTATTGTAGCTTTTAGGACAAAATTAGCTTTCACTTAAGTCTAAATATGGTGTGGCTCGGTTGGGTCGAAATCCATTTCTCGGCTCCTGCTGGTCGCCGGCGTTTCAAAACCCACTGGTGGGCAGCTCTACTGATGCAGATGCCAAAAATGTAAATTTCTCACCTCTACGAATACTTGGTGTTATGATATTCAAGCTTGCACAAGGACAAAGAGAACATGTGCTTCAAGAACTGCTTCCAACCAGTTTAGGGTCGTAACTGTTCTTTGTGCTGCTGGCACACTAGGGGCTCATGTTACACAGCTGTATAGCAGGGGAGAGAGAGGGGGGCTGCAGCTTAGTGAGGGGAAAGGTCTGTGAACTGTGCCTGCCTGCCACTTCCAAACCCAGGAGATGCAGCAGAGCTCTGTATGTGTGATTGAACAATATGACATTACGTCATATTTCCTGACATAAGTTATGGGCAGATCAGTGGAGAACTGAATCACACTGAGCCCATGGTGATGATCATCAGTCAAGGAGCACCAGTGTCAATAGAGTCACCATTGTATGAAGATATGGACCGGGTTCTTTTACACGAGTTATCTGAATGCTGAGAAATTTATGAAATTCTAGCCCATTCATGCCAGAGTCCTGGGGATCCCCTTACATTCTACAGGATGGTGGGGAAGGAGACAGTAGGTTAGGGGGTTGCAGCAGCTCCAGTGATGGTGAGGCGGTGGCTCCAGTAGTGGTGAGGGGGCAGCGGGGATCATTGCAGGCTGTAGGCTTTCCTGAAGAGATGGGTTTTCAGGTTCCGTCTGAAGGATCCGAGTGTGGTTGATAGCCGGATGTGTTGGGGCAAAGAATTCCAGAGGATGGGGGCTATTCGGGAGAAGTCTTGGGTGAGGAGCGAATAAGTGTGGAGGAGAGAAGGCGGTCTTGGGAGGATCGGAGATTACGTGAGGGAAGATATCAGGAGATTAATTCAGAGATATATGGAGGAGACAGGTTATAGATGGCCTTGTAGGTCAGTATTAGTAATTTGAATTGGATTCGCTGAGGGAGTGGGAGTCAGTGAAGAGATTTGCAGAGGGGAGAAGCGGAGGAGTAGCGAGGAGAGAGATGAGTTAGTCGGGCAGCAGAGTTAAGAATGGACTGGAGAGGTGCGAGGGTGTTAGCAGGGAGGCCACAGAAAAGGATGTTGCAGTAGTCGAGACGGGAGATGATGAGAGCATGCACAAGCATTTTACTAGAGTGAGGGTTGATGAAGGGACGGATTCTGGAAATATTTTTGAGCTGGAGGCGGCAGGAAGTGGAGAGAGCTTGGATGTGCGGTTTGAAGGACAGGGCAGAGTCAAGGGTTACTCCGAGGCAGCGGACCTCCGTTACGGGGGAAAGCATGATGTCGTCAATTGTTATAGATAGGTCAGGTAAAGAAGATCTGTGAAATATGATCAGTTCAGATTTGTCCACATTCAGTTTGAGGAAGTGGGAGGAGAAGAAGGAGGATATGGCTGCTGATAGACACTCCGGGATTTTGGAGAGCAGAGAGGTGATGTCTGGGCCAGAGAGGTAGATCTGGGTATCATCGGCATAAATGTGGTACTGGAATCCATGGGACTTTATGAGTTGCCCAAGGCCAAGTGTATAGATTGAGAAGAGTAGGGGTCCTAGAATAGAGCCTTGGGGGACTCCAACAGAGAGAGGGTGGGAGTGGGAGACGCTGAATGTGCGGTTAGAGAGGTATGAGGAGATTCAGAATAGGGCAAGGTCTTTGATGCCAAAGGAAGAGAGGATCTGTATTAGGAGGCAGTGGTCAACTGTGTCGAAGGCAGAGGACAGGTCTAGAAGGAGGAATATAGAGTATTGTCCATTCGCTTTGGCTGTAAGTAGGTCGTTAGTAATTTTGGTCAGGGCTGTCTCAGTGGAGTGATGGGGGCGGAAACCAGATTGAAGATTGTCAAAGAGCAGGTTAGATAAGAGATGGGAGGAAAGTTCAGCGTGGACATGCTGCTCCAGGAGTTTGGAAGCGAATGGGAGCAGCGATATTGGGCGATAGCTGCACATAGCGGTTGGGTCGAAGGTTGGCTTTTTGAGGATAGGCGTGATTGTAGCATGTTTGAAAGCAAATGGGAAGGTACTGGAAGTTAGTGATAGATTGAAGAGGTGGGTTAGAGATGGGATAAGAGTGGTGGCGAGGTTGGGGAGGAGATGGGATGGGGTCAAGTGCGCATGTGGTGAGGTGTGATTTGGAGAGATGAGCAAGCTCCCCTTCAGTGATGTTGGATAAGGAGGTTATGGGGTTTGGGCATTGGTCTGGTATACAAAGGGGTTGTGGTGGTTGAATAATAAAGACTTGCCGTGTTTGGACCATTGGCCATTAGTGTTACCGGGCATATAACCATTGGCCATTACTGTTACCGGGCATATAACCATTGGCCATTACTGTTACTGGGCAAACAACCACCAGCCATTACTGTTACTGGGCAGCATACAACCACCAGCCAATACTGTCACCGGGCATACAACCACCAGCCATTACTTTTACTGAGAATACAACCACTGGCCATTACTGTTTCTGTTCATACAACCACTGGCCATTACTGTTTCTGGGCATACAACCACTGGCCATTACTGTTACTGGGCATACAACCACCAGCCATTACTGTTAATGGGCATACAACCACCAGCCATTACTGTTAATGGGCATACAACCACCAGCCATTACTGTTAATGGGCATACAACCACCAGCCATTACTGTTAATGGGCATACAGCCACCAGCCATTACTGTTAATGGGCATACAGCCACCAGCCATTACTGTCACCAGGCATTCAACCACCAGCCATTACTGTCACCAGGCATTCAACCACCAGCCATTACTGTTACTGGACATACAACCACCAGCCATTACTGTTACCGGGCATACAACCACCAGCCATTACTGTTAGTGCGCATACAACCACCAGCCATTACTGTTACTGGGCATACAACCATCAGCCATTACTGTTACTGGGCATACAAACACCAGCCATTACTGTTACTTGGCATATAACCACCAGATATTTCTGTTACTGGACATAAAACTATTGGACATTACTGTTACCGGGCATACAACCACCAGCCATTACTGTTAATGGACATACAACCATTGGCCATTACTGTTACCGGGCATACAACCACCAGACATTACTGTCACCTGGCATACAACCACCAGCTAATACTGTTAATGGACATACAACCACCAGACATTACTGTCACCTGGCATACAACCACCAGCCATTACTGTTAATGGACATACAACCACCAGCCATTACTGACACCTGGCATACAACCACCAGCCATTACTATCACCAGGCATACAACCACCAGCCATTACTGTTAGTGCGCATACAACCACCAGCCAATACTGTCACCGGGCATACAACCACCAGCCATTACTGTTTCTGGGCATAAAAACAATGGCCATTACTGTTACTGGGTATACAACCACCAGCCATTACTGGTAATGGGCATACAGCCACCAGCCATTACTGTCACCAGGCATTCAACCACCAGCCATTACTGTTAGTGTGCATACAACCACCAGCCATTACTGTTACTGGACATACAACCACCAGCCATTACTGTTACCGGGAATACAACCACCAGCCATTACTGTTAATGGATATACAACCACCAGCCATTACTGTTAATGGATATACAACCACCAGCCATTAGTGTTAATGGGCATGCAACCATCAGCCATTACTGTTACTGGGCATACAACCATCAGCCATTACTGTTACTGGGCATTCAACCACCAGCCATTACTGTTACTGGACATACAACCACCAGCCATTACTGTTACTGGGCATTCAACCACCAGACATTACTGTTACTGGACATACAACCACCAGCCATTACTGTCACCAGGCATACAACCATTGGGCACTAGTGTTAGGCTAGTTTCACACTAGCGTTTATTCGATGCAGAGCACGGCGCCGCTAGGCCCCGCCCCCGGCCGGCTCCCTGTCCGCCACATCCGGTCATCGCCACCTACTATCGCACATGGACGCTTGCCATCTGCGCACCCTATCTTTAGCATAGGGTGCGCTGGCCGTGCGCTAGTAGGATTTTGGCGTGCGCTGCGCACTTTTGAAGGTGCGCCGTGCGCGCCGAAATTCAACATGCTGCGTTCGGCACAAGGGGCGCACCTTCAAAAGTGCGCACACCAAAATCCTACTAGCACACGACCAGCGCACGATCTGCGCACCCTATGCTCAAGATAGGGTGCGCAGATCACAAGCGTCCATGTGTGATAGTAGGCGGCGATGACCGGATGGGGTGGGCAGGGAGCCGGCAGGGGGCGGGGCTTAGCGGCGCTGCGTTGAATAAACGCTAGTGTGAAACTAGCCTTACCGGGCAGATAACCATTGGCCATTACTGTTACTGGGCAAACAACCACCAGCCATTACTGTTACTGGGCATACAACCACTGGCCATTACAGTTTCTGGGCATACAACCACTGGCCATTACTGTCACCGGGCATACAACCACCAGCCATTACTGTTACTGGGCATACAACCACTGGCCATTACAGTTTCTGGGCATACAACCACTGGCCATTACTGTCACCGGGCATACAACAACCAGCCATTACTGTTTCTGGGCATACAACCACTGGCCATTACAGTTTCTGGGCATACAACCACCAGCCATTACTGTTAGTACGCATACAACCACAAGCCGTTACTGTTAATGGACACACAACCACCAGCCATTACTGTTACTGGGCATACAACCATTGGCCATTACTGTTAATGGACACACAACTACCAGCCATTACTGTTAATGGACACACAACCACCAGCCATTACTGTTACTGGGCATACAACCATTGGCCATTACTGTTAGTGCGCATACAACCACTGGCCATTACTGTCACCGGGCATACAACCACTGGCCATTACTGTCACCGGGCATACAACCACTGGCCATTACTGTCACTGGGCATACAACCACTGGCCATTACAGTTTCTGGGCATACAACCACTGGCCATTACTGTCACCGGGCATACAAGCACCAGCCATTACTGTTTCTGGGCATACAACCACTGGCCATTACAGTTTCTGGGCATACAACCACCAGCCATTACTGTCACCAGGTATTCAACCACCAGCCATTACTGTTAGTGCGTATACAACCACCAGCCATTACTGTTACTGGACATACAACCATTGGCCATTACTGTCACTTGGCATACAACCACCAGCCATTACTGTTACTGGACATAAACCATTGGCCATTACTGTTACTGGGCATACAACCACTGGCCATTACTGTTACTGGGCATACAACCATTGGCCATTACTGTCACTTGGCATACAACCACCAGCCATTACTGTTACTGGACATAAACCATTGGCCATTACTGTTACTGGGCATAAAACCACCAGCCATTACTGTTACTGGGCATACAGCCACCAGCCATTACTGTCACCAGGCATTCAACCACCATCCATTACTGTTAGTGCGCATACAACCACCAGCCATTACTGTTACTGGGCATACAACCACCAGCCGTTACTGTTACTGGTCATACAACCACCAGCCATTACTGTTACTGGGCATACAACCAGCAGTCATTACTGTTACTGGGCAAACAACCACCAGCCATTACTGTTACTGGACATACAACCACCAGCCATTACTGTTACTGGACATACAACCACCAGCCATTACTGTTACTGGACATACAACCACCAGTCATTACTGTTACTGGGCATACAACCACCAGCCATTACTGTTACTGGACATACAACCACCAGCCATTACTGTCACCTGGCATACAGCCACCAGCCATTACTCTTAATGGACATAGAACCACCAGCCATTACTGTTAGTGCGCATACAACCACCAGTCATTACTGTTACTGGGCATACAACCACCAGCCATTACTGTTAATGGATATACAACCACCAGCCATTACTGTCACCTGGCATGCAACCACCAGCCATTACTGTCACCTGGCATACAACCACCAGCCATTACTGTCACCAGGCATACAACCACCAGCCATTACTGTTAGTGCGCATACAACCAACAGCCATTACTGTTACTGGGCATACAACCACCAACCATTACTGTTACTGGACATACAACCATCAGCCGTTACTGTTACTGGACATACAACCACCAGCCATTACTGTCACTAGGAATATAACCGCCAGCCATTACTGTTAATGGATATACAACCACCTGACATACAACCACCAGCCATTACTGTTACTGGACATACAACCATTGGCCATTACTGTTACCGGGCATACAACCACCAGCCATTACTGTTACTGAACATACAACCACCAGCCATAACTGTCACCTGGCATACAACCACGAGCCATTACTGTTAGTGTGCATACAACCACTAGCCAATACTGTTACTGGGCATAAAACCACCAGTCATTACTGTTACTGGGCATACAGCCACCAGCCATTACTGTTACTGGGCAAACAACCACCAGCCATTACTGCCACTAGACTTGCAACCACCAGCCATTACTGTCACTGGACATACAACCACCAGCCATTACTGCCACTAGACTTGCAACCACCAGCCATTACTGTCACTGGACATGCAACCACAAACCATTACTGTTACTGGACATACAACCACCAGCCATTACTGTCACTGGACATGCAACCACCAACCATTACTGTTACTGGGCATACAACCAGCAGTCATTACTGTTACTGGGCAATCAACCACCAGCCATTACTGTTACTGGACATACAACCACCAGCCATTACTGTCACCTGGCATACAACCACCAGCCATTACTGCCACTAGGCATGCAACCACCAGCCATTACTGTTACTGGGCATACAACCACCAGTCATTACTGTTACTGGGCATACAACCACCAGCCATTACTGCCACTAGGCATGCAACCACCAGCCATTACTGTTACTGGACATGCAACCACCAACCATTACTGTTACTGGGCATACAACCACCAGTCATTACTGTTACTGGGCATACAACCACCAGTCATTACTGCCACTAGACATGCAACCACCAGCCATTACTGTCACCTGGCAAACAACTACCAGCCATTTCTGTTAATGGACATACAATAACCAGCCATTACTGTCACCTGGCATACAACCACCAGCCATTACTGTCACCAGGCTTACAACCACCAGCCATTACTGTTACTGGACATACAACCACCAGCCATTACTGTTAATTGACATACAACCACCAGCCATTACTGTCACCGGGCTTACAACCACCAGCCATTACTGTTAGTGAGCATACAACCACTGGCCATTACTGTTTCTGGGCATACAACCACCAGTCATTACTGTTAGTGAGCATACAACCACTGGCCATTACTGTTACTGGACATACAACCACCAGCTATTACTGTTAATTGACATACAACCACCAGCCATTACTGTTACTGGGCATACAACCACCAGCCATTACTGTCACCGGGCATACAACCACCAGCCATTACTGTTAGTGTGCATACAACCACCAGCCAATACTGTTACTGGGCATAAAACCACCAGTCATTACTGTTACTGGGCATAAAACCACCAGTCATTACTGTTACTGGGCAATCAACCACCAGCCATTACTGTTACTGGACATACAACCACCAGCCATTACTGTCACCTGGCATACAACCACCAGCCATTACTGCCACTAGGCATGCAACCACCAGCCATTACTGTTACTGGGCATACAACCACCAGCCATTACTGTTACTGGGCATACAACCACCAGTCATTACTGTTACTGGGCATACAACCACCAGCCATTACTGTTACTGGACATGCAATCACCAACCATTACTGTTACTGGGCATACAACCACCAGTCATTACTGTTACTGGGCATACAACCACCAGTCATTACTGCCACTAGACATGCAACCACCAGCCATTACTGTCACCTGGCATACAACCACCAGCCATTACTGTCACCAGGCTTACAACCACCAGCCATTACTGTTACTGGACATACAACCACCAGCCATTACTGTTAATTGACATACAACCACCAGCCATTACTGTCACCGGGCTTACAACCACCAGCCATTACTGTTTCTGGGCATACAACCACTGGCCATTACTGTTTCTGGGCATACAACCACCAGCCATTACTGTTACTGGACATACAACCACCAGCCATTACTGTTACTGGACATACAACCACCAGCCATTCCTGTCACTGGGCATACAACCACCAGCCATTACTGTTACTGGGCATAAAACCACCAGTCATTACTGTTACTGGGCATACAGCCACCAGCCATTACTGGTACTGAACATACAACCACCAGCCATTACTGTCACTGGACATGCAACCACCAGCCATTACTGTTACTGGGCATACAACCAGCAGTCATTACTGTTACTGGACATACAACCACCAGCCATTACTGACACTGGAAATGCAACCACCAGCCATTACTGTTACTGGACATACAACCACTAGTCATTACTGTTACTGGACATACAACCACTAGTCATTACTGTTACTGGACACACAACGACCAGCCATTACTGCCACTAGACATGCAACCACCAGCCATTACTCTTACTGGACATACAACCACCAGTCATTGCTGTTACTGGACTTACAACCACCAGCCATTACTGTTACTGGACATACAACCACCAGCCATTACTGTTACTGAACATGCAACCACCAGCCATTACTGCCACTAGACATGCAACCACCAGCCATTACTGTTAGTGCGCATACAACCACCAGCCATTACTGTTACTGGACATACAACCACCAGCCATTACTGTTATTGGGCAAACAACCACCAGCCATTACTGTTACTGGACATAGAACCACCAGCCATTACTGTTACTGGACGTACAACCACCAGCCATTACTGTTACTGGACATACAACCACCAGCCATTACTGTTATTGGGCAAACAACCACCAGCCATTACTGTTACTGGACATAGAACCACCAGCCATTACTGTTACTGGACGTACAACCACCAGCCATTACTGTTACTGGACATACAACCACCAGCCATTACTGTTACTGGACGTACAACCACCAGCCATTACTGCCACTAGACATGCAACCACCAGCCATTACTGTTACTGGGCATACAACCAGCAGTCATTACTGTTACTGGACATACAACCACCAGCCATTACTGACACTGGAAATGCAACCACCAGCCATTACTGTTACTGGACATACAACCACTAGCCATTACTGTTACTGGACATACAACCACTAGTCATTACTGTTACTGGACACACAACGACCAGCCATTACTGCCACTAGACATGCAACCACCAGCCATTACTCTTACTGGACATACAACCACCAGTCATTGCTGTTACTGGACTTACAACCACCAGCCATTACTGTTACTGGACATACAACCACCAGCCATTACTGTTACTGAACATGCAACCACCAGCCATTACTGCCACTAGACATGCAACCACCAGCCATTACTGTTAGTGCGCATACAACCACCAGCCATTACTGTTACTGGACATACAACCACCAGCCATTACTGTTATTGGGCAAACAACCACCAGCCATTACTGTTACTGGACATAGAACCACCAGCCATTACTGTTACCGGGCATACAACCACCAGCCATTACTGTTACTGGACTTACAACCACCAGCCATTACTGTTACTGGACATACAACCACCAGCCATTACTGTTACCGGGCATACAACCACCAGCCATTACTGTTACTGGACATACAACCACCAGCCATTACTGTCACCGGGCATACAACCACCAGCCATTACTGTTACTGAACATGCAACCACCAGCCATTACTGTTACTGGACATAGAACCACCAGCCATTACTGTTACTGGACGTACAACCACCAGCCATTACTATCTTTGAGCATACAACCTCCAGCCATTATTGTCACTGAGCATACAACCTCCATGATTGGGGCGTTGGTGACAATATTGGCCATCGTACGTTCAGGTGGGACTGTGCCAAAGTGATCAGTTCATTTTCACCAATGAATAGGTAAGAACTTACAATGTTGAGGTGGAAAATGCCTTTGTTGAGATCTCTGAGATGCTGTGGTCACTGTTTATAACAGTAATGAAGGTGTTAAATGGCCAAGATCTTGGTTCTCCTTCATTTAGACCAGTGCAGTCTGTGATTAGTAGGGGGCACCCTACCACCTATTAATCAGCTAATGCCTTCCATGGTCATCACACAGGTTCTGGATTTGTCTGGGTCACACTCCCCTATAGGTATAGTCTGGTGCAGACTGTAGGTTCAGCATGGTCCTAACACGGCGTCACAGTTCAGCCATCGTTATATGTCCTGCACTGGACAAGTGAGAAGAAACTCTGGCGCCAACAAGGAGTACGTGGCCAGTAGATGTTGACGTTACATCAGTGAGGGTCAATCTGCAGTAAGGAGACAACCGGAGTCTAGAATGGCAGCAGACGCAGTGTGATATGTGAGCAAGCCGTACTTATATAATGTAAAGTGAAGGCGTCTCCGCACATGGGCATCATCAGCCAAAGAGAAGTGGTAAACTGAGGGTAGGAGCCCTGGACAGGTAGGAAAAGATCGTCTGCACATTAAGGAGAGTGATAGGGCAGAAGATGGTACAGGGGCCCGCACTGCTCTTTTGCACCTTAGTGGTGTCTGACATCATCTCAGCACTGTCCTGCTGCTTCCATTGCAAGTGCAGGACGATCAGGCACAGCGGCTTTCATCCCTAGACACCTTTATATAGTCCCCAATGAGCATTTTCTCCTGAAGCAAAGCCCTGATTGGTTACTGAACGATACCGGACTCACAGACAGCCTGTTAGAAGACCCTATAAACCAATAACTGCTTTGATTAGAGTCCTGCAGGGTGGTCCCAGCCATGACCATACAGAGACACAGATCAGAGGATTGGTGGTTCTCTCCATCAGGGCAGGGACCACAAGTAACAGCAGTGTGCGCCCCAGATTGAGGAAAGTCAGGGTCTGCAAAATAACAGCCTTCAGGTGCATAAGACATTAAGGTGTGGCCCTCCATGTTCCTGGCAAATACTGAATTTTCATTTTTTTCTGGTGTTTCACTTCCAATCTTTGGCATGTAAGGGAAGACAGTCCTCTGTTCTCTGGATACTTAATATTGATGGCCTAACACTGATTAGTATCCAGTCCCCTCAAATGAAGCCGCATACCCTTCATCGTAAGGGGCACCACAGCTCAGCAGGATGACAGTCTGAGCCTGGTACGAAAGCTTGGCTCCGGTAAGGTTGGCAGCGTCCTTAAAGACCACCCATGTTAGGTGCCATAACCAATGATTGTCCATCCCCAACCTTAGACCTGCACCCATGGTAGCTGCCATATGCAATGACTGGTCATCCACCAAACTTAGGCCTGTACATATGATAGGTTCAGTTCCCAATGACTCTTCATGTTTAGCCTTAGACTTACACCCATGATAGGTACCATGCCCAAAGACTAGTCTTCTCCAGGCTTAGACCTGTACTCATGATAGGTATCATACCCAGTGAATGTCCATCCCCAGCCCTAGGGCTGCACCCATGATACATGCCATACCCAATGACTATTCATCTTCAGCCTTAGACTTCCACCCATGATAGGTGCCATAACGAGTGAGTGAAGAGTCAGTATTCACCGCATACTCAAGGTGGTTTAATTGCAAATAAAGTGTTCAATTTATTAAAGATGAGCAAGTGATTTCAAGGGAGCATACAATAAAATACAGATGGTAAAGAGACTAGAAAACGCGACGTTTCGCCCCCTCCCGGGTCTTAATCATACAGTCGCTGAAAGACAAAACGATGAGATATCAGATACAAATCCAAGGTGTAAATAACATTACGAGAATTACAATAAATAATTACACAGTCATAAAGAGGTCCCCAAAACAGCAAGATAATAGCAGCTTATAGTACTGCAGCCAAGAGAAGAATATGAAAAGTGGGTGATAGTAACGTTTGTTGAGTAGAAGGCAAGGAGTTAAGGAGGAGAGGATGCAGATGGTAGTTCACCTTAGCCCAAGATCTGTGTGCCATAAGGAGCCATGTGTAGTGGGGTCCCAAATTGCTGAAAGCAACGGTGAACACAAAGATTACTTATAGTCCTGGTGAGAAAAGTCTAAACAAGGTGCCTGTTAGAAGGGACTCCGTACCCACAGGGTTTTGGCTGCCCGGATGTATAAGGATCTAAGCTGTAACAGGTATATTGACTAAATGAACGAGGGAGAGAAGAGGTAATTGGCTAAGTGGTAGGGTATGGCTGCCTAGTTGTCAGTCATGCATTTCTGACTTTATTCTATTCCATACGTGAGATTATTGACTAAATTATCACCCCAGGGAGCTTTATTTGCCCTAATTCACTGATATGTGCTATATGTGGTTACTGCATACCACTCTGTCCTTCTGCTTACATAGAACCTTTATAATAGGACTTTCATGTACCTCATTATTATGATTACCAGTGATGAGCGAGCAGGCTCGCCACTACTTGGTGCTCACCCAAGCATCTCACTGCTCAAGATCCTCGGAGCTCGCAGAGTATTTCCGGGGTTGCTCGGTGGGAGCTCGGGTCCCCTCCCTGTATGTTTGGCGCTCTTTAGAGACCCAATGAACATGCAGGGATTGTCTGCCACACACTGTAATGCCGCAGCCATGTTGGTTGTGGCATTACAGTGACTGGCTGGCCGCACAGCGTCATCAGGTCTATATCAGACCTGGCACCGTCATGCTCGTCACAGTCTACTCCGGAATCGGGCAGTGTAGGAAGAGGTGCTGTGAGCTAGGGAGAGATTTGCTTTGTTCTTACATAGTTTGGGTATACCATATATAATGCACATGTCCATCTCAACTAACAGTCCTGAGGACTAATCCAGCTGCATAGATATCAATGCTAGGCAGGCAGTGTGTGTGGCAGACTGCAGTGCATATAGCAAAAGGGTCCATTCCAGTTCTGTCTGCTGCTTCTGCTTTTACAGATATTTCTAGACATAGCCCCAGGTAACAGAGGCCAGGAATAATTTTTTTACAGGCCAGCTATTGAAAACTGGTTTGTCCGTCACACGGATCACATATAACCTCGCTCAAAATTCTGCCATTTCTGGCCTCCATTTAATTTTTGTTGCAATGTGTTAGCAAAGTTATAGCCACCAGTTTGCTGGAAAAAATACCTACAGGCCAACTATTGAAAACCGTGGTTTGTCCGTCACACGGATCACATATAAGTTTGCTCCGAATTCAGCCATTTGTAGTGAACGTGGAAAATATTGTCCTCTATTTAAAATGGGCAAGGGATGGGGAACTGGGCTTGATGGTGATGGTGCATGCAGAGGCCAAGGCCGTGGACAAGCTGAAATTGTGCCACAACAAACACCCACATCTTCTCACCCGACCTTCCTGTCCCAATTACTCGGGACCGCGGCACACCACTGTTGAACCCAGAGCAGTGTCCCAGCACAGCGTTCAGTTGTCCATACCCCAGTCTTTGGAACGCAAACGCAAACACGCAGCCAGCACCTCACAGGCCATACTACTAAATTCACACATTTCGCAACTGCTTGCACTCAAAATGTTGCCTTTTAGGCTCGTGGAGATGGAAGTTTTCCACAACCTGTTGGCGGGGCCGTCCCTCAGTTCTCAGTCCCCAGCCACCACTATTTCTCAAAGTGTGCCATCCCCGCATTACACAAGCACTTGTCCCACAACATTAGCCATGCCCTCAATAATGTAGTTAATGGGAAGGTCCACCTAACCACGGACACGTGGACAAGTGCTTGTGGGCAGGGACGGTACATCTTGGTGACGGCACACTGGGTTAACGTAGTAGAAGCCACGACCCAGTCGGACCTTGGGATGGAACACGTCCTCCCGACGCTGAGGATTGCGGGCCCTAGGTCAATCAGGGTTGCCCCCACAGTCTATAGCAACTGCACCTCCTCCTCTTCCTCCTCCTTTTCAGCCTCCATCTCTGAAATGACCACATCAGTCACAAGCTGAAAGCACTGCAGCATTGCCTCAGCCAAGTGGCAACAGGCTGTGCTGAAACTAATATGCTTAGGTGATAAACCGCACAATGCTGAAGAGTTGTGGACAGCTCTGAAAGAGCAGGCAGATCTGTGGCTGACACCGCTGAACCTACAGCCAGGCATGGTTGTGTGTGACAATGGCTGGAATCTGGTAGCGGCTCTGAGGTGAGGCGAGCTCACACACGTACCATGCCAGGCACGTGCGCTTAACCTCGTGGTTCAGCGGTTTCGCAACACCTACCCGGAGCTGCCGGATCAGCTTGTCAAAATATGCCACCTGTGTGGCCATTTTAGAAAGTCAGCTACAGCTCCCGCCGCCCTTGCCATGCTTCAGCAGCATTTGCAGCTTCCGGCTCACCGACTGGTGTGTCATGTCCCCACGCATTTGAACTCTGCACTGCGGATGTTGGAAAGGATTTGTGAGCAGAAGAGGGCAGTTGTTAACTACCAGCATCAACGAGGCTGTCGGTATTCAGTTCAGACTCCACACATAAGACCTCAGGAGTGGATATGGATGTCAGCCATATGTATCATCCTCCACCAAGATGGTGAATGGCGATGTGTCACCATTTTGCTTCTCTGTGTTCTGAAACGCTATCTCCTCACAATCAAAGAGGATGCATTGCAGGCGGAGCATGATGAGATGGAGGAAGGAACCATACAGAGTGATTACACTCAGCCTAGCCTCATCTCATCCCAATGTGGATTGGGTGACAAAGAGGAGGAGGAATAACAGGAGCTAGTTTCATGTGCTATAGACAGTACTACCTGCACAACTGTCATACCATCTGTTCAGCGTGGATGTCCTGAGGACAGGGAGGAGGAGAGCATGGTCAGTCTTCCTCTTGGTGAGGGCACGGAAGTCTTGCCTGTTAGCAGTTTGGCACGCATGGCTGAGTTTATGTTACGTTGCCTTTCCCATGACCCTTGCGTTCTCAAACTCAAAATTTTGGGAGACAGTCATTACTGGTTGGTGACACTTCTAGACCCACGCTACAAGGAAAACTTTCTTTCTTTCATTCCCGAGGCGGACAGGTCTACTAAAATGGGGCAGTACCAGAGGGCCATTGTTGCGGAATTATTAAAAAAGGTAGAGGTCACAGTTCATTGGACAACCAAGAAGTACAGGCGAGAGAGACACAACTCCATTCCAGCAGAGGCAGGGGAACACTGTTAAAGTTTTCTCAGACCCTCCCATCGCACAGGCCCTGAGGCATGCGGTACTCTTACAAGGAGTGAAAAGTTTGGGAAGATGCTGAGGGAGTACCTTGCTGACCGTAGCATTGGGTACGCAGGGCGTGCGGATGTATGCGGATATGTCCGCATGCGTCGTTTTGACGATGCGGCGACCGCAACAAAATGCAACACGTTGCGTTCGACGCATGACGCCGTAGCGTCAAAACGACGCAAGCGGACGCATCCGCATACAGATCTGCACCCATGATAGATGCCCTAACCAGTGAGTGTTCATCTCTAGCCTGAAATAGTCAGAGTGAGACAGATATATGGAGCGCCAGGCTGACAGGTCTCAGGGCGCTGGTAGATGTAATCTGATGCTGCTTCTGTCGGGTGCCTCTAGAGAGGATAAAAACATGGGAAGCAGGGTAACCCGATTGCAGGGGAGCACAAAGGAAAGGGAGAAGCTTGAAAAAGAGAAAAACCTTTCAAGCTTCTCCCTTTCCTTTGTGCTCCCCTGCGATCGGGTTACCCTGCTTCCCATCTCTAGCCTGAGACCTGCACCCATGATAGGTGCCATAACCAGTGAATGTTCATCTTCAGCCTTAGACCTGCACCCATGATAGGTGCCATACCAAATGACTGCTGATCCACAACTAAAAGTCTTCATCTCCAACCTTATACGTACACCCATGATAGGTGCCTTAGACCTACACCTATGAACCCATGTTAGGTTTCATACCCAATGACTGTTCATCCCCAACTTTTGGCCAGGACCCATGTAAGTACCATACCCAGTGACTGGTCATCCCCAGCCTTAGATCTGCACCCATGGTTTGTAAAAAACTAAGTGACTGGTGATCTCTAGCCTTAGACTTGCACCCAAGAAAGGTACCATACTCAGTGACTTATTCTGGTTTCCTTGGTGGGTGCCATACTCAATGGCTGTTTCCTGAATTGTTAATGCCCCTTTTGCCCATTTTTGTCACCATGCTGTATATCTGTCCTTTTGACCTATATTTAATCTTTGTTTCTCCTGATTTATATAGGTGCCACACTCCATGGGCAGCTATTGTTGGCAGTACTGGGCTCTCCCCGGACCATAAGCCTAAATCCTTACATATGAGGCTTCCCCCTCTTTCAAGTCCAATTCCGTCTAGAACCAATGTACGGAGAGTCAATCGTGGAGCACCCAAGAGTCCAGTGGTTCCAGTGCGAACACTCAGTCCATCGCCACGAAGCCAGTCTCTCTCCAGAACAGAAAGTCCCTCTCCATCCCGGCAGAGAAGACCAGTTGCCACATCTCACCGTGTACAACAAACTCCCAGACTTCAATCACGAGCTCAAGTCCCTGGCGAGTGTCCAGCAACCCCTGCGGTTGCAAGAAAGGGACAAAGACTGAAGGTGCAAGTGCCAAATCTGGCAACAAAAGTAAAGAATGGAACCAGTGATGGTAGAGGCAATGTTAGGTAATGGCCCCTCGGTGCACACACCATCCTCACTCCAGCTCAACTAGGGGACATTGCTCTTCATTTAAACAGTGCTACGCAATATACACAGTCCCACACAAAGACTGTGCAAAGGAACCAGATCTCTGCCAATCACAAATCAATCATTTTATTTTCACATTTGAAGTTTGTTGCTAAGAATGAGCATTACAATAATGATCTGAAAGACGATAAAGAAGCAGCCCATATTCACTGTGTGACCTGCTGACCAAGGCTACGGGAGCTGTGATGAACACCCGGGCAGAGCAGCCATGTCTGCTTTTCGCTTTTCTGTGCCAGTCAGTAGACTGTTATCCTGTATACCTGCACCCGCCAGCATACACTAGGCATATATTGTATACAGTATGTGGTAATGCATAGAGCCTTCCAGTAATCTGAACACTTCACCCAGGGACACAGGACTCACCAATAAATCGTCTCAGTCAATGAGCCCTTACAGACATTTTCATGATGAAAGGGCGGAATAGCAATTTTGAGTACAAGGGCTGAGCACACAGAGGACACTCTTAGGAGACACCATAACACATCGCCGTGTCGGCCACATGCACTCGTTCTGTATTTTGGGGACACCACAGTATACCACAATGCAGCACAAAGTGACTGAGACTGGGGTGTAGGTTTGTGCACTCCCCTCCTTCCAGGAAAGAAAGATCTTTGACTGAGTGGAGATTGCACTGGATCAGAAGACTTGTCCAAAATTGTTTACACACCGCATCCAGATTGTAACAGTCCCCATGTGTGCCAGGCTGAACCCACACGCATGTTATGGGGGAGGCAGCAGACACATGCGGGACAAAAAGTCTGTTTTTCCTCACAAGCTGTAAAGACTTTGGGGAGCAGCAGTATGAAACGCTTCTTATTGCATTACAACATCCCATAATATCATTAAATAAAGTCTGCTATAGAATGGCTGCATGTCTTATTTCAGCTGCTCGTTACTAGAGTCTAGTGTGTGTGTGTGTGTGTGTGGCATCATTATCAGTAAGTTCAGTGTTGGCATCTCAGGAGGCCGAGGCGGGCTGATCAATGGTAGAGTCAGTGGGCACATCAGTAAGTCCAGTGCTGGCATCAGGGCAGAGGGGGAAGAATCAATGGTAAATTCAGTGTGGATAGCAGAAAGTTCAGTGGTGGCATCTCAGGAGGCCAAGGTGGGAGGATCAATGGTAGTGTCAGTGGGCACATCAGTAAGTCTAGCGGTTGCATCAGCGAAGGTAGAGGTGGGAGGATCAATGGTTGAGTCAGCGGGGACATCAGTAAATTCAGTGTGGCATCTCGGGAGACCGAGGCGGGAGGATCAATGGTAGTGTCAGTGGGCACATCAGTAAGTCTAGGGGTGGCATCAGCGAAGGTAGAGGTGGGAGGATCAATGGTAGAGTCAGTGGGGACATCAGTAAGTTCAGTGGTGGCATCTCGGGAGACCGAGTCGGTGAGCACAGAAGTCAGTGGTGATATCAGGGCAGAGGGGGAAGGATCAATTTTTAAAGTCAGTAAGGACAACAGTGAGTTCACTGAAGGCATCAGGAGAGGCAGAGGCAGTAGGATTAATGTCAGAGTCAATCGGTTCAACAGTAAGTTTAGTGGAGGCAGAGGTGAGAGGATCAATGATAGAGTCAGAGGACACATCAGCAGTAGGTTGTAATAATCACCTAGGCAGGTAACAATGCAACTATTTTTTATTCCTTACATCCATGGTTGTACAGCAAATCCAGGTAAATATCCAAAATAAATTGCCCCCAGTCCACAAGATCCCCTCCCCGGGGTTGATATTCCCACTGCCCTCATACCAGGTGATACTTGTTGCCTCCCAACTTTTGGTTGGCCCACAGATTTCGGATCTCCTCCAGCTCACTTGGCTGCATATAGAGGTAGACACAGGAACATTGTCTCTTTAAATCTTCCACTGGTTTATTAAAGGTACTGCATAAACCAGTGCAGCGTTAGCAAGACAAACACAGCCTTTCTGGCCAAACAGGAAAACAAAAATATAACGTATGGCATAGTCCGTGTTGCTGTGGCGATCAGTCCGCTGGTTAACAAAAAACAAAAAAATTCAGCTTTCCTTATCATCAAAACACAGCTCTAGAGCTTGCACCTCCAGATTCAGCCAACACTGAATGAGCCAGAAGTCTGTGTATTTATCCTCTGGACTCCACTCACTCTACAGCTGTTCACTCATCCTAGCCCTAAACATGGCCAATTATCCCCTCTCAGCACTTTGTGTGCTAGAGTTTTCTCCTAGGTTCATATCACTGAAGCTAACAACCTCAGTGATACACAGGACACGTTGAAGTGCAGTTAGCGTGAAACGGCCATCATCAACAGAAGGTTTCCGCTCCTCTCCCACTGTACTCGTTTTATTGATTAAATAAGGGACTGTTTTAACTGGATGGTGAGTGCCACCTTTTTTCTCTTTTTGTTGGACTATATTGGATTTATCTTTTTTTATGTGCACCCCTATTCCTACAGTTGTCTGGTGTTCAGCTAACACACAGGTAGATTTTCAATCACAGCTGTGAAAATCACAGAAGTGCCCGCAGTACACTCCTTATCACAAACAGAGCAGTGATACATGTATCCCCTCCAGTACTTTGCCAGTAACTTTGTCACATACCCCACTCTACCCAAAGCTGGGGTTTTGGCACCTTCAGTCACCCAACAGGGAAGTCTAGGCAGAACATCTGCGTTACCGTGCAGCTTCCCAGGCCTGTGCTCCACATGAAAGTTGAAGTCCTGTAGCCCTAAAAACCATCTAGTCACCCTGATATTCTTCCCCTTCCTTTCCTCATCCATCTTAGGGGCGTATGATCTGACACTAGCATGACGTTCTGGACTAAGAGGTACAGTGCCTTGTGAAAGTATTCGCCCCCCTGGAACTTTTCAACCTTTTCCCACATATGCTTCAAACATAAAGATACCAAATGTAAATTTTTGATGAAGAATCAACAACAAGTGGGACACAATTGTGAAGTTGAACGAAATTTATTTGTTATTTTAAATTTTTGTGGAAAGTCAAAAACTGAAAAGTGGGGCGTGCAATATTATTTGGCCCCTGTAACTTAATACTTTGTTGCGCCACCTTTTGCTGCGATTACAGCGATATCCCACCATTCCCAGAAATGCCTGATCCTGTTTCTTGGAGACTGGTTGCGGCCAATTTTGGATTGCCTCCACCTTATTCATTTGTGGCTTTATTTCTCCTGAAGATGTAGCCCAAGTATTTTTCCTCTTCTTTCCCCACGGCGCACTTCTTTGGGTTTGGTAAACCCCGCCTTCCTCCGCACATCTAGCACGGCCTGTTCCTTCTGCAGATGACTTCCTCAATCCGGGCTGAATATCACAATATCGCTGAGGTAAGCTGTGGCGTACTTTTTGTGCGGGACTAGGATCCAGTTCATGGCCCTCTGGAAGGTGGCTCGGGCTCCCTGCAGCCCCAATGGTATTTTGTATAAACCTATGCACGACCAAAAATCACTAGTGGGCAGTTCCATAAATATGTGAGAAACCAAAAAAAGGGAAACAACAATGCCCAAGTAATAAAAGGTATAATCTTTAGTTAAAAAATCTGATGTGCCAAATCATGTCAAAACGGATGAGGACTACTGAGCTCTAGTGGTCGATCAGATTCGGGAAGCGATTTTACTGATAAAAAAGCTGAATAACATGAACACAAGTCTACTGTCTAATGTCATTGCTGATTTACGGTAACCATACTATTTTTATGGAGGCATATGTCTTTACTTCACACTAATAACCTTTATATTTTTAATGCACTAGCACTTTATATTTAGGCAGTGGAAACATTGTTCCATGCGTAATCTCCCTCTTTTTTGTCTCAGCAAACCTTTTTTTTTGCCCTGGCACACTAATAGACTTGCTTTCGTGTTATTCAGCTGTTTTAGCACTAAAATTGCTTCCCTATTCTGATTGACCGCTATTGCACAGACACTTTTGCACTTTCCTTTCAAATGATTTTTATTGAAATTTTGTCTTTAAAAGGGAAAGAAAGGGGAAACAAAAGGGACAAGGGAAAATAAAAAGCTAGAGAGCTCTGCTCTACTTCCAGACACTGGTCATTATAATACACTTACAGATACTTTTATTAATGAAAGAGTATGAATAAAGGCCGAATTATCGGAACCTTAAATTCCACACTTCCCACTTCAAGTAATACTTAATTAAGGTACCTGAGTTGAAGGCAATTTTCTCTTCCATCCAACTGTGTGTGCGCAAGAGGCCTATGATATCAGTAAATTTAGGCACATCAGGTTTTTTCCACCATGTGGCGATGCAATTTTTAACAGTCAAGAGGATATGTAAGATCACAAATTTGGTGGATGGGCTGACATTCACAAAGACAAAAGCGCCATTCATGGGGTGACCTCAATAGGAATCTGGGATAGAGAGTTTACATGAAAGTTAACTTGTGACCATAGACTTCGCAGCTTTGGGCAGCACCAGAAAATATGATATAAGTTTCCGGGTTGAGAACAGCCTCTCTAGCATAAAGGCAAAATATCTGTACTAATATGTGACAGACGTGTAGGCGTGTAATACCACCTAAGCATAACCTTGAAAGAAAAGTCTCATGTAAACTCATCGATACAGTGGATTTATATGAGAGTTTGATCTCGTATTCCCATTGGTCCAACTGTATGGATGACTTCAAATCTACCTCCCATCTAGCCATGTAATTGTTTTTTAAAAACTCAGTATCCCCGTTAAAATAGAGGTAAATGCTTTTAAGAGACCATTTGGTTTTGAGGTTAGGGTTACCCACTAGTGCAGAGACAATTTTTAAATTTCTGTTGCGAAGTAGTTTTTGGATAGGATCTTTTCACAATAAGGCATAAACTCTGCCGAAGGAAGATGGTATTTGTCCTTGAGCTCAGAGAAAGAGAGAAGATGACACCCATCCCACACCCCCCCGACCTTTGTAACATGAGAGTCATGCCATATACTTGATAGTGGAAAGTTATATATGTGCGAGACGAATTTGAGGGGAAGAGATTTCAGAATGGTAATTCTATCATCAAGTTTTTTAAATTTGACAAGTTTCCTCCAACATCAAAAATTGGGTGACTATGAGTTTTGGACGTCCATTCCAGCATAAACTTGAAAAACAGGGTCTGTAGAGAGCTACTGTATAATTATTATGGGCCAATTCCAAATCCATCCATGAAGGACAACCCCCCTCCCTAAACCATTGGTGACTATGCTTGATAAAGGTCGCTCGGTAATAAGCCCATATGTTCGGTAAGGCCACTCCGCCATTGTTTTTGCATCTATATAAAATGTTATTTGCTATTCTTGGTTTTTTATTCTGCCAAATAAATGAGTTTATCAAGTTTTGTAGCTTGATAGTCAGTTTCATGTGCACTGTTAAGGGGATTGTCCGAAAAATATATAAGATCTTAGGTAAGATAAAGGATTTGACCGCCAATACCCTGCCAAGCAATGTAAGTTCTAAAAGCCCGAAATGGATAAAGTCTTTAGAGATTGTCTTAACCAGAATATCAATATTGGATGGGATAATCGTTTGGAGATCACGGGTAACGTTGATGCCTACCGTAGGTATGTCAAGCTCCTCTCCTCTAGCTGAAATTTAGTCCGGCTTAGAACGTCCTCAATATCCGTTCGTGTTAAGCTAAAAGGTAGAATTCTGGACTTAGCCTGGTGGATTTAAAAAAAAGAAATGTTAGAAAACTGTTGTAATATTATTTTCAGGGCCTCCACAGATTCAACCGGATTCGTGACTGATATAAAGAGATCATCAGCAAATAGATGAATTTTATGTGAGCGGACTTTAGCTTCTATCCCTGATATGGAGACAGATGCCCTAATGGCTTCATCCAGAGGCTCTATAGCGATTGCGAAAAGCAAGGGGGATAAGGGACACCCCTGCCTGGTGCCATTTGTAATAGCAAAGGGTTTAGAAAGGTGATTATTCATGTATACTCTAGCACTGGGTTCTACATATAAAGAAAAGACACTAGAAATAAATTTATCATTAAATCCAAACCGAGATAAGGCATTTTGGAGGTATACCCAATTTACTCTGTCGAAAGCCTTTTCGGCATCTAGGGACAAGAACAAAGAGGGGACATTAGAAGACCTAATCATGTTTAAAACATTTATTATCCTCCTTGTGCCGTCGGACGCTTGCCTGCCTACAATAAACCCTACTTGATCACCTTTCATCAATTTCGGTAATATGGTCTTAAGCCTATCAGCCAGGATCTTAGCATAAATCTTAACATCTCCATTAATCAGGGAGATAGGCCTAAAATTTTCAACCTTGTCAAGTTCATCCTTCCCTTTGGGTAACATTATGATCGTAGCTTCCAACATAGTTTTGGGAAAGGAACCACAAGTCGATACATGACCAAAAAGAGATTGCAATTGTGGGGACAAAAGTTTAGAGAATAATTGGTAGTATTCATTAATAAAGCCGTCCAGGCCGGGGGATTCCAGTGGCTTAAGATGACTAATAGTGATGGTTATTTCTTCCGCACTAATAGGGCGATTAAGAATCTCTAACTCCAATTTATCAATTTGCGGAAGGTTCAAGCCAGAGAGAAATTAATCAATAGACAACTGGCTTGGGGCAGGAATTGTGGGATCAAGATTTAAATTTTGCAATTTTTCAAAGAATGCAGAAAAGACAATGTCCTGTGGATGTGTTTTCATGACTCCCGATGAGGAACAAATCTGAGAGATTCTTTTACGAATACGATCTTGTTTAAGTTTGTTCATCATATATTTAGTTGGTTGATTCTTTGAGGAGTAAGGCTAAGTGCACACGTACCGGAACTCTCGCGGAAATTACCGCGAGAATTCCGGAATTCCATTCCGCGGGAAAATCGCATTTTAAATTCCGGTGATTTTCCCGCCGAAAAACTAGCATTTTGCAAGCGTATTTAGCTTGCAAAATGCTAGAGTTTTCCAAGCGATCTGTAGCATCGCTTGGAGAACTGATTGACAGGTTGGTCACACTCGTCATACATAGTGTTTGACGAGTGTGACCAACTTTTTACTATTGAGGCCGCCTATGCAGCATCAGTAGTAAAAGATAAAATGTAAAAAAAATAAAAAATGGTGTTATTCTTACCTTCTGACGTCCCGCGCATCCGTTCCCAGTAATCCTTTGCAAAAATGCCCGCGATGACGTCAGTTCTCGCGGGATCGCGATGTCTCGCGGTAATTCGCGATGACGTCGCACGAATGACCGCGAGACTTCGCGATCCCGCGAGAACGGACGCCATCGTGGGCATTTTCGCAAAGGCTTACTGGGAACGGGAGCGTGGAGAGAGAGGCGGGAATACTGCGCGGGACGCCGGAAGGTAAGAATAACAATATTTTTTATTTTAAATTCTATTTTTTACAGGGATATGGTGCCCAGAGCCCAGAGGACAGTCTCCTCTCCTCCGGACCGTGGATACCATCCGCAGTTGTTCTGCTTACTTTCCGCATGGTGTGCACAGCCACATGCGGGAAGTAAGCGGAACAATGCATTCCTATGGGTGCGGGATCGCCGCGATTCCGCAAATTAATGAGCATGCTGCGGTTTTTACCGCAAAGCGATTCCACCGCGGTAAAAGCCGCAGCATTAGTACAGCATTGCGGAATCCCATAAGAATGCATGGGATGCTTATTTTTTGCGTTTTCGCGGCAAAATCGCGCGGTTAAAACCGCCGCGGAAACGCGAAAAAAACGCCACGTGTGAACTCAGCCTAAGAAGCGAGTTCTGAGGCTCTGAGAGCCGAGTCATAGTCAAAATCTGTGCGCTGAGCTCTTGTCTCAGAATTTCCATATGAGTATCGTGAGACGGAGTACTCCATTTAGACTGCTGTTCCTCTTTTACTTTAATACTCGCTTGTAGACTAGATATCTTTTCCCTATTTTCTTTTTATGTCTGGAGAAGAGCTGCATAAGGCATCCCCTGATAACTGACTTATGAGCGTGCCAAAGAGTAAATGGATCTATGGTTCCAGTAGAGTTTTCACTGAAGTAGTTTCTTATGGAGGCTTCTAAAGATTTTGGATATTTTGGGATTTTGAGTATGGATAGGTTTGTTTTCCACAAAAAGGTGTTATTAACCGGGGGCCCTATTACAAATTTAGCCATTAGGGGAGTATGGTCAGAAAAGGATTTGTTAAGGATTTCAACCTTTTTGAATTTAGGTAAGGAGAAGATATTTGTAAGAAATAAATCTATCCTGGATGAGGATCCATGGACATCAGAATAGTAGGTATACTCACGGGAGGACGAGTTTAGGCACCTAAAAGCATCAAACAACTCATTCTTGAGCAACCAGTTACCCAAGGATGAGGCCGATAGGCGTGCAGAAGAGGAGGAGTCCATACGTTTGTCGGGCACCATATTAAAATCTCCTAATATCAACAGTTCACCCTGTTTGATATTATTAATTTTTCAAATTACTTTGTTGAAAAAAGGGAACAGTTTTGTATTAGGTGCATAGATGTTAGCAATGGTGAATATTTTGCCGTTAAGTTTACATAACAATATGTGAAATTGTCATGCTCGCCAGGTCTGTTATGTCCGCCATGTCTGTTTTGCTGCATGTTCCCTAGAGCAGTGTGCACACTCACCTCATGACTGTGTAATACTATTGTAGGAACTCGAGGATTCTGATAGCGTGGGGCAATGATCAGACAGAAGCGGGTTACTTTAGTGCAAATAGTGTATTTTATAACAGCAGTGACACCCAAAAACAATATGCTGATAACCTGAAATGAGACAAGTCCTAAAGCTATATAGCCATTCAGTAAAGTTCCTAAGACAGAGTCCTCATAAACATGTGATCCAAAGGTGAGTGTAACACTCAGGTGACGTGGCACAGTTCACAACGTAGTGATGCAGAGAGAGTCCAATCCCGGTATGTAGCAAGCACAGGGAAGTCCAGAACAAGTCTATAGGTAAATCCCAGACGAGCAAAAGCACAGGACAGTCCAAAAGCTGATTTACAAGTTGATCCCAGGAGCGGCATGAACACAGGTGAGTCCAGGAACAGGTTCACATTAAAGCATACGGTTGGTGACAGTTCCGACTGCTCTCATTGGGGAGAGTGAAGGGTTAAGAATAACACATAGTTCAGGAACACAGTTCTTACCAGATACCGTGAACCAAGGGTTAAGTTCCAAAGATGAGTGCAGCTTTCCCTACAGAGAACAGGGAATGTCCAGAGCCACAGCAGAAGCACACTAAGAAACCAGCAGCACAGCTGAAGGAAGCAGAATACTCCAGCAAGGAAGGCAGCACCTGAGCCGGGTTTCATACAAATGAACAGGAAGTAGGGCACACAAGAACAGCAACCTCCATCTTGACAAAGGGCAAATTCATTCACAAGGTGATTTAGAAAACCCGGAATACTGACAGACTGTTGGGCTGCAAGATGCCTGCATTTCTGCTCTGCCTTCTGTGATCATCTCTGCATGTCTGAAACTCCTGATCATGTGACCTTTCCTGGGTTCCAGCATTGTCTGGTTCGGCAATCATCTCTGCATGCCTGGAATCCTGATCATGTGACTGCTCTCTGTTATCCTGAGGATCTGAACCGGAAGTTCTCCCCTGGTCCTGACCCAAAAGTGGAGGTGCCTATGCCCTATATCAGACCGCCCCTCCCTATGCTCAGCGCCTGAGTATTGTGTTGCTTCCCTGCATGGCTGCTTGGTCTGCTGGGTCGCTCCCTCTATTCTGTGCCCTTGCACTTTGCTCTGTCGTGCGTCTCTGCACACACTCCGTGCTTGTACTCCGTCTCTTGTCTCGTGCCTTGTCTAGTGTTTGTCCCTCGTGCCATGTTTTGTCTCTGCTTTGCCTTGTAGTTCTTCCTTTCTCTGATTCTGCTTCGTGTACCCTGTCCCTGGCGTGCCCCTCGGCACGCGCAGGTCTCGCCTTGTCCTTTGCCCCTGGCATGCCCTCTGCATGTGCAGGACTCTTCCTTGTACTCTGCCTTGTCTCTGATATTTCATGTGCTCTTGCACCTCTCGTACTAGGCCTTGCCATGCTGTCTCGCACGCGTCTCTGTCCTGTACCTTTGCCTAGCCCTGCCTTGTGGCCCCGTGCCCTCTTGCACGCGTCTGGTCGCCCTTTGCCCGCCTGTTGCGCCTCAGCCGTGCAGCTCTTGTCGTGCCCGCCTGTGTGCCTCAGCCGTGCCCACCGTCCAGAGCTATAGTGGTTACCGCCTGTGTGTTCCTCAGCCGTGCCGCCTCTAGTCGTGCCCGCCTGCCTGTGCCACCACCGGTACCGCCTGCCGGTGCCCCAGCCGTGGTTTCTGTGCTCCCTAGAACTCACGCTGGTTCTCGCACTGTGCGTTTTCGTGCTACTCTTGCACAAGCCTTTCTCTTTCTTTGCTCTGTCCTGAACCTTGTCTCCCTGGCGTGTCTCTCTACACGCGCAGGCCTCCGTCCCTGTACCTCTCCCTGGCGTGTCTCTTTACACGCACAGGCCACCGTACCTGTACCTCTCCCTGGCGTGTCTCTACACGCACAGGCCTCCGTCCCTGTACCTCTCCCTGGCGTGTCTCTACACGCGCAGGCCACCGTACCTGTACCTGTCCCGTCTCTACACGTGCAGGCCACCGTTCCTATACCTCTCCCTGGCGTGTCTCTCTACACGCGCAGGTCTCCGTCCTGGAACCTGTCTTGCCTGACGGATTCCGTAACCTGTCGACTGCTGCCAGAGGTCTGGACCTAGATGACTGCGACCTGGTGTTCGAAGCTGACTTCCGCAGCCTGATTCCTGGATCCTGTCGGTCGATGCCAGCACACCGGATTCCGTTGCCACCGTACCCTATCTTGGATCCTGGCGTGTCTTCGGGCACGCACTCTGTCTTGAACCCCGGCATGTTCCTTGACACGCATAATGTCTCTAACTTTGTCTTGTCTCCTTGCATGGAACTCTGATCTGATTACCGGATGCCCGGATCCTGCCGATCGACCATCAGAGCCATAGAACCTGATGTCCCGGTTGATCTTCGCTTGCTGTCTGGAGTCTGACGTCATCGTGCCTCTGCCAACCATCTTGCACGAACCATGCCTTGGACTTTGGCGTGCCCTTGCACGTACCTTGCTATGTGTTTCCAGTGTGTTTATGTTTGGTACCTGTTTGACCCTGAAGTGTTCCTTAATGAAGTTACTTTGAACTAACGTCTTGTCTCGCCTTGTCTTGTTTCCCTGAGTCGGCCGTCTGGTCCAGCTGCCGTGGTGGCTCACCCCCTTGTCCTGCCCCTGACACTCCCTGTATAGGGGGTGGCTTCTCACTAGGTTAGCCCGCCCTAGGTGGGTGGGTGCCATGGCCCAGAGGGTCCACTCATTCAAGAAAAATGACTCAGCGTATGCTGACGCTCGTCACAGAAATCTCCCCCTTGGGTCAACTACCTCGCTGATCAACTCGAACGGTATTTTATTACTGATTATGGTCATAACCCCAGCTTTCCTCTTTTCACCAAATGCTTCAAAGGTATGGGTATAATGTTTGTGTAGAAACACTGGATGGTTATCCCTAGCGAATTACACCTCTTGTAGGCATACGATATCAGCATGGTATAGTTTATTTCCCTCCATGTAACATGTTGTTTGTATGGGCTTTTAAGACCTCTTAGTTGTAGGACAATACATTTATTTCCATCTATATGTATGTTAAATTCAAACAAGAAGACCAAAGTCTAGAAGAATACTTATAGAATTTAGACATCGAGCAAAAACAAGACAAACAATAAAAGGTGTAAAGTAAACTGAGAAACTATGGAGTTCTCCTTGGAGAAAGTGACCTTGGTTTCTCTCCTTAGTTTGGGGTAAAGAAACTGTGGCGAAGGTCCTACGCGACCAGCCAAAGCTCTATTAGAATAATTTATACCGTCTTTAGAACATAGAGGTTATATATATAGGGAACCTAAGATATAGACTAACATGAAAATCATCCTTTATCTTTACGCTCATTTTGAATAAATGCGACAAAATCCCGTCCCTCTTCAGTATTAAGTAACGAGACATTGTTTCCCTTGTACCACACTATTAATTTGGTAGGGAAACCCCACCTGTAAGATATTCCCAAGTCTCTCAGTTTAGTGGTCACTTCTTTGAACGATTTCCTAGCCTCCATGATGTTTCTGGAGAAATCCGAGAAAACCTTAATGTGTTCATAGGGGGCTGGAAAAACACCTCTATCCCTTGTGAATTGTAAGATCCCTTCCTTAGTCTCGTAGAAAAGTAGACGTAAGATGACGTCCCGAGGCTTATCCAGAGGGATACCCTTTGGGCGTGGTAATCTGTGAATCCGATCTATAGTTGACTGGATGTCTGAAAGAGAGGGGATTGTCTTCTTAAAGAGGGCTTTAGCATATCCAGCGAGATCATCCTGAATTTTGGTCTCCGGGACCATAATGACCTGGCCATTTTTTGCAATTCTGACCAGTGTCCCTTTATGAGGCAATAACTCTGGAACGCTTCAACGCATCCTAGCAATTCTGAGATTGTTTTTTTCGTGACACATTGGGCTTCATGTTAGTGGTAAATTTAGGTCGATAATTTTTGCATTTATTTGTGAAAAAATCAGAAATTTGGCAAAAATTTTGAAAATTTCGCAATTTTCAAATTTTGAATTTTTATTCTGTTAAACCAGAGAGTTATGTGACACAAAATAGTTAATAAATAACATTTTCCACATGTCTACTTTACATCAGCACAATTTTGGAAATAACATTTTTTTTGTTAGGAAGTTATAAGGGTTAAAATTTGACCAGCGATTTCTCATTTTTACAACAAAATTTACAAAACCATTTTTTTTAGGGAGCACCTCACATTTAAAGTCACTTTGAGGGGTCTATATGGCAGAAAATACCCAAAAGTGACACCATTCTAAAAACTGCACCCCTCAAGCTACTCAAAACTACATTCAAGAAGATTATTAACCCTTCAGGTGGTTCACAGGAACTAAAGCAACGTGGAAAGAGAAAATGGACATTTTAATTTTTCCAACAAAAATTTTCTTTTAGCATCAATTTTTTCATTTTCACATGGGAAACAGGATAAAATGGATCCTAAAATTTGTTGGGCAATTTCTCATGAGTACACCGATACCTCATATGTGGTCATAAACCACTGTTTGGGCGTACGGCAGGACCTGGAAGGGAAGGAGCGCCATTTGACTTTTTGGAAAATTAGCTCCAATCGTTATCGGACACCATGTCGTGTTTGGAGAGCCCCTGTGCACCTAAACATTGGAGCTCCCCCACAAGTGACACCATTTTGGAAACTAGATCCCTTATGGAACTTATCTAAATGTGTAGTGAGCACTTTGAACCCCCAAGGGCTTCACAAAAATTTATAACACAGAACAGTGAAAATAAAAAATATTTTTTTTTCCTCAAAAATGATTTTTTAGCACGCTATTTTTAATTTTCACAAGGGTAACAGGAGAAATTGGACCACAAAAGCTGTTGTCCAGTTTGTCCTGAGTATGCTGGTACCCCATATGTGGGGGGGGACCACTGTTTGGACACACGTCGGGGCTCAGAAGGGAAGTAGTGACATTTTGAAATGCTGACTATGATGGAATGGTCTGTGGTCATCATGTTACATTTGCAGAGCCCCTGATGTACCTAAACTGTGGAACCCCCCACAAGTGACCCCATTTTGGAAACTAGACCCCCCCCAAGGAACTAATCTAGATGTGTGGTGAGCACTTTGAACTCCCAAGTGCTTCACAGAAGTTTATAACACAGAGACGAGAAAAAAAACAAACAATTTTTTTCCACAAAAATAATTTTTTAGCCAATTTTTTATTTTCCCAAGGGTAACAGGAGAAATTAGACCCCCAAAGTTGTTGTGCAATTTGTCCTGAGTACGCTGATACCTCATATGTGGGAGAAAACTACTGTTTGGGCACACGTCGGGGCTCGGAAGGGAGGGAGCACCATTTGACTTTTTGAAGACAAAATTGGCTGGAATCAATGGTGGCACCATGTCGCGTTTGGAGACCCCCTGATGTGCCTAAACAGTGGAAACCCCTCAATTCTAACTCCAACCCTAACCTCAACACACCCCTAACCACAGCCCTAACCCTAATCCCAACCCTAACCATAACCCTAACCCCAACACACGCCTAACTCTAACCACAACCCTAACCCCAACACACCCCTAACCACAGCCCTAACCCCAACACATCCCTAACCCTAATCCCAACCCTAACCATAACCCTAACCCCAACACATCCCTAACCCTAGTCCCAACCCTAACCATAACCCTAACCCCAACACACCCCTAACCCTAATCCCAACCCTAACCATAACCCTAATCCCAACCCTAACCACAACCCTAACCCTAATTCCAACCCTAACCCTAATTCCACCCTAACCCTAATTCCACCCTAACCCTAACCCTCTTTCCAACCCTAACCCTAATGGAAAAAAAATAAATAAAAATAATTTCTTTATTTTATTGTTTGTTCCTGCCTGTGGGGGTGATAAAGGGGGGGTTTATTTACTTTTCATTCTATATTGATCACTGTGAGAGTTTATCACAGTGATGAAAATGAATGAATGGAAATTGCAGCCGGCGGGCGCATTGCGCATGTGCCCGCCATTTTCCAATATGGCGGCGCCCATGGTCCGGGACCGCGGGACACCGGGAGCCATAGTGGCACTCGGTAAGTACCGGGGGTGCGATCGGAAGGCGGGGGGGCAGATGATGACAGCGGCGGCACATCGCCGCTGTCATTCAGTGATGGGGCAGATCGCCCCCGTTAACTGGTGGGGGGGTCGGATCGGTGTCACCAGCCATGTCCAATGCTACAGCAGCGTCGGATATGGCTGGATTGTAATATTTCATCAATTTTCATTGATGAAATATTACTATCGCTCTGATTGACTGTTTCACTTTTAACAGCCAATCAGAGCGATCGTAGCCACGTGGGGGTGAAGCCATGCCCCTGTGGTGAAGTACAAAGCCCCCTGTATCTGCAGGTCGGGTGACCTTTCAGTGACCTAGGTCACCTGACCCGCAGGGGGGGCTTTAAAGTCATGACGCCACATAGGCGTCACTGGTCAGATTGGCACCAGTTTTCATGACGCCTATGTGGCGTCATTGGTCGTGAAGGGGTTAAGATTGTTGCGACGGCTCCTATCTTCTATGTCCGTCACCTTTTGTTCGATATACAAAACCTCCTGTTTGTAGCTCAAGTTCTGCTGAATGAGAGTTTCTGTTCTATCCTCCACTCTAGTGATCCTGCCCTCGTTTATTATTTGTCAGGCACTTCCTGAGGTTTCTCAGAGTCTCGAAGCCCATAGTAATACAGAAGTTGGCTGATCTACCCTCCGACACCTGCTCATCTGGAGAGAGGACTATCTCACACGTGACCGAGTGAAGGAGCACTCATGCATGAGGCCCCCCGGACATCCCTTCTTGGGAAGAGGTGGATTGCCATTACTAGAGCGTTCTTCCGCGGTGCTGTCCGAGTCAATAGCTGTTGCCCCTTTATTTCAGTACCCTCCCTCTAAAGTTTTCCTTTTATTGGATTGTGCATCTCCTCTAGCTGATCATCTGTTTCATTGGCCAGAGTAGTTTGATGAGATAAGTCGTGAAAGTCAGAAAGTAGATCGAGACTGTCTCGCCCATTCCCCATGGCATGCATTGGAGGCAGTAGAGGAAGACCTAGGTTTCTCCTCTGTTCCGTCCATAGGAGACCTTGACTGAATTAGGGAAGTCTCCCAAAGATTTTGGTTTTGTGGCACCCCATGCCCTCTGAGATCTATTAGTTTGCCCTTTAAATTTGGAATTTCCCGACGCCATGTTAGAAATTGACATCAAAGGGCAAGAGACACACAAATCTGTGGTCGTATGTAGAGAGCAGTCTAACTGCGACAACTATAGTGCAGATAACAATAGACAATGCAACGCCGCGATATCTGGCCGGAGAGAACTAGGCTGTGACATCCTAGGTCCTCCCCGCTCCACTCAGAGCGAGGCCCCGGCCAAGCACCCGAGTTCCGACACCTTACCGCTGTGTGCCAGTGTATGCAAGCTATGAAGTATTCTAATGCACACTATCAGATAACCAAAAGATACATATATATCTATAAATCCTGCACTAGAGCTCCCATAAATAAAGCAGCGGTGCACCGAAGCTGTGTTGGCAGAGGTCCTGGACGTTGCAGAAAAATAGTAGGAAGATATAGACTCCGGGACATAGAAGGAAGAACACAAATTACGCTCCAGTAGCAAAAATTCACACGCCCGCAATATATTATACATATATGTCTCAGAAATAAAGCAGCGGTGCTCCAAAGGAGTATCAGCAAATATATAAGGCGCTCCAATAAGTGATAATACACAAATTACGCTCCAGTAGCAAAAGATAACACCCCTGCAATATAGAACAGAGTGTAAAGGGGCACACACAAAAAAATAAATGTCACCTGCAGCTTGAAGAGGTTTTAAGCCTTCTGCTCAGCCCCAGCAGGGCTATGGGTCAGGTTTAAGATAGCAGCTCTTGCTTCAGCCGCCATATGTAATGGAGATCCAGCGGCTATTCCCGCTACCTGCGATCCTGCAGCTCCGGTATCTTCCCGCTTTCCTCTGTGTCTTGTCTTCTCACCGTCCTCACCGCTTCTTCTCTCTATCCGCTTCTATCTTCTTCTTGCTTCTGCCCTGTCGGCGGTTTCCTACCTCCGGCTCCCTCGCAGCTCCTCCTTCACTCCGCCTCTTGATTACCTCAGAGCGCCGGTTTTTGCGCCTTTTTTCTTTGCAGCAGTGCCTCACTTACTTGCTCTTCTAATGTCCGCGGTGATTCTTCTTTACTTCACAGCGATGGCGGACCTGCCGAGCTCTGCAGGATACTTCAGCTCCAGATGTAGCGACGGATTTTTCCACAGCTCCGACCTCCCGGGCCGCCACCGGAACTTCACAGAGGAGGGACTCCCGGACTCCCAATGCCGGCTTCCCGCCAACAGCGCAGCTCCGCTCCCCGCTACTTGCGGTCAGGTGTAACAGGAGAAATATTAGTCCCACTTTTAGGAAGTAATTCCAGTCGACTCCAGAAGGGTTGTGCACACTTTCAGGGACTTTTTTAATCCAGGTTCCTCCTTGGTTTTATATTTTTCGTCGCTTCACTGGCTGGTCACGCAGGAGCTCAGAGCTCACACGACCGCCACCTTGCTGCGCTCAGGCCACGCCCTTTAGCATTGCTATCAACCAATACAAATGCATTCACTGTCATTGTAACATTTACCAACCCTAGCTGGCCATGTGGTGTGTGACACATCATCAGACACATCTTGTTCCATTTATGAAGGAGGGCCTCTGAAAGTCACAGAGCCGATTTTTATAGGGCCAGCAGTCAGCCCTCACTTTTCTTAGAAAGCCATCAGCCGGCTATGCTTTGTTGTTCCCATTATTAAACAGTGGGTCTCCTATACTGTTAATGCCTATGCAGTGAGTGGCTGGGCTGCCAAAAATTAGGACGCACTCAATACCCCTTTGACGAAATGTACAGGAGGGCCTCATGAAAAAAATGTTCCCATTATAAGTAAGTGGGTCTCCAATAGTGTTTGCCAATGGATCCAGAGACTCCCCGGAGTTCCATGCCCAGCTTTGGTGCGTATGCTTGGCAATATCCCCCCCGCCGACTGCAGTAGGGCAGTTCAGATCCTCTCCAACTCTGAGTTTGTCGCCCAGATGGGAAATCACTAAGGGCCACCGCTACCACCAATGGTGTCCTGGCAGACTGCACCACAGAGGCAGGCCAAAAACCTCCCTGCAAACTGCAGGGAAGTCTCCCGACATCCCCCTGGCACTGGGTTTGACCCCCTGCCTGCACATCACTGGAGGCTACCGCTGTGCAAGTTTAGGGCCTAGCAGGCTGTGCTCTTAAAGCCGGCCACAACCCTCCCCTCTGGTTGCAAGGAGGCTCCATGATATCTCCTGTCATTGTGATCGTCCCCCAGCCAACACTAGTCCAGGGCCTTGCAGATTGCGAAATGGAAGCAGACAGCAGGGTGGGAACGGCCACATACGGTAGGCCGCAACTTCAACAAGGATTGCTCCTGGAATCCGGAAAAGCAGCCACAAGTCCGTGACTTTCCTCCAGCTCCAGAGGGTCCCCGAAGGGGCTCCTGCAATGCCTTCTGGCCCCTCTTGAACCCTCCAGAGAGTAACACTATGGCGGCAGTGACTGCCAAGCATGCTCAAGTGGGTTAGCTGGACTCACCACAGCTGCCGGAGGGGATGTGCGGACCACCTGGTGCTGTTTCCGCACCAGCTGGACCCTATGGATTGCAGTGTCTGCACACACCAAGTTCAGTAACATTGCCAGGCCTGCCATTCTTCTGTATCTTCTATATTCCTGACAGCATTGGTGATATTGGTGATGACATGTTGTGTATCCTTGGTGTGTGGACTGTGTATGGGTGTGATTTTTTTGCTATTTTTTTATTCTATATCTGAGGTTAAATTGTGGTTAAATGCAAGATTGGGTGAGAGGCAATAGATTAGCCCTTGCAGTCACATTTTATGTCACGTGCTGAGATGTGTAGTCGTTACACCAATGGTTTAGGCCTTCCGTCCTGCCCCACCTCGGGAGCAATGTTTCTGGCTGTGTGGTAGCGATTATGTGACCATAAAATTCAGTTTACTGATGGTTTGTGCCCTCATATTCCCCCAAGTCTGGGATATAATAATGAGGGCTAGAGTTGAGCGACTTTGGTCGGATCGGGTTTTATGAAACAAAATTTGAGTCGGATGAAACTGGTCCGACTAGGGCAAAAAAGGTCGGAGTTTCGTCCAAAACCCGACCCCAATGCAAGTCAATGGGGAATAAAAGTCGGCATTGAGCGGATGACATTCGCTCAACTCTAGTCAGGAGGCATAAAAGCTGAAGAAGGTAAGACCTTGTAGAAAATGAGGCGTGGTTAGAAGCTTAAAAGGGTACAAGGAGCTTGTGACATGGTATAAGCTGTTATGGGTCACAATCTGAGCAGTTAAATGCTGAGTAACGGGGAGATGAGAAGGGGTATATAGAAAAAAAGGGCTGAAAGTTTGGATTGTTGGTAGAACCTGATGAGCAGGCTGAAGCTAAGGAGCATATGGAAATAGAAGGGGAAAAAGGTGAAGAAGTCATAACGGTTGAAGAAGAGGTAGGAGTTGAAGAATGCTAGGTGGTGGAAAATGGTAGAGAAGTTTCGGCAGAGGTAGGAGATGACAAGGAGGTTACTGTTCAAGAGGAGGAGGAGGCAGGACTGGAAGGGGTTAACTTATGGTGTAAAAGCTAAAGAGAGAGTAGAAGCTGATAGGGAGGTGGAAGAAATGGGTTGAAGTTGTGAAGAGGTCAGAAGTTGAGGATGTAGAAATTGAAGAGAGTTGCTTTCAGAGCCCATAATATCGTACACTTCCAACACTAGGGACATCTTATGTTCTGTATTGGGCGGTTCCCAGGATTTTGAGATCTCCTAATACTTGTTTTCTGCAGTGATTTTCCTTTCTGATTTCAGGGAATTTACTCTTTATTCACCTGACCCTTTTAAGCCTGATAAGAAAGTTATTAGATGCTAGAAGGTGTTTTTACTTTGGATTCATAAGAATCTGATGAGCATTGATGTTGTGACTAGTTGATAAGATTAGTCATGGTGTGGCATGTTCCAGGGACTTCTTAATGAAGAACGTCCATGATGTGTAATTAAATAACAGTCTCATGAGTCTCATCACTGGGAATTGCTGGGGCAATTAGTAACTTTGGATTTAGGCCTCTGAAAACACACCCAGCCATTATCTGGGTCAATTATACAAATCCCATGATTCCATCTTTCCCCATTCATAGTCGTCTGAATGTCGTCCCCACAATCTCTAGAATGCACTTTGAAGATGTCCTCTCAGAAGTTGGAGTTTGAAGATGTCCTCTCAGAAGTTGGAGTTTTTGGAAAGTTCCAAATCTTGTCTCTTTTGATTCTTTGTCTTCCGAGAGTGATCCTTCCCCTTCACTTCTTACTGCACATCTTCATCTCAGCCGTGCCGCCCCATCATTGCACCATCCCTGACCACAGGAACCCAGGAAACCTCAGCCAGGGAGACCTTTTGCTCCTCAACATCCCTCAAGAACATGATGGCTCCTTCAGCTCCTGTCAGATGTTCTCCGAGCCGCAGTCACATGTGAGCAGGTCTGAGGGTGTGATAGTGAATGGATCCTGGCTGCAGAGTTGTGATCAGGGCTGGGAGTATGAGCACTCCACCTTCTCCTCCACCACCGTCACACAGGTAAGGCCTCCAAAAAAATCAGTGCAAAATCTGTTACAGCACGCGTCAAAGTAAGGGACAAGAGTCATAGTTAGAGGTGTCCCATTTCAGTATTTGGGTCTTCGTGCAAGTTCTATGTAATGTGGTCATCAATGGTTCTTATGTTTTGGAAACTGTTATATAGTCAGTAACTATAAGCATCACATTAAGCCAAGGGACAGGAGAGGACGAAGGGAAAGTGAGGGTAAATTATTGATGTTATTATTAGTGGTTGTCATGGAAAGGGCACTGTGACATTATTGTCACCTAACGGGCACTGTCACAGTGTTGTTGTCTGAAGGGCATTGTGATGTGGTTGTCTTGGGAAGGGTACTGTGATACAGTTTTTGTGTGAAGGAAACAGTGAAGTGGTTGTCGTGTGAAGGGCACTGCAATGCAGTTCTCATGAGAAGGGTACTGTGATGCAGTTGTCGTGGGAAGTGCAATGTGACACAGTTGTTGTGGTCAGGGCACTGTGAAGCTCTTGTCTTGTGAAGGGCACTGTGAAGCAGTTGTTGCCTGAAGGCCGCTGTGGTGCGGTTGTTGTGTGAAGGGCACTGTGTTAGGGTTGCGGATCGCACTAAATATAAAATATAAGGAAGTGCGATCGCAACCCGGGGTCCACCGTGCAGAGATGGAAACTGTTGCTCAGTAATGACGGAGTACTAACTAGACACCGGGGGTTAACCGCTGAACCGGTGTGTACAGGAGCGAACTCTGTTACCTCACAGAGCCGCTAGAACAAGTACCAGAGCCTGTTTATCCTCACAGGACTCGGCAAAAGAGCGTTAGTGCTAAGACACAGGACTCTGCCCCAAGGACTCAGAGTCAGAGCTCCTTTAGCGCCACTAGCGCTCAGCATCGCAACCGCGATGCCTGAACAGACCCCTATAGGATGCTGTGCCCCGTTAGAAGTCACAGGGTGCAGTTGAACGTTGCTTATCGCACAGTGCAGCTCTGGCGGATGCCACTAACCAGCCTAAACTCGGGCCTGAAAATCGCATAAGACGCGCATGGCGCCGCACTAATGGATGCTGCAGTACCTGCGGTAGCGTAGTGCCTAAGGTAGAGTGACGCGCTCTGGCGCTAGCTAGCATGTGTGAAGAGCTGGGAGCACTGTGGCGCTAGGCAGTGCCACACAACTCGGCGCTGGCTCCGAACTCTAAACCCTACCGACATGCGTGTCAAAGGGAAGGGGTGTCATAATGAGTCATTCAGCGGTTCACAAGCATCCATCATCACACACATCTCTACCAAATACAGTGTATACTAGAGCATGGCCATGCGGCTCTTTTATAGCAGCGTCCTCCCGGGACCTTCCTAGTGGTCCAATGAGAGCAGCAATAGGACCTGAGCAGGTGACCTCAGACCTCCAATGAGAGGACTTCCCACGGGCATGCTCAGTGGGCCGAAAGAAGGACTTAGTTCCAAGACTGCTCGCTGCTGGCTATTGCAGGTTACTACAGCTGAACCCTGATTGGCAGCAGTAACCAAGCCAACAGCAGTAGACTGAGCAAGACGCTGGGAACGATGTCTTTGCTGAGCAGGCTCCTCTGCGGCCGGAGAGGAATGGGAGACCACAGCAGAATGCAAGGCTCGTGATTCCTCCTGTGCAGAGGCAGGAGCCCGATGCCTAACACACTGTGACTTGTTTGCCGTGTGAAGAGCACTGTGAGGTGGTTGTTCTGGAAAAGCTGCTGTGACGCAGTTGTTGTGGGAAGGGCACTGTGACAGGGTTGTCATGGGAACGACACTGTGATGCTATTGTTTTGTGAAGGGCACTGTGACGTGGTTGTGTTTTTTCTCCATCCTGGGACTCTTCGTTGTATAATGACCCTCATCCTGGGACCAACTCTGGCTGGGTGCTTCGGTTATTTAGGCAATAACTAATTTTCCTGACAGGCCCCTTCTTTTTATAATTACCTCTATCTTGGGTCCCTTCCTGGTATAATGACCCCCATCCTGGGACCCTTCCTTGTGTAATGACCCCCATCCTGGGACCCTTCTCTGTATAATGACCTCCATCCTGGGACCCTTCTTTGTATAATGACCCCCATCCTGGGACTCTTCTTTGTATAATGACCCCCATCCTGGGACCCTTCCTGGTATAATGACCCCCATCCTGGGACCCTTCTTTGTATAATGACCCCCATCCTGGGACCCTTCTTTGTATAATGACCCCCATCCTGGGACCCTTCCTGGTATAATGACCCCCATCCTGGGACCCTTCTTTGTATAGTGTCCTCCCCCATTCTGGGACTCTTCTTTGTATAATGACCCCCATCCGTCGACCCTTCTTGGTAAAATGACCCCCATCCTGGGATCCTTCTTTGTATAACAACCCCCATCCTGGAGCCGTTCCTTGTATAATGACCACCATCCTGGGACCCTTCTTTGTATAATGACCCCCTTCCTGGGACCTTTCTTTGTATAATGACCCCCATCCTGGGACCCTTCTTTGTATAATGACCCCCATCCTGGGACTCTTCTTTGTATAATGACCCCCATCCGTGGACCCTTCTTTGTATAATATCCCCCATCCTGGAGCCGTTCCTTGTATAATGACCACCATACTGGGACCCTTCTTTGTATACTGACCCCATCCTGGGACCCTTCTTTGTATAATGACCCCCATCCTGGAACTCTTCTTTGTATAATGACCTCCATCTTGGGACCCTTCTTTGTATAATGACCCCCATCCTGGGACCCTTATTGGTATAATGACCCTCCTCCTGGGACCTTTCTTCATAAAATGACGCCCATCCTGGGAGCCTTCTTTGTATAATTACCCCATTTATGGGACTCTTCTTTGTATAATGACCCCCATCCTTGGACTTTTTTTTGCATAATGACTCCCATCTTGGGACCCTTCTCTGTATAATGACCCCCATCCTGGGACCCTTCTTTATAATGACCCCCATCCTGGGACTCTTCTTTATATAATGACCCACCTCCTGGGACCCTTATTGGTATAATGACTCTCCTCCTTGGACCCTTCCTCGTAATATGACGCCCATCCTGGGAGCCTTCTTTGTATAATGACCCCCATCCTCGGACCTTTCTTTGTATAATGACCCCCATCCTGAGACCCTTTTGTAGGATGACCCCCATCCTGGGACCCTTGTTTGTATAATGACCCCTATCTTGGGCACCTTCCTAGTATAATGAACCCCATCCTTGGACCACTCTCTGCATAATGACCCCCATTCTGGGCCCCTTCTTGGTATAATGACCCCCATCCTGGGACCCTTCAAGGTAAAATGACCCCCATTCTGGGACCCTTCTTATTATGACACCAATCCTGGGACCCTTCTTTGTATAATGACCTCTTTCTTGGGCCCCTTCCTGGTATAATGACCCCCATCCTGAGACACTTATTTGTATAATGACCCCCCCATCCTGGGACCTTTTTTATATAAGGACCTCTATCTTGGGCCCTGTCAGGGATTCAGGGGGGAAAGTTTACCCCCTGCAGTTGTCAGGAATTTATATATTTTATACGTTGTCGAATGATATATAAATCCTCACAACTTATGTTTCCTCTTTCAGTTCCGGTTCGGAACTTGCAGCTCTCTGATGTCCCCCTTACCCTCAGGTCAGTCAGGGAATTGCACCTAGGTTGGGTAGTCGCCGGAAAGGCTGCCTGGTTCCGTCCTGGTTATTGGGCGCTCTGCAGTGAGGGCGGTATGTTTATCAACAGTCCCAGGCCAGGAATACTCACATAAACCTCCGTCACTGCCAGGGTTTCCTGATACCACCAGGGACGCTTCACTGCCACCAGTTCCTTGTTTGATACTACCTTATATCGGGTCAGGAACCAACCCAATAGGCTGCTTAATTTGGCACAGAGGACGTGTCGGTTCAATCATAGAACCAAAAGAACCAACTAGTAAATTTATAAGTTTACTCCAGAAAATATAGGCAGTGTTTACAAAAATACAAAAGATATTACAAAAAGTCGTAGTTACTCACCAGTTAACGGTATTTTCGGAGTCCATGACAGCACCACCTGAGAGAGGGGATCCGCCCTCCAGGAACAGGAAATCCTACAGATACATAAGGGCAGCACCTCTCCCACGCATCAGTTGGTTTACAGAGCACAAAAGGACCACAATGGTTAATAGCATAATTTATATACAATACTCTACACGACTATTAATTACCCGTGTACATACAGTTGTGGCCAAAAGTATTGACACCCCTGCAATTCTGTCAGATAATACTCAGTTTCTTCCTGAAAATGATTGCAAACACAAATTCTTTGTTATTATTATCTTCATTTAATTTGTCTTAAATGAAAAAACACAAAAAGAATTGTCCTAAAGCCAAATTGGATATATTTCCACACCAAACATAAAAAGAGGGTGGACAAAAGTATTGGCACTGTTCGAAAAATCATGTGATGCTTCTCTAATTTGTGTAATTAACAGCACCTGTAACTTACCTGTGGCACCTAACAGGTGTTGGCAATAACTAAATCACACTTGCAGCCAGTTGACATGGATTAAAGTTGACTCCACCTCTGTCCTGTGTCCTTGTGTGCACCACATTGAGCATGGAGAAAAGAAAGAAGACCAAAGAACTGTCTGAGGACTTGAGAAACCAAATTGTGACGAAGCATGAGCAATCTCAAGGCTACAAGTCCATCTCCAAAGACCAGAATGTTCCTGTGTCTACCGTGTGCAGTGTCATCAAGAAGTGTAAAGCCCATGGCACTGTGGCTAACCTCCCTAGATGTGGACGGAAAAGAGAAATTGACAAGAGATTTCAACGCAAGATTGTGCGGATGTTGGATAAAGAACCTCGACTAACATCCAAACAAGTTCAAGCTGCCCTGCAGTCCGAGGGTACAACAGTGTCAACCCGTACTATCTGTCGGAGTCTGAATGAAAAGGGACTGTATGGTAGGAGACCCAGGAAGACCCCACTTCTTACCCCAAGACATAAAAAAGCCAGGATGGAGTTTGCCAAAACTTACCTGAAAAAGGCTAAAACGTTTTGGAAGAATGTTCTCTGGTCAGATGAGACAAAAGCAGAGCTTTTTGGGCAAAGGCATCAACATAGAGTTTACAGGAGAAAAAAAGAGGCATTCAAAGAAAAGAACATGGTCCCTACAGTCAAACATGGCGGAGGTTCCCTGATGTTTGGGGTTGCTTTGCTGCCTCTGGCACTGGACTGCTTGACCGTGTGCATGGCATTATGAAGTCTGAAGACTACCAACAAATTTTGCAGCATAATGTAGGGCCCAGTGTGAGAAAGCTGGGTCTCCCTCAGAGGTCATGGGTCTTCCAGCAGGACAATGACCCAAAACACACTTCAAAAAGCACTAGAAAATGGTTTGAGAGAAAGCACTGGAGACTTCTAAGGTGGCCAGCAATGAGTCCAGACCTGAATCCCATAGAACACCTGTGGAGAGATCTAAAAATGGCAGTTTGGAGAAGGCACCCTTCTAATATCAGGGACCTGGAGCAGTTTGCCAAAGAAGAATTGTCTAAAATTCCAGCAGAGCATTGTAAGAAACTCATTGATGGTTACCGGAAGCGGTAGGTCGCAGTTATTTTGGCTAAAGGTTGTGCAACCAAGTATTAGGCTGAGGGTGCCAATACTTTTATCTGGCCCATTTTTGGAGTTTTGTGTGAAATGATCAATGTTTTGCTTTTTGCTTCATTCTCTTTTGTGTTTTTTCATTTAAGATAAATTAAATGAAGATAATAATACCAAAGAATTTGTGATTGCAATCATTTTCAGGAAGAAACTGAGTATTATCTGACAGAATTGCAGGGGTGTCAATACTTTTGGCCACAACTGTATAAGAGGAAGAAGTGCACACCCAAATTAAACTAAAGGGAGGGAATACACGGGTGCTGTCATGGACTCCAAAAAATACCGTTAACCGGTGAGTAACTACGACTTTATTTGGTCGTCCATGACAGCACCACCTGAGAGAATTACAGAGAGTAATAATTACTTTAGGGAGGGACAACAGCCTGCAGAACCCTGACACCAAAGGAGAGGTCTGAGGAAGCACCCAGGTCTAGTCTATAATGGTTGTAGAAGGTGCTCGGAGAGGACCAAGTAGCTGCCTTACATATCTGGTCGATCGAGACCTCCGATCTCTCTGCCCAAGAGGTTGCCATGGCCCTGTTGGAATGCGCCCTCAGCTTGCCATGGGCCGGTTTGCCTTTTGAGGTGTATGCTAAAGAAATGGCCTCCCTAATCCATCTCGCTAGCGAACTTTTTGAAGCCCTAAGGCCCTTTCTAGTGCCCTGATAGGAAATAAATAAGCCATTATCTTTTTTCCAGGGGTCGGTAACCGCCAGGTACTCTAGGAGACATCTCCTAACGTCTAGCGTGTGTAATTTCCTTTCCTTATCGTTCGTGGGATTAGGGAGGAAGGATGGAAGAACTATCTCCTGAGTTCTATGGAAACTGGAGGCTACATTAGGCAGGTACGCTGGATCAGGTGTAAGAATTACCCTGTCATCCCTGAATTGTATGTAAGGAGGAAGTCTAGATAGCGCCTGGATGTCACTCACTCTACGGGCAGATGTCAATGCTACCAGGAGAGCCACTTTAAGGGACAGGTTTTTCGTGGAAGCTGATGATATAGGTTCAAACGGGGCCTCTGTCAGGGCCGTAAGAACTAGGTTTAGATCCCATGGTGTAAATTTATTTTTCACTAACGGTCTGGACCTGCCTGTTGCTTTAATAAACCTATTGATCCAATGGTTACTGGCGATGTTGCAGTTGAACAGTGCCCCTAGAGCCGACACCTGTACCTTAAGGGTGCTGGTGGAGAGTCCCATGTCCAGACCTTTTTGCAAGAACTCTAAGATCTGTGCTATGGGAGTGGACTGTCCAGCTACTACCCCTGAGCTCTGAAGGAATCTCTTCCAGATCCTCACATAGATTTTGGTTGTAACCGGCTTTCTGCTTTTAAGCAGGGTGTTAATTAGGGCCGGGGAAAAACTTTTCTTTTTTAGCAGAGCCCGCTCAAAATCCACGCCGTCAGATGTAGGCCAGCTACCTGAGGATGGTAAACTGGGCCCTGGGACAGGAAGTCTGGAATGTTTGGTAGGACCCAAGGGTCGGATACCGACATGGTCCTGAGGCATGATAACCATGCCCTCCTGGGCCAAAATGGCGCGATCACTATAATCCTCGCTTTGTCCTTCCTGACTTTCCTTATCACCAGGGGTAGTAGAGCCAGGGGAGGGAAGGCGTATGGTAGGCTGAAGTCCCATTTGATTAGAAGAGCATCTACTGCCAGAGGGTTCTCCCTGGGATTCAGAGAGCAGAACTGAGGCACCTTCCTGTTCTCTCTGGTGGCGAAGAGGTCCACTTCTGGCTGCCCCCATTTTTGTACTATCTGGTTGAAGATGGACGCTTTTAAGGACCATTCCCTGTTGTGAACTCATTTTCTGCTCCACCAGTTGAGAGTTCTCCTTCCGTTCTCCCTCTGGTGGTGACAGGAGGTAGTGAGGTTGGTTTAATTGGTAGTGATCTGTCAAATGATGATGAGGATAACGATTGGATCTCTGGAGTATCAGACTGGATATAAGACAGCTGACGCCCTATCCTGGTGCTGGTGATTCAGTCTGCTTCTCTGGTCTTGGACTTCAGCTCTGTTCCAGTCTTCTCAAGCTAAGTTTTTTGCTAATGTTCACACTTGCTTTGTTGGTCTATTCAGTTTTTTGTGTGGTCAGCCAGCCCCGGCAAGGGCTGTGCTGAATTTCCACTCTTATTTATCTGTATTTGCCAATTTGCCTTTTTTGTCCCTTATTAGATTGGCCTCTTTTTGCTCTGTCTCAGAATATTTCAGAGTGCTGATATAGAGGGAGAAGTCTAGTGACTTCAGGGTTAATTTTGCTATCAGAAGTGTTGGACATTATTTTTGTAGGGTTTTTGGCAGATTGCAGACAGTGTCTTTCCTTTCCTGTCCTTTCTAGTTAGTTTGGCCCCATCGTTTGCTCAGCCTATTTTCCTGCCTGTGTTTGTGTTTTCATCTTGTTTCATCGTCAATACATGTGTGGGGGCTGTCTTTCCTTTGGGGTCTGCTCTTTGGCAGTTAGTTTTCCCTTTTTCTTGCTTTAGGCTTATGTAGTCCTCCGGTTGTGACGAGGCGTCTAGATTCATTGTAGGTACGCTCCACGACTGCTGCTAGTTGTGTGGTTAGGATCAGGGATCTCCAATCTGCATAGTTACCAACCTCTCTGGTTTTCTGAGACTTAGCTTGTGTTGTTTTTTCTCCTCGGTGACCCATTCATAACAATTCCCCTTGCTTTAGAAGGTTGCGGCTTAAGAAATCTGCTGTGGTGCTTTCCCTTCCTTTTATGTGCAGAGATGTTAAAGATATGGAGATGTTGCTCTGCCCACTGGAACAGCCATTCTGCTACCTCCATCAGGAGCCTGGAACGAGTCCCACCTTGGTGGTTGATGTAAGCCACGGTGACCTCATTGTCAGAGAATATTCGAACATGGCGACCCTATAGATACACAAGAAGGTTTTTAACTGCCTGGTCTACGGTTGTTAGCTCTTTCAGGTTGGATGACATTCCCAACTGATGGCCCTCCCACAGGTCCTGGATCAAGATTTCCCCCATGTGGGCTCCCCAACCCGTAGGGCTTGCGTCTGTGGTGACTACTCGGGTTATGTTATATTCCCAGGGTACCTCTCTGGCTAGATTGTTCTCTGGCCTTCTAGATAACCGCCCAGGATCTTTTGATGGCGTAAAACCTCGCTCTCTAGCCCCCTTGTGTGGAACTGGGCCCACCGGACCGCGGGGATGCAGGATGAGAGAGAACCCAGGAGGAACATTGCCTTCCTGAGATACACGGTAGGGTTATTGGAGGTGTTCAAGACCTGCTGACGTAGGCAAACTAATTTTTCGGGTGGAAGACGACATTCCTGATTCTGCGAATCTAGGATTAAGCCTAAGAACTGCTGGACCATCATGGGCTGTAGACGGGACGTCTTAATGTTTAATAGCCACCCTAACCGTTCCAAAGCCGACTTTGCTCTTTGCAATTGATCCAGACAATGGACTGCTGTTTTGCCTACAATAAGGAAGTCATCCAGGTAGGAAATTACTAGGATGTCTGCCTCCCGTAGATGGGCCATAACTTCCGCTATAACCTTAGTGAACACCCGGGGGACGACTGCTATACCAAAGGGAAGGGCGACATATTGAAAATGCTGTAACGACCCCTCCAAATGAACTGCCACTCTAAGGAAACGCTGATGAGACGCATAGATGGGTATATGGTAATAAGCGTCTTTTAAATCCAACACCACCATTAAGCAATTTTCGAACAGCAATTTTATTGTGGAACTGATTGTTTCCATTTTGAAAGGTCGAATGACCAGGTATCTGTTGAGTGCTTTCAGATTAATTATGGTCCTGTAGGAATTATTTGGTTTACGGACCAAAATTAGGGGGGAGTAGAAGCCTTCGCCCTTCTCCGCCTCTGGTACCTTTATCAATACCCCCTTCTGACATAGGTCAACAACTTCGGTTTCTAGGGCAGTCTGTTCCGCCAAGGAAGACCTGAGCGGGGTGACCCTAAAACTGTTCTGGGGGACACAGGCAAATTCGAGCTTTAGGCCTGAGCCTACCATCCCCAGGATCCAGTTACTGTTCGAGATCCACGACCAGGCTTGGAAGAAGGCCGATAGTCTACCTCCCACAGGGGCCTCTAGTCATTGGGGAGGTTTCTTGGTCTCACGGGATGCTTCTTGGCATCCCCCTCCAAACATAAAACCGGTACCTTTCCTCTTCTTATCTTCCCATCTGCCCCGGTCCCTGGATGACCTCCTCCGAAAAAATCTCTTCCTAGCAAAGGGACGTCTATAGGAAGGGGTGGGCAGGGAAGGGGATTTCTTTTTATCGTCGCCAGCCTTCTCCAGGAGTTCATCTAGGACTGGTCCGAATAGATATTCCCCCTCACATGGGATGGAGCACAGCCGGGATCTGGCCTGGATATCCCCGGGCCAGCATTTTAGCCATATAGCCCGTCGGGCTGCATTTGATAGCCCTCCGGCCTTGGCCTCCATTCTTGCGGAATCTGCCGAGGCGTCGGCTAAAAAGGCTGCCGCATCCTGGATGGTGGGTAGGGTTTTCAAGATAGATTCCCTCGAGGCTCTATCCTCTAACTGCGTTTCTAGCTGGTCCAACCAGACCATCATAGACCTGGCCGTGCAGATAGCTGCGACCGCCGGTCTCAGGGCGCCAGCCGACATCTCCCATGTGCCTTTCAAGTAGGAGTCTGCCTTTTTATCCAGTGGATCCTTTAACGAGACCATGTCATCAAAGGGGATAGCAGATTTTTTGGACGCCTTAGCCACTGCTGCATCCAATTTTGGGGCTTTATCCCATTTATTCACCACAGGGTCCTCAAAGGGATATCGCCGTTTAAAGGCTGGTGGTAGGGAGCCTTTTCTTTCAGGTTTCCTCCATTCTCTATTAATCAAATTTTGGACCTTGTCATTTAACGGGAACGACTTATGTTTCCTGGGGTCTAAACCCCCGAACATTAGGTCCATTCAGGTTTGGTGTCTGTTACCCCCATGGTAGCCCTGACTGTCTTGACTAGTTTGTCCACTTGTTCCAGACCTAGGCAGAAACGACTGTCGTCTTCCTCTGAAGAGGACGCAGGCGCAGAGGTGGAGGGCTCTGAGGAGTCTTCATTCCCTCTAGGGTCAGCTGAAGAGCCTGACCCTGAAAAACTCGCCCTCTTTCTCTTCCTATACGACTCCCCCTGGGGTACGGATTTTAGGGCTTTCACCTCTGTCCTGATTATTTCCCTTGTAGCGAAGTCAGGGGTTTCTTCCGCCACCTACAGGAGGGGGACAGAGTAAGGAAGTATGCCTGTAATTTTTTTTTTTTTTTTTACCGTCTGCCGTATGCATGACTGGCACAGCCTCTTAGGGTAGGCGTCCGGCAAGGGGAATTTGCAAAGGGCGCATTCCCTGTTTTTTGCCTTGTCAGTGCATTTCTTTCCCTATAGGAGGAAAACATAAGGGGAACACTGCGTCAGGGCACATTCACGAAGATCTCTTACCCTGAGCAGAAGGCGTAGGTACCGGATCATGGGGGGGGGGGTGAGCTGGATCCTTCGGCCTGGAGGAACTTCTATGGCCGGATTGTCCAGTTCGTTTCTTCTTTTGCTGGGAGCTGGTTTGGGACCTCTCTGAGGTACATTCCTGCTCTTTGTCCAGCTGGGGCACGGGAGCTTCCTGCTCGTCCATCCTGCATCTGAGCTGAAGCCGCTCATCAGTGCCTCTGTGCCCTTTTTCCCCTCGGTAATCCGGGTTCACAGGTGACGTGGCCAAGGGCTGATTTTTGACCCCCTCCCCCATTTTCCCTGATGTCCCTCCGTCTGCGTGCCGCCCCCCCCACCGCTCTGCCGGCGCCCGCGCCGCCACGCTTGGCGACCCACGGGGAGAGAGAAAACCGCCGGCACCTGACTTCCGGTCTGGTGCTGCTGGCCCCGCCCCCGCTGCGTCACTTCCGGTCCGGGCACGTGCGAGGACGCGCAGGCCGCCAGCGTCACCGGTCCCGCCCCCCTGCGCGTCACTTCCGGTACGGGCGCGCGCGAGGACGCGCGGGCAACTGGCCCCGCCCCCCGCCGCGCCACTTTCGGTCCGGACGTGCGCTAGGACGCGCAGACCACCAGTGCTACCGGCCCCACCCCCTGCCGCATCCTTTCCGGTACGGCGCACGCGAGGATGTGCAGGCCACCAGCGCCATGGCGGCGCCCAACACACAGCGCCCCCCCAGACGCCACCGAGGCGCAGCTGCACGCCCCCAACCGCGATTCAGGCTGAGGGGGACCGCACTGGCCAGAACAAGGACCGGGATCAGGGGTGGAGAGGCCATACTTACCTGCCGGCGCCGGCCCAGGAGACGGGCATCCACCAGACCCCGCTCCCACCTGCCCCGCACACTGATGTGGAACCCTGCGCGGGCCACCGTGGCGCTTCCAGGGGACTCCGCACTGCCCGAGGTAGGAGACCCCCCCGCTACCTGAGTCGGACAGCCGGCCTGGGGATTTCTCATCCATGATGGCATGATCTGTAGGGAATCCTGTCCTCCAGGAACAGGAAACCAACTGATGCGTGGGAGAGGTGCCGCCCTTATGTATCTGTAGGATTTCCTGTTCCTGGAGGGCGGATCCCCTCTCAGGTGGTGCTGTCATGGACGACCGAATAAAGAAGACAAAATACAGTATATACCAACAGTTATAAATAAAAGGGATTAAGATAAGAAGCTTACTCTATCTCAGTCACATATATGACATGTTGATAAAGGGGAGGAGAACCTTCCCAAGGGAAATGGTATATCAGCACAGCTTCATGTTAGCTGGTTCTCCGGGCAAATTACACCCTCCTAATCGTGCTTTATGCTTTTCACCTGCTGACCTCACTTGGGGCTGAGTCAGAAAAGGTACGCCCTTTTTGAAGAGTTATTAAAAACCTTCTACGTGCCATATCTCTGGCTGTGGGGCTCATAGTGATGGCAGGGGGATTATATTTTCTCTTTTGAAATTATCTTTCATAAGACCAAACATGACGTCTCTGTGTGGTACGGGATGGCAGAAACCCTTTCCTCGGTTTTTAATGACTCTAGAAGTCGTCAAATGCTGTCAGGCGTAGCTTTAATTATACCGATCCTGAAAATATATGTTTCCTGTCTGTGTCACGGTTCCACCCCTCAGAGTGTCTGGGATAAAGTTACTGACAGCTCGGCCGTCCAATCCGGTACAGGGGCATGCTGAAGCTGTTAGTACTTTGATGGACAGCATGGCCATCCAATCTGGGACAAGGGAGTGTTGAGCTGTCAGTGTGTTGATTGACAGCTTAACTAGGCAATCTGTGACTGGGAGGCGTCGACTGTCAGGCGTTCACTATCCCATGTAATTGCAGTGCCTACTTAACTAAGCAGCTTCTCCAAGACCACTGCAAGACGTACATTCATCTTGTGAGCTTTGTGCGCTGTGCTCTCCTGTGCCTTGTGTTCTGTTTGCTTGATCTGTTGCCTGACTTTGGACTTCGTTCTCACCATCCGCTTGTTTAACCCCTTCGGTTCTGATCCGTTAACCTCCCGGTACTCTGACCTCAGAACCTTACCTGACTACGCTTTTGGCTCTCCCTTCTGTTTATGACGTACCCTCCTGGCTTCTGACCTTGGACTCTTTGACCACTCTGACTCACGGCTTGGCAATGAGAAGTGACTAGCGTCTCATTACGTCTGGCAGCTACGCTTTTCTTTTTCACCAGTATGGATCCTGTTCACACGCCTTGTGACCAGGTGGCGAATTTGATGCAGATGACTCAGGATCTGGCGAATGATTTCCAGAGTTTGGAGTCATCGCAATATCAGTTGAAGGGTCAGATAAATAACTTGATGAAGACCTCCCATAGCCCTCCACTGCCGGCAGTGGCTGTGGCGTCAGTATCCTCTGATGTACAATTGGTCTCTCCTGAACCTGTTATATCCCTCCCTGATACATTTTCGTGAGAGAAACACTAGTTTAGGGTATTCAGGGAGAGCTGTAAGTTATTTTTTACTCTGTGACCCCGGTCGTCAGGGGAGGAGTTCCAGCGTGTGGGAAAAATCATGTCCCGACTGCGAAGGGGTCCTCAGATCTCCGCATTTTCTTTATCCCCACAAGCCCCAGAACAGTTTTCCGTTGATGCCTTTTTTGACAGTTATATCTGATATATGACAAACCCGACAGAATCCAGGTCGCGGAGGCTAAGATCATGAACCTGGCACGGGGGGTTCGCACAGCTAAGGACTACTGTACTGAGTTGCGGCAGTGGTCCACAGAAGTTCTAAAGAACGATGCTGCTCTCAGGTGCCAGTTCCAAAGAGGCCTTTCCGAGACAATCAAGGATGCTCTGGTCCTCCATGACGCCCCTTGTTCTCTGATGGAGGCCATGACTCAGGCCATACGAATGGAGCGCAGAATCCGTGAGTGACATGGTGAACAGCAGGCTGTTTGTACTACTCTCCCAGAGGAGGTCCATTTACCCGAGGTTAGAGTTGCCAGTCTTTAGGGCCTGTCACACTAAGCGATATTGCTAGCGATATCACTATGTCTGATACTTACCTCCGACCGCACCCCCGCTGGTTATCGCTGATCGCGCGAGAACGTTCTGGACCGTTTCTCGTCATCAGCTTCCTGCTGGGCTTCCTGTGGCGCCGACGAGCGACACGTGGATGCGGGCGGGAGGACGTCAGGATCGCCTCGTCTGACAGGTAAGTAGCGACCCCGAACCCTGCTATGTCGCTGGTGAGATCTGCCTGTGTGGCAGCTCACTAGCGACCACTTAGCGATGCACCAGTGATCCTGACCACGTCCTATCACTGGTCGGGATCGCTGGTGCATCGCTAAGTGTGACAGTACCTTTTGAGTTGCATGTGACGACTCCTGGAGTGAACCCTCTGGGTCGTGATACCAACCCACCCAGGGCGAGCTGACTTAGTGAGGATCACCCCCTTTACAGAGAATGTCAGGGGCAGACCCAGGGGGGTAAAGTACAACGACTGCTGGAAACAAGTGGCCGGCTCACAGAAGACGCGAGAGAACGTGTCTAGCAAAGTGCAGGAGGGGACACGCAAGACACTAGAGTGTGCAAAGCGTGGACACAGGGGTATACAGGGTTCAGGACAGTACAAGGCACGTACACGGGGGCACGCTGGGTACTGGATAGTGCAAGGCGTGTGTACGGGAGAACGCTGGGTACGGAATAGTGCAAGGCATGTGTACGTGGCTGGGCAGAGTGCGTGCTGGGAAGCACGCCTGGGTGGAATGGCAAAGCAGAGGGTGTGCTAAGAAGCACGACAGAGCACAGTGCAGGAGCAGAGCATGTGCTGAGAAGCACGGCAGAGCACACGGCCCAGAAGGATTCCAGCATGGCTGGCAACTGCTGGTGTGTAGATAGCAAGGCGCTTACCTCCACATCCTCTATGGACCCACTGGCCTTAGCTTGGGCCAACATGTACAAAAGGGGGTCTTCCTCCCCGTCCTCGGGCAGGTTTCAGACCAATAGGAAGCAGGCTCCATGTTCTTGATGAGCCTTCATCATATTAACGTGGAAGGCCTTGAGCCTACCCCTAGCGTGCTCAAGAGTGACCACATAGGTGAGTGGGTTGAGCTGTATGATGTACGGGCCTTCCAAGGCCACCTGAAGCTTATACTTTGGTACGAGGACCAGGATCCAGGTCACAATCTCTGGAGTGGACCCTCTTGCCGTAATTCCAACCCACCCAGAGCAAGCTGACCTAGTTAGACCACCCCCTATACAGGGAGCGTCAGGGGCAGACCCAGAGGGGTAAAATACCATGCTGCTTGTACCAGGAGGCCGGCTCACAGGAGACGGAGGAGACTATGAAAAACCAGGAGGGCGAACAAGAGACACCGAGGAACGGAGGCTGAGGAGACGGAACTGGATCCAAGACCACCAGAGCCCAGGAAAGAGCAGGCACTGTAAGAAATTAAGGCAGAGCTGGAATCAGGACAGAGTCAAGGACGCTCAAGAAGGCACACGAGAAACAGGGATTGGCAGAGCGCGAACTGGGAGGCACATGGGGATCAGTAGTGAGCAGAGCACACACTGGGAAGCACACTGGGATCAGGAGTGAGCAGAGAACGCACTGAGAAACACACAGGGATTGGGAGTGAGCAGAGCGTGCACTGGGGTGAGCAGAGCACACACAGAGAAGCACACGAGGATCGGGTGTTAGCAGAGCGCGCACTGGAAAGCATACATGCATCAGTAGTGAGCAGAGCGCGGACTGGGAAGCGCACTGGAATGAGGAGTGAGCAGAGTGCGCACTGGGAAGTGCGCTGGGACCTGAATAACAGCAGAGCACCCATACTGGAACCTAGACTGGCCCCAGGACAGATACTAACGAAATAATCAGACGCTTCCTCTAGCAGGAAGCAGCCTGATATAACTGGTGCTGACTCCACGCCGGGAGGATGCTTCCAGGTCAGGATGAATTAACCGTAAAGGAAGCGCTCGGCCGTGGCCTAAGCTGCCTAGTGCGCGTGCACGGAGGACGGGTTCCCCGACGCGGCCAAAAAGTAGGAAGCAGAGGAGAGACGCCAGGAGGGACCCAGTCAGCGGCACGCCGGGTAGTGAGGTAAATATCCCGGGACCAGGGGGCTGGCGCCGTAATAACCCACACCTTCTGACCCACCTGGTAGGTCCATTCCCGTGTTTTTGGTCAGCCTGGGCAGGCACCACATTGTCATGTACCAACTGCGTCAAGGTCTGCATCTGGTCACGGAAGTGCATGACATACTCCACGATGGACACTTCAGTGGGGTTTGGCTCTCCTTGCCTGGATTCCCTTACCATCCTAAGGGGTCCCCGGACTCGCCTGCTGTTCAGGAGCTCGAAGGGGGAAAACCCCGTCAGGACCTGCGGAACTTCTCGGTAAGCAAATAGCAGGTGTGGGAGGAGTAGCAGTCACATCCCTGGGTCTCAACCAGCATTTTTAGCATGTTTGAGGGTACCGTTGAAGTGCTCACACAAACCATTGGTTTGGGGATAGTACGCGCTCGATACCAGATGCTTCCACCTGCATTTTCTTACAGAGAGCCTATATTAGGCGAGACATGAATTGAGTCCCCTGGTTGGTATGTAGTAATCGCAGGTACGCAGGATGCAGTGACGAGACGGGAGCCGGAATGAACTGAGAACGTAGCTTTTATATATATACAGCTATGGGAGCTATCTTGAGTAACCAGCAAGCTGACAACAGTTATCCTCATAGGAATTAGCACAACAATACACAGGTAACACGACTATGACTACCCGGTCGGAACCGGCAACTAGGAGGCCACGGTGTGGTGATCGATGTCTGTTCGGTGTCTCAACCGCTGGGCCCAGCTGACGAGGAGTTGACATATATTTCTGGCCCAGGTGGGCTGAGGGCACAACAGGCCCCTGAAGAATTCCTCTGCGTTGCGCCTCCCGGCAGAGACGGAATGGCGGTAGACGGGGCCTGGAGCAAGGCGGCCGCGGGCTGGAGCCAGACTAGGGCCGGGGAGTGATGGCCGCGGGCGGCAGCGGGTAGGCCGCAACCGTGGATGGTAGCTGGGCAGTGGTGGCCGCGGGTGGCAGCGGGCAGGTCGCAACCGTGGGCTGGAGCGGGGCAGTGGCGGCAGCGGGCAGGCCGCACGCTGGAGCTGGGCAGTGGCGGCTGCGGATGGCAGCGGGCAGGCCGCAACCGCGGGCTGGAGCTGGGCAGTGGCGGCCGCGGGCAGGCCGCAACCGGGGCGGAAGTGACGGGAGCGCGGTCGCTTGGTCGGCGCTCCTCTGTGGGGCTGCTCGGTGCTGTCTCCTCTCTGACCGGGGTAAGTCTCACCCCAGTCTTTCCGGTCGTCGCTCACTCCCTCTGGCGCCACCTGGGGTTCCTGCTCCTTCTTCCTCACTCTGTCAAATGCCCCCTGCTGGCGGTCTCAGCTCCTTTTATACTTGCTCCTCTCCCACACCTTCTGGAACTGTCTGTCGTCCATCCTCTAATCATGTCCCCCGGAAACAGTCCCCCTTGGAACCTTGGTGACAGTCCCCTTGTTCCGGCCCGGTTACACAGTGGGGGCACTCCCTCCTGCAGGTAAGCATCTCCCTGGGAAATCCTACTCATGAAAAGATGGCCAACTTGGCATCCACCACCTTATCCGCCCTAATTGAGGACAGAGCCACTGGCTCCGGGTACCGGGTAGCATAGCCTACCACAGTAAGGATGTAACGCTTTCCAGAGCTGCTGGGTATGGCCAGTGGTTCCACAATATGCACAGCAATCCTCTGGAAAGGCTCATTTATCACTGGCAAAGAGATCAGGGGAGCCTTGGGAGCAGGCCCTGACTTCACCACTCTTTGACACGTGATTCAGGAGCGGCAGTAGTTGATTACATCTGTGCACAATTTGGGCCAATAGAATTGTTGAGACAGCCCGGCCTTTGTTTTGCTGATTTCCAAGAGTCCAGCAAGTGGAATCTCATGGGCAATCCGTAACAGCTCACCACTAAATTGGTTCGGGACGACCAGCTGTCTTTCCCTCAACCACTCCCTTTGGTATTTACTGGGAACTGTCTCCCGATACAACCTCCCTTGTTCCCAGAACACTCTCTCATTATCAGTCTCTGAGGTGGGCTTCTCGGCAGGGTTTAACAAGATCTCCAGGCAAATATCATGAGTGCACAGCAGTCTGGGACTCCTGGCTAGAGGCAGCCAGAAGTAACATTAAATTCCCTTCCACGCGGGGACCCTCTGGGACCTGCTCTGGGTCCACATTTGGTTCTGTCATCCCTCTGACTGAGGAGGTTCCAGAAGACAGGGCGTTACCAATGTAGGTAGGGTAACCGACCGAGGGGGTGGTCCGCTTCTTGCCACAAACAGACACGAGACGGAGACAGAATTTGTGTCCAACAGGTCCGTTTTTATTGGCCGTCCTCCTGACACCCGTAGCAATACACCGCAGCAACTTCACAGTTCTCCGTACACAGGCCCGGGTACCTGCACCTTTCTTCTGTCACAGTGGCGTGCCTCGCGGCTCTTCCGCTGTGGCTGCCCTAGGCCTATCTACCGCCAGCGTTTCACCAGTCCGAGTACGTCGTCTGTTTGGTACCCCCCGGGGCCTTGTCTGTCCTGCGGCTCTTCTTGTCGGGGCCACCCCCCTGACCGTCTATTCTCCTCTGTCCCTTCTAGAAGCTCTCCTCTGTTGTCCGTCTTCTCTTTCTGCCTCCTCTTCTCTTGAGCTCCTCTCCCTGGACTGGAACCCTCTGGAACCCACTCCTGTCCTATTTATCCCCCTCCTCGGGAATTTCCCTCCTGGGTTCCTATCTCCCCGCCTCCCCATGACTAAGCGGTTTCTAAAGCTCTAAGCTGCTGTCAAGTCCTGAACTACACTCCCCCTTGCCATCTTGTGGTCAAATCTAGGTACTGCACTCCTTTTCCATCTTCCCCAGCCGTTTCCCTTCTGTCATTACAAACATCCGTCTACAGTGCACAAACCGTCCCTTCTCCCTTCAGTCAAGCCCGTCCGTCAAGTCACCTTCCCCACACCCGCATTCTAGGCACACTGACTGCGGGTGACAGCGGCTATGTAGGCCGTCTCTCCAGGGATTACCACAGTCCCATCAGCCTGTTCGGCCATGGGTACTACCTCCCTATACTCCCCCCATTACCTCAGGAGCAGTGCTATATATGGGGCAGTTACCTTCAGCCAGGACTCCTTCCTGTGTGGCACTGGTCTACAAATATCTAAAGGGCTGTCACATTGTAGAAGGATCAACTTTATTCTCATTTGCACAAGGAAAGACTAGAAGCAATGGGATGAAGCTGAATGGGAGGAGACACAGATTAGATATTAGAAAAAACTTTTTGACAGTTAGAGTGATCAATGAGTGGAACAGGCTGCCACGAGAGGTGGTGAGTTCTCCTTCAATGGAAGTCTTCAAACAGAGGCTGGACAGACATCTGACTGGGATGATTTAGCGAATCCTGCTTTGAGCAGGGGGTTGGACCAGATGGCCCAGGAGGTCCCTTCCAACTCTACGATTCTATGATTCTATGATTCTATGGTCAGGGGCACGGTGTCACCTTCTTCCTGGTTCCCGTACCTCTCCCCATTTGCCTTAGCACTGGCGCATGCACCTGTTAGGGGTTCCTAAGCCAGGTCACCCAACAGCGTTAGGTGGCTGAGTACTCCTGTACTTTCAGACACATCATTATCAGGTAAAGCATGCACATTTACATCATTAGCATCAACATTAGGGCTCATACTCACTTGGACTGGAGCATGCGGCGGCATAGAAATACGTGTAGCCGCACGCTCCGGTCCGAGTGCCAGAGGCAGTGCCAGGTTTTCATGAGAGAGACACGCACGAGAATGGTGTGTCAGCGCAGCCTCATGTTAGCTGGTTCTCCGGGCAAATGACACCCTCCTAATCGAGCGTCCCGGATTTATGCTTTTCACCTGCTGACCTCACTTGGGGCTGAGTCAGAAAATGTACGCCTCTTTTTAAAGAGTTATTAAATATATTCTACATGCCATATCTCGGGTTGTGGGGCTATACCAGCATATGTTCGCCGACAGCACTTCAATAGGGAGACACACGTTCTGGTCCAATGACCCAATCGGAGCATATACCATCAAATAGAAAAGAAGAACAGCATCCCTTCCAGGTGATTAGAAGTTTTCAAAAACTTTATTCTGGTTTGGTCCCTGTCAGACTCCTGTGACCGCGATCGCTGTGCCCTGGTACACACCTCTGTCTTCCTGATTGCTGTATACTCGGTGCTGAGTAAGTGTGACAGTGCTTCCTCCACTAGATCCAGTGATCACGGTGTGTTGGGAGGCAGCAGGAGCTGCTGGAGTAAGAGGCGGCATTTACCCTGTAATCGGGGCTAATACACTGGCCCCAGTTGCAGGGAAGATACAATAAATACAATGTATCAATAAAATGCCCCCGTCCACCACTGCCCTTCTCTGCAATAAAAAAATGTTTCTTAAAAACCTTATGGAAAGTGTGAAATAAACAAGAAGAGGCATTGCTGGTCTGAGACGCAGGTTTCTGTCCCACTCCTGTAAAAACATAAAGATGTTCAAGACGCACAAATAATTTCTATGAGAAAGGGAAGAAAACATAAAATGATTTTTTGCAGTCCTTGTGGAACATAGACAATTCGTGCATCAGTTTCTTTATATTTCCCCTGATATGATTAGAAGAATGAAAAAGGAACCTAAATATGAGGAAAATGTATTCCCATGTATAGCAAATGCAGAAGCGATGCCGGGTCAGGAAGGAAAACGGCCCATTACTGACCTGTGTAGCAATACTGATGTGATCAGATCTTTTGCTCTCATTTCTTTCTGTTTTCTGGCATAAAATGTTTAAAAAAAGAAAAATATTGTTGTTTTATTTGTACTTTTAATTTTTATTGGATTTTTTTTATTTTTTAATGCAACTATTTTAATACACTTACCCTAAGCCTAGCCCTAACCCTTTCTATAAGTCTAAAACTTATCCCTAAGCCTATCCCGAATCCCGCCTACTGCACTCTGATGCAAATCCCGCCTGCTGCACTCTGAAGCAAATCCCGCCTGCTGCACTCTGAAGCAAATCCCGCCTGCTGCACTCTGAAGTAAATCCTACCTGCTGTACTCTGAAGCAAATCCTGCCTGCTGCACTCTGAAGCAAATCCTGCCTGCTGCACTCTGACACCAACTCTTTCTCTGACACCAACTCTGTCTGCTGCATTCTGATACAAGCTCTGCCTGCTGCTTCATCCAGTCTGTTCTTCGGGTCCAGCTGCTGTGCGGCCGTTGGTCTGCCCTGGAGTGACACCTGGCATTCATCGAGAGCCAAGTCTAACCTCACCATCAGAGGCTCTAGTGAACAGTCAGGTGTTTGGTTAGTCACAACCCTCCAGGATCTCTGCGGTCCGTGGCACAGTGGTTCCACAAACATAAATCTAAATCTTATCCTTGAACCTAGCCCTGACCCTATCTATAAGTCTAAAGCTTATCCCTGAACCTAGCCCTAACCCTATCTATAAGTCTAAAGCTTATCCCTGAACCTAGCCCTGACCCTATCTATAAGTCTAAAGCTTATCCCTGAACCTAGCCCTGACCCTATCTATAAGTCTAAAGCTTATCTCTGAACCTAGCCCTAACCCTATCTATAAGTCTAAAGCTTATCCCTGAACCTAGCCCTAACCCTATCTATAAGACTAAAGCTTATCCCTGAACCTAGCCCTAACCCTATCTATAAGTCTAAAGCTTATCTCTGAACCTAGCCCTATCCCTATCTATAAGTCTAAAGCTTATCCCTGAACCTAGCCCTAACCCTATCTATAAGTCTAAAGCTTATCCCTGAACCTAGCCCTAACCCTATCTATTAGTCTAAAGCTTATCCCTGAACCTAGCCCTATCCCTATCTATAAGTCTAAAGCTTATCCCTGAACATAGCCCTAACCCTATCTATAAGTCTAAAGCTTATCCCTGAACCTAGCCCTATCCCTATCTATAAGACTAAAGCTTATCCCTGAACCTAGCCCTGACCCTATCTATAAGTCTAAAGCTTATCCCTGAACCTAGCCCTGACCCTACAGTATCTATAAGTCTAAAGCTTATCTCTGAACCTAGCCCTATCCCTATCTATAAGTCTAAAGCTTATCCCTGAACCTAGCCCTAACCCTATCTATAAGTCTAAAGCTTATCCCTGAACCTAGCCCTAAACCTATCTATAAGTCTAAAGCTTATCCCTGAACTTAGCCCTAACCCTATCTATAAGTCTAAAGCTTATCCCTGAACCTAGCCCTAGCCCTATCTATAAGACTAAAGCTTATCCCTGAACCTAGCCCTAACCCTATCTATAAGTCTAAAGCTTATCCCTGAACCTAGCCCTGACCCTATCTATAAGTCTAAAGCTTATCTCTGAACCTAGCCCTGACCCTATCTATAAGTCTAAAGCTTATCCCTGAACCTAGCCCTATCCCTATCTATAAGACTAAAGCTTATCCCTGAACCTAGCCCTAACCCTATCTATAAGACTAAAGCTTATCCCTGAACCTAGCCCTAACCCTATCTATAAGTCTAAAGCTTATCCCTGAACCTAGCCCTAACCCTATCTATAAGTCTAAAGCTTATCCCTGAACCTAGCCCTGACCCTATCTATAAGTCTAAAGCTTATCTCTGAACCTAGCCCTGACCCTATCTATAAGTCCAAAGCTTATCCCTGAACCTAGCCCTAACCCTATCTATAAGTCTAAAGCTTATCCCTGAACCTAGCCCTAACCCTATCTATAAGTCTAAAGCTTATCCCTGAACCTAGCCCTAACCCTATCTATAAGTCCAAAGCTTATCCCTGAACCTAGCCCTAACCCTATCTATAAGTCTAAAGCTTATCCCTGAACCTAGCCCTAACCCTATCTATAAGTCTAAAGCTTATCCCTGAACCTAGCCCTGACCCTATCTATAAGTCTAAAGTTTATCCCTGAACCTAGCCCTAACCCTATCTATAAGTCTAAAGCTTATCCCTGAACCTAGCCCTGACCCTATCTATAAGTCTAAAGGTTATCCCTGAACCTAGCCCTGACCCTATCTATAAGTCTAAAGCTTATCCCTGAACCTAGCCCTGACCCTATCTATAAGTCTAAAGCTTATCCCTGAACCTAGCCCTGACCCTATCTATAAGTCTAAAGCTTATCCCTGAACCTAGCCCTAACCCTATCTATAAGTCTAAAGCTTATCCCTGAACCTAGCCCTGACCCTATCTATAAGTCTAAAGCTTATCTCTGAACCTAGCCCTGACCCTATCTATAAGTCCAAAGCTTATCCCTGAACCTAGCCCTAACCCTATCTATAAGTCTAAAGCTTATCCCTGAACCTAGCCCTAACCCTATCTATAAGTCTAAAGCTTATCCCTGAACCTAGCCCTAACCCTATCTATAAGTCCAAAGCTTATCCCTGAACCTAGCCCTAACCCTATCTATAAGTCTAAAGCTTATCCCTGAACCTAGCCCTAACCCTATCTATAAGTCTAAAGCTTATCCCTGAACCTAGCCCTGACCCTATCTATAAGTCTAAAGTTTATCCCTGAACCTAGCCCTAACCCTATCTATAAGTCTAAAGCTTATCCCTGAACCTAGCCCTGACCCTATCTATAAGTCTAAAGGTTATCCCTGAACCTAGCCCTGACCCTATCTATAAGTCTAAAGCTTATCCCTGAACCTAGCCCTGACCCTATCTATAAGTCTAAAGCTTATCCCTGAACCTAGCCCTGACCCTATCTATAAGTCTAAAGCTTATCCCTGAACCTAGCCCTGACCCTATCTATAAGTCTAAAGCTTATCCCTGAACCTAGCCCTGACCCTATCTATAAGTCTAAAGCTTATCCCTGAACCTAGCCCTAACCCTATCTATAAGTCTAAAGCTTATCCCTGAACCTAGCCCTAACCCTATCTATAAGTCTAAAGCTTATCCCTGAACCTAGCCCTAACCCTATCTATAAGACTAAAGCTTATCCCTGAACCTAGCCCTAACCCTATCTATAAGTCTAAAGCTTATCCCTGAACCTAGCCCTAACCCTATCTATAAGTCTAAAGCTTATCCCTGAACCTAGCCCTAACCCTATCTATAAGTCTAAAGCTTATCCCTGAACCTAGCCCTAACCCTATCTATAAGTCTAAAGCTTATCCCTGAACCTAGCCCTAACCCTATCTATAAGTCTAAAGCTTATCCCTGAACCTAGCCCTAACCCTATCTATAAGACTAAAGCTTATCCCTGAACCTAGCCCTAACCCTATCTATAAGTCCAAAGCTTATCCCTGAACCTAGCCCTAACCCTATCTATAAGTCCAAAGCTTATCCCTGAACCTAGCCCTAACCCTATCTATAAGTCTAAAGCTTATCCCTGAACCTAGCCCTAACCCTATCTATAAGTCTAAAGCTTATCCCTGAACCTAGCCCTATCCCTATCTATAAGACTAAAGCTTATCCCTGAACCTAGCCCTAACCCTATATATAAGACTAAAGCTTATCCCTGAACCTAGCCCTAACCCTATCTATAAGACTAAAGCTTATCCCTGAACCTAGCCCTAACCCTATCTATAAGACTAAAGCTTATCCCTGAACCTAGCCCTAACCCTATCTATAAGTCTAAACCTTATCCCTGAATCTAGCCCTAACCCTATCTATAAGTCTAAAGCTTATCCCTGAACCTAGCCCTAACCCTATCTATAAGACTAAAGCTTATCCCTGAACCTAGCCCTAACCCTATCTATAAGTCCAAAGCTTATCCCTGAACCTAGCCCTAACCCTATCTATAAGTCCAAAGCTTATCCCTGAACCTAGCCCTAACCCTATCTATAAGTCTAAAGCTTATCCCTGAACCTAGCCCTAACCCTATCTATAAGTCTAAAGCTTATCCCTGAACCTAGCCCTATCCCTATCTATAAGACTAAAGCTTATCCCTGAACCTAGCCCTAACCCTATATATAAGACTAAAGCTTATCCCTGAACCTAGCCCTAACCCTATCTATAAGACTAAAGCTTATCCCTGAACCTAGCCCTAACCCTATCTATAAGACTAAAGCTTATCCCTGAACCTAGCCCTAACCCTATCTATAAGACTAAAGCTTATCCCTGAACCTAGCCCTAACCCTATCTATAAGTCTAAACCTTATCCCTGAATCTAGCCCTAACCCTATCTATAAGTCTAAAGCTTATCCCTGAACCTAGCCCTAACCCTATGTATAAGTCTAATTTTTATCCCTGAATCTAGCCCTAAACCTATCTCTAAGTCTAAAGCTTATTCCTAAGACTAGCCCTAACCCTATCTCTAAGTCTAAAACTTATCCCTAAGCCTAGCCCTAACCCTATCTCTAAGTCTAAAGCTTATCCCTAAGCCTAGCCCTAACCCTATCTCTAAGTCTAAAGCTTATCCCTAAGCCTAGCCCTAACCCTATCTCTAAGTTTAAAGCTTATCCCTAATCATAGCCCTAACCCTATCTCTAAGTCTAAAGCTTATCCCTAAGCCTAGCCCTAATGCTATCTCTATGTCTAAAGCTAATCCCTAAGCGTAGCCCTAACGCTATCTCTAAGACTAAAGCTTATCCCTAAGCCTAGCCCTAACCCTATCTCTAAGTTTAAAGCTTATTCCTAAGCCTAGACCTAACCCTATCTCTAAGTCTAAAGCTTATCCCTAAGCCTAGCCCTAACCCTATCTCTAAGTTTAAAGCTTATTCCTAAGCCTAGCCCTAACCCTATCTCTAAGTCTAAAGCTTATCCCTAAGCCTAGCCCTAACCCTATCGCTAAGTCTAAAGCTTATCCCTAAGCCTAGCCCTAACCCTATCTCTAAGTTTAAAGCTTATTCCTAAGCCTAGCCCTAACCCTATCTCTAAGTCTAAAGCTTATCCCTAAGCCTAGCCCTAACCTTATCTCTAAGTTTAAAGCTTATTCCTAAGCCTAGCCCTAACCCTATCTCTAAGTTTAAAGCTTATTCCTAAGCCTAGCCCTAACCCTATCTCTAAGTCTAAAGCTAATCCCTAAGCCTAGCCCTAACCCTATCTCTAAGTCTAAAGCTTATCCCTAATCCCAGCCCTTACCGCAGCCCCAATCCTAGTCCTAACATTAACCCTACTAACCGTAGCCTAACCCTGATCCGAAACCTCACCCTAAGCTTAGTGAAAAATGAAGGCATAATAAAGCTGCAAGGAGAAAACCAGCTCTAGAGACCAATCTGCTGCTCTCCGCTGTCTCTTCTCTCTCAGTTTCTGACTATATTCCTCTGACTCCTACAGTGGGATCTGGTGTGTGACCGGAAGTGGATGAATCAGGCAGCGGCCACATTTTTCTTCTTAGGTCTCACAATTGGGTCCCTCATCTGTGGATTCCTCTCCGACAGGTGAGCTGAATCTTCGGTGCCTGTTTCTAATATCATGTGATCCACACGGTGACCAGAAAAATGCCCACAGGAAAACAGTAGAGAGTTATAGGTGAGATGCTCTGCAGGGCAGGGGGATAGTATACAGGTATAGGTGAGATGCTCTGCAGAGCAGGGGGATAGTGTACAGGTATAGGTGAGATGCTCTGCAGGACAGGGAGATAGTATACAGGTATAGGTGAGATGCTCCGCAGGACAGGGGGATAGTATACAGGTATAGGTGTGATGCTCTGCAGGACAGGGAGATAGTATACAGGTATAGGTGAGATGCTCGGCAGGGCAGGGGGATAGTGTACAGGTATAGGTGAGATGCTCTGCAGGACAGGGAGATAGTATACAGGTATAGGTGAGATGCTCTGCAGGACAGGGGGATAGTATACAGGTATATGTGAGATGCTCTGCAGAGCAGGGGGATAGTATACAGGTATAGGTGAGATGCTCTGCAGCACAGGGAGATAGTATACAGGTATAGGCGAGATGCTCTGCAGGACAGGGGGATAGTAAACAGGTATCGGTGAGATGCTCTGCAGGGCAGGGGGATAGTATACAGGTATAGGTGTGATGCTCTGCAGGACAGGGAGATAGTATACAGGTATAGGTGAGATGCTCTGCAGGACGGGGGATAGTATACAGGTATAGGTGAGATGCTCTGCAGGACGGGGGGATAGTATACAGGTATAGGTGAGATGCTCTGCAGGACAGGGGGATAGTATACAGGTATAGGTGAGATGCTCTGCAGACAGGGGGATAGTATACAGGTATAGGTGAGATGCTCTGCAGCACAGGGGGATAGTATACAGGTATAGGTGAGATGCTCTGCAGGGCAGGGGGATAGTATACAGATATAGGTGAGATGCTCTGCAGGACAGGGGGATAGTATACAGGTATAGGTGAGATGCTCTGCAGGACAGGGGGATAGTATACAGGTATAGGTGAGATGCTCTGCAGGGCAGGGGGATAGTATGCAGGTATAGGTGAGATGCTCTGCAGGACAGGGGGATAGTATACAGGTATAGGTGAGATGCTCTGCAGGACGGGGGGATAGTATACAGGTATAGGTGAGATGCTCTGCAGGACAGGGGGATAGTATACAGGTATAGGTGAGATGCTCTGCAGGACAGGGGGATAGTATACAGGTATAGGTGAGATGCTCTGCTGGACAGGGGGATAGTATACAGGTATAGGTGAGATGCTCTGCAGGACAGGGGGATAGTATACAGGTATAGGTGAGATGCTCTGCAGGACAGGGGGATAGTATACAGGTATAGGTGAGATGCTCTGCAGGACAGGGGGATAGTATACAGGTATAGGTGAGATGCTCTATAGGACAGGGGGATAGTATACAGGTATAGGTGAGATGCTCTGCAGGACAGGGGATAGCATACAGGTATAGGTGAGATGCTCTATAGGACAGGGGGATAGTATACAGGTATAGGTGAGATGCTCTATAGGACAGGGGGATAGTATACAGGTATAGGTGAGATGCTCTGCTGGACAGGGGGATAGTATACAGGTATAGGTGAGATGCTCTGCAGGACAGGGGGATAGTATACAGGTATAGGTGAGATGCTCTGCAGGACAGGGGGATAGTATACAGGTATAGGTGAGATGCTCTGCAGGACAGGGGGATAGTATACAGGTATAGGTGAGATGCTCTGCAGGACAGGGGGATAGTATACAGGTATAGGTGAGATGCTCTATAGGACAGGGGGATAGTATACAGGTATAGGTGAGATGCTCTGCAGGACAGGGGGATAGTATACAGGTATAGGTGAGATGCTCTATAGGACAGGGGGATAGTATACAGGTATAAGTGAGATGCTCTGCAGGGCAGGGGATAGCATACAGGTATAGGTGAGATGCTCTGCAGGACAGGGGGATAGTATACAGGTATAGGTGAGATGCTCTGCAGACAGGGGGATAGTATACAGGTATAGGTGAGATGCTCTGCAGGACAGGGGGATAGTATACAGGTATAGGTGAGATGCTCTGCAGGGCAGGGGATAGCATACAGGTATAGGTGAGATGCTCTGCAGGACAGGGGGATAGTATACAGGTATAGGTGAGATGCTCTGCAGGACGGGGGATAGTATACAGGTATAGGTGAGATGCTCTGCAGGACGGGGGGATAGTATACAGGTATAGGTGAGATGCTCTGCAGGATGGGGGGATAGTATACAGGTATAGGTGAGATGCTCTGCAGGACAGGGGGATAGTATACAGGTATAGGTGAGATGCTCTGCAGGACAGGGGGATAGTATACAGGTATAGGCGAGATGCTCTGCAGGATGGGGAATAGTATACAGGTATAGGTAAGATGCTCTGCAGGGCAGGGGATAGTATACAGGTATAGGTGAGATGCTCTGCAGGACAGGGGGATAGTATACAGGTATAGGTGAGATGCTCTGCAGGACAGGGGGATAGTATACAGGTATAGGTGAGATGCTCTGCAGGGCAGGGGGACAGTATGCAGGTATAGGTGAGATGCTCTGCAGGACGGGGGGATAGTATACAGGTATAGGTGAGATGCTCTGCAGGACGGGGGGATAGTATACAGGTATAGGTGAGATGCTCTGCAGGACAGGGGGATAGTATACAGGTATAGGTGAGATGCTCTGCAGGACAGGGGGATAGTATACAGGTATAGGTGAGATGCTCTGCTGGACAGGGGGATAGTATACAGGTATAGGTGAGATGCTCTGCAGGACAGGGGGATAGTATACAGGTATAGGTGAGATGCTCTGCAGGACAGGGGGATAGTATACAGGTATAGGTGAGATGCTCTGCAGGACAGGGGGATAGTATACAGGTATAGGTGAGATGCTCTGCTGGACAGGGGGATAGTATACAGGTATAAGTGAGATGCTCTGCAGGACAGGGAATAGTATACAGGTATAGGTGAGATGCTCTGCAGGACAGGGGGATAGTATACAGGTATAGGCGAGATGCTCTGCAGGACAGGGAATAGTATACAGGTATAGGTGAGATGCTCTGCAGGGCAGGGGATAGTATACAGGTATAGGTGAGATGCTCTGCAGGACAGGGGGATAGTATACAGGTATAGGCGAGATGCTCTGCAGGACGGGGAATAGTATACAGGTATAGGTGAGATGCTCTGCAGGGCAGGGGATAGTATACAGGTATAGGTGAGATGCTCTGCAGGACAGGGGGATAATATACAGGTATAGGTGAGATGCTCTGCAGGACAGGGGGATAGTATACAGGTATAGGTGAGATGCTCTGCAGGGCAGGGGGATAGTATGCAGGTATAGGTGAGATGCTCTGCAGGACGGGGGGATAGTATACAGGTATAGGTGAGATGCTCTGCAGGACGGGGGGATAGTATACAGGTATAGGTGAGATGCTCTGCAGGACAGGGGGATAGTATACAGGTATAGGTGAGATGCTCTGCAGGACAGGGGGATAGTATACAGGTATAGGTGAGATGCTCTGCAGGACAGGGGGATAGTATACAGGTATAGGTGAGATGCTCTGCAGGGCAGGGGGACAGTATGCAGGTATAGGTGAGATGCTCTGCAGGACGGGGGGATAGTATACAGGTATAGGTGAGATGCTCTGCAGGACGGGGGGATAGTATACAGGTATAGGTGAGATGCTCTGCAGGACAGGGGGATAGTATACAGGTATAGGTGAGATGCTCTGCAGGACAGGGGGATAGTATACAGGTATAGGTGAGATGCTCTGCAGGACAGGGGGATAGTATACAGGTATAGGTGAGATGCTCTGCAGGACAGGGGGATAGTATACAGGTATAGGTGAGATGCTCTGCAGGACAGGGGGATAGTATACAGGTATAGGTGAGATGCTCTGCTGGACAGGGGGATAGTATACAGGTATAGGTGAGATGCTCTGCAGGACAGGGAATAGTATACAGGTATAGGTGAGATGCTCTGCAGGACAGGGGGATAGTATACAGGTATAGGCGAGATGCTCTGCAGGACAGGGAATAGTATACAGGTATAGGTGAGATGCTCTGCAGGGCAGGGGATAGTATACAGGTATAGGTGAGATGCTCTGCAGGACAGGGGGATAGTATACAGGTATAGGCGAGATGCTCTGCAGGACGGGGAATAGTATACAGGTATAGGTGAGATGCTCTGCAGGGCAGGGGATAGTATACAGGTATAGGTGAGATGCTCTGCAGGACAGGGGGATAATATACAGGTATAGGTGAGATGCTCTGCAGGACAGGGGGATAGTATACAGGTATAGGTGAGATGCTCTGCAGGGCAGGGGGATAGTATGCAGGTATAGGTGAGATGCTCTGCAGGACGGGGGGATAGTATACAGGTATAGGTGAGATGCTCTGCAGGACGGGGGGATAGTATACAGGTATAGGTGAGATGCTCTGCAGGACAGGGGGATAGTATACAGGTATAGGTGAGATGCTGTGCAGGACAGGGGGATAGTATACAGGTATAGGTGAGATGCTCTGCAGGACAGGGGGATAGTATACAGGTATAGGCGAGATGCTCTGCAGGACGGGGAATAGTATACAGGTATAGGTGAGATGCTCTGCAGGGCAGGGGATAGTATACAGGTATAGGTGAGATGCTCTGCAGGACAGGGGGATATTATACAGGTATAGGTGAGATGCTCTATAGGACAGGGGGATAGTATACAGGTATAGGTGAGATGCTCTGCAGGACAGGGGGATAGTATACAGGTATAGGTGAGATGCTCTATAGGACAGGGGGATAGTATACAGGTATAGGTGAGATGCTCTGCAGGACAGGGGGATAGTATACAGGTATAGGTGAGATGCTCTATAGGACAGGGGGATAGTATACAGGTATAGGAGAGATGCTCTGCAGGACAGGGGGATAGTATACAGGTATAGGTGAGATGCTCTGCAGGGCAGGGGATAGAATGCAGGTATAGGTGAGATGCTCTGCAGGACAGAGGGATAGTATACAGGTATAGGTGAGATGCTCTGCAGGACGGGGGGATAGTATACAGGTATAGGTGAGATGCTCTGCAGGACAGGGGGATAGTATACAGGTATAGGCGAGATGCTCTGCAGGACGGGGAATAGTATACAGGTATAGGTGAGATGCTCTGCAGGGCAGGGGATAGTATACAGGTATAGGTGAGATGCTCTGCAGGACAGGGGGATAGTATACAGGTATAGGTGAGATGCTCTATAGGACAGGGGGATAGTATACAGGTATAGGTGAGATGCTCTGCAGGACAGGGGGATAGTATACAGGTATAGGTGAGATGCTCTATAGGACAGGGGGATAGTATACAGGTATAGGTGAGATGCTCTGCAGGACAGGGGGATAGTATACAGGTATAGGTGAGATGCTCTATAGGACAGGGGGATAGTATACAGGTATAGGTGAGATGCTCTGCAGGACAGGGGGATAGTATACAGGTATAGGTGAGATGCTCTGCAGGGCAGGGGATAGAATGCAGGTATAGGTGAGATGCTCTGCAGGACAGAGGGATAGTATACAGGTATAGGTGAGATGCTCTGCAGGACGGGGGGATAGTATACAGGTATAGGTGAGATGCTCTGCAGGACAGGGGGATAGTATACAGGTATAGGCGAGATGCTCTGCAGGACGGGGAATAGTATACAGGTATAGGTGAGATGCTCTGCAGGGCAGGGGATAGTATACAGGTATAGGTGAGATGCTCTGCAGGACAGGGGGATAATATACAGGTATAGGTGAGATGCTCTGCAGGACAGGGGGATAGTATACAGGTATAGGTGAGATGCTCTGCAGGGCAGGGGGATAGTATGCAGGTATAGGTGAGATGCTCTGCAGGACGGGGGGATAGTATACAGGTATAGGTGAGATGCTCTGCAGGACGGGGGGATAGTATACAGGTATAGGTGAGATGCTCTGCAGGACAGGGGGATAGTATACAGGTATAGGTGAGATGCTCTGCAGGACAGGGGGATAGTATACAGGTATAGGCGAGATGCTCTGCAGGACGGGGAATAGTATACAGGTATAGGTGAGATGCTCTGCAGGACGGGGGGATAGTATACAGGTATAGGTGAGATGCTCTGCTGGACAGGGGGATAGTATACAGGTATAGGCGAGATGCTCTGCAGGACGGGGAATAGTATACAGGTATAGGTGAGATGCTCTGCAGGGCAGGGGATAGTATACAGGTATAGGTGAGATGCTCTGCAGGACAGGGGGATAGTATACAGGTATAGGTGAGATGCTCTATAGGACAGGGGGATAGTATACAGGTATAGGTGAGATGCTCTGCAGGACAGGGGGATAGTATACAGGTATAGGTGAGATGCTCTATAGGACAGGGGGATAGTATACAGGTATAGGTGAGATGCTCTGCAGGACAGGGGGATAGTATACAGGTATAGGTGAGATGCTCTATAGGACAGGGGGATAGTATACAGGTATAGGTGAGATGCTCTGCAGGACAGGGGGATAGTATACAGGTATAGGTGAGATGCTCTGCAGGACAGGGGGATAGTATACAGGTATAGGTGAGATGCTCTGCAGGGCAGGGGATAGAATGCAGGTATAGGTGAGATGCTCTGCAGGACAGAGGGATAGTATACAGGTATAGGTGAGATGCTCTGCAGGACGGGGGGATAGTATACAGGTATAGGTGAGATGCTCTGCTGGACAGGGGGATAGTATACAGGTATAGGTGAGATGCTCTGCAGGACAGGGGGATAGTATACAGGTATAGGTGAGATGCTCTGCAGGACAGGGGGATAGTATACAGGTATAGGTGAGATGCTCTGCAGGACAGGGGGATAGTATACAGGTATAGGTGAGATGCTCTGCAGGACAGGGGGATAGTATACAGGTATAGGTGAGATGCTCTGCTGGACAGGGGGATAGTATACAGGTATAGGTGAGATGCTCTGCAGGACAGGGAATAGTATACAGGTATAGGTGAGATGCTCTGCAGGACAGGGGGATAGTATACAGGTATAGGCGAGATGCTCTGCAGGACAGGGAATAGTATACAGGTATAGGTGAGATGCTCTGCAGGGCAGGGGATAGTATACAGGTATAGGTGAGATGCTCTGCAGGACAGGGGGATAGTATACAGGTATAGGCGAGATGCTCTGCAGGACGGGGAATAGTATACAGGTATAGGTGAGATGCTCTGCAGGGCAGGGGATAGTATACAGGTATAGGTGAGATGCTCTGCAGGACAGGGGGATAATATACAGGTATAGGTGAGATGCTCTGCAGGACAGGGGGATAGTATACAGGTATAGGTGAGATGCTCTGCAGGGCAGGGGGATAGTATGCAGGTATAGGTGAGATGCTCTGCAGGACGGGGGGATAGTATACAGGTATAGGTGAGATGCTCTGCAGGACGGGGGGATAGTATACAGGTATAGGTGAGATGCTCTGCAGGACAGGGGGATAGTATACAGGTATAGGTGAGATGCTGTGCAGGACAGGGGGATAGTATACAGGTATAGGTGAGATGCTCTGCTGGACAGGGGGATAGTATACAGGTATAGGTGAGATGCTCTGCAGGACAGGGGGATAGTATACAGGTATAGGCGAGATGCTCTGCAGGACGGGGAATAGTATACAGGTATAGGTGAGATGCTCTGCAGGGCAGGGGATAGTATACAGGTATAGGTGAGATGCTCTATAGGACAGGGGGATAGTATACAGGTATAGGTGAGATGCTCTGCAGGACAGGGGGATAGTATACAGGTATAGGTGAGATGCTCTATAGGACAGGGGGATAGTATACAGGTATAGGTGAGATGCTCTGCAGGACAGGGGGATAGTATACAGGTATAGGTGAGATGCTCTATAGGACAGGGGGATAGTATACAGGTATAGGTGAGATGCTCTGCAGGACAGGGGGATAGTATACAGGTATAGGTGAGATGCTCTGCAGGACAGGGGGATAGTATACAGGTATAGGTGAGATGCTCTGCAGGGCAGGGGATAGAATGCAGGTATAGGTGAGATGCTCTGCAGGACAGAGGGATAGTATACAGGTATAGGTGAGATGCTCTGCAGGACGGGGGGATAGTATACAGGTATAGGTGAGATGCTCTGCAGGACAGGGGGATAGTATACAGGTATAGGCGAGATGCTCTGCAGGACAGGGAATAGTATACAGGTATAGGTGAGATGCTCTGCAGGGCAGGGGATAGTATACAGGTATAGGTGAGATGCTCTGCAGGACAGGGGGATAGTATACAGGTATAGGCGAGATGCTCTGCAGGACGGGGAATAGTATACAGGTATAGGTGAGATGCTCTGCAGGGCAGGGGATAGTATACAGGTATAGGTGAGATGCTCTGCAGGACAGGGGGATAGTATACAGGTATAGGTGAGATGCTCTGCAGGACAGGGGGATAGTATACAGGTATAGGTGAGATGCTCTGCAGGGCAGGGGGATAGTATGCATGTATAGGTGAGATGCTCTGCAGGACGGGGGGATAGTATACAGGTATAGGTGAGATGCTCTGCAGGACGGGGGGATAGTATACAGGTATAGGTGAGATGCTCTGCAGGACAGGGGGATAGTATACAGGTATAGGTGAGATGCTCTGCAGGACAGGGGGATAGTATACAGCTATAGGTGAGATGCTCTGCAGGACAGGGGGATAGTATACAGGTATAGGTGAGATGCTCTGCTGGACAGGGGGATAGTATACAGGTATAGGTGAGATGCTCTGCAGGACAGGGGGATAGTATACAGGTATAGGCGAGATGCTCTGCAGGACGGGGAATAGTATACAGGTATAGGTGAGATGCTCTGCAGGGCAGGGGATAGTATACAGGTATAGGTGAGATGCTCTGCAGGACAGGGGGATAGTATACAGGTATAGGTGAGATGCTCTGCAGGACAGGGGGATAGTATACATGTATAGTTGAGATGCTCTGCAGGGCAGGGGGATGGTATGCAGGTATAGGTGAGATGCTCTGCAGGACAGGGGGATAGTATGCAGGTATAGGTGAGATGCTTTGCAGGACGGGGGGATAGTATACAGGTATAGGTGAGATGCTCTGCAGGACAGGGGGATAGTATACAGGTATAGGTGAGATGCTCTATAGGACAGGGGGATAGTATACAGGTATAGGTGAGATGCTCTGCAGGACAGGGGGATAGTATACAGGTATAGGCGAGATGCTCTGCAGGACGGGGAATAGTATACAGGTATAGGTGAGATGCTCTGCAGGGCAGGGGATAGTATACAGGTATAGGTGAGATGCTCTGCAGGACAGGGGGATAGTATACAGGTATAGGTGAGATGCTCTATAGGACAGGGGGATAGTATACAGGTATAGGTGAGATGCTCTGCAGGACAGGGGGATAGTATACAGGTATAGGTGAGATGCTCTGCAGGGCAGGGGATAGAAAGCAGGTATAGGTGAGATGCTCTGCAGGACAGAGGGATAGTATACAGGTATAGGTGAGATGCTCTGCAGGACAGGGGGATAGTATACAGGTATAGGTGAGATGCTCTGCAGGACAGGGGGATAGTATACAGGTATAGGTGAGATGCTCTATAGGACAGGGGGATAGTATACAGGTATAGGTGAGATGCTCTGCAGGACAGGGGGATAGTATACAGGTATAGGTGAGATGCTCTGCAGGGCAGGGGATAGAATGCAGGTATAGGTGAGATGCTCTGCAGGACAGAGGGATAGTATACAGGTATAGGTGAGATGCTCTCCAGGACGGGGGGATAGTATACAGGTATAGGTGAGATGCTCTGCAGGACAGGGGGATAGTATACAGGTATAGGCGAGATGCTCTGCAGGACAGGGAATAGTATACAGGTATAGGTGAGATGCTCTGCAGGGCAGGGGATAGTATACAGGTATAGGTGAGATGCTCTGCAGGACAGGGGGATAGTATACAGGTATAGGCGAGATGCTCTGCAGGACGGGGAATAGTATACAGGTATAGGTGAGATGCTCTGCAGGGCAGGGGATAGTATACAGGTATAGGTGAGATGCTCTGCAGGACAGGGGGATAGTATACAGGTATAGGTGAGATGCTCTGCAGGACAGGGGATAGTATACAGGTATAGGTGAGATGCTCTGCAGGGCAGGGGGATAGTATGCAGGTATAGGTGAGATGCTCTGCAGGACGGGGGGATAGTATACAGGTATAGGTGAGATGCTCTGCAGGACGGGGGGATAGTATACAGGTATAGGTGAGATGCTCTGCATGACAGGGGGATAGTATACAGGTATAGGTGAGATGCTCTGCAGGACAGGGGGATAGTATACAGCTATAGGTGAGATGCTCTGCTGGACAGGGGGATAGTATACAGGTATAAGTGAGATGCTCTGCAGGACAGGGGGATAGTATACAGGTATAGGCGAGATGCTCTGCAGGACGGGGAATAGTATACAGGTATAGGTGAGATGCTCTGCAGGGCAGGGGATAGTATACAGGTATAGGTGAGATGCTCTGCAGGACAGGGGGATAGTATACAGGTATAGGTGAGATGCTCTGCAGGACAGGGGGATAGTATACAGGTATAGTTGAGATGCTCTGCAGGGCAGGGGGATGGTATGCAGGTATAGGTGAGATGCTCTGCAGGACAGGGGGATAGTATGCAGGTATAGGTGAGATGCTTTGCAGGACGGGGGGATAGTATACAGGTATAGGTGAGATGCTCTGCAGGACGGGAGGATAGTATATAGGTATAGGTGAGATGCTCTGCAGGACAGGGGGATAGTATACAGGTATAGGTGAGATGCTGTGCAGGACAGGGGGATAGTATACAGGTATAGGTGAGATGCTCTGCAGGACAGGGGGATAGTATACAGGTATAGGTGAGATGCTCTGCAGGGCAGGGGGATAGTATACAGGTATAGGTGAGATGCTCTATAGGACAGGGGGATAGTATACAGGTATAGGTGAGATGCTCTGCAGGACAGGGGGATAGTATACAGGTATAGGTGAGATGCTCTGCAGGACAGGGGGATAGTATACAGGTATAGGTGAGATGCTCTGCAGGACAGGGGGATAGTATACAGGTATAGGTGAGATGCTCTATAGGACAGGGGGATAGTATACAGGTATAGGTGAGATGCTCTGCAGGACAGGGGGATAGTATACAGGTATAGGTGAGATGCTCTATAGGACAGGGGGATAGTATACAGGTATAGGTGAGATGCTCTGCAGGACAGGGGGATAGTATACAGGTATAGGTGAGATGCTCTGCAGGACAGGGGGATAGTATACAGGTATAGGTGAGATGCTCTGCAGGGCAGGGGATAGAATGCAGGTATAGGTGAGATGCTCTGCAGGACAGAGGGATAGTATACAGGTATAGGTGAGATGCTCTGCAGGACGGGGGGATAGTATACAGGTATAGGTGAGATGCTCTGCAGGACAGGGGGATAGTATACAGGTATAGGCGAGATGCTCTGCAGGACAGGGAATAGTATACAGGTATAGGTGAGATGCTCTGCAGGGCAGGGGATAGTATACAGGTATAGGTGAGATGCTCTGCAGGACAGGGGGATAGTATACAGGTATAGGCGAGATGCTCTGCAGAACGGGGAATAGTATACAGGTATAGGTGAGATGCTCTGCAGGGCAGGGGATAGTATACAGGTATAGGTGAGATGCTCTGCAGGACAGGGGGATAGTATACAGGTATAGGTGAGATGCTCTGCAGGACAGGGGGATAGTATACAGGTATAGGTGAGATGCTCTGCAGGGCAGGGGGATAGTATGCATGTATAGGTGAGATGCTCTGCAGGACGGGGGGATAGTATACAGGTATAGGTGAGATGCTCTGCAGGACGGGGGGATAGTATACAGGTATAGGTGAGATGCTCTGCAGGACAGGGGGATAGTATACAGGTATAGGTGAGATGCTCTGCAGGACAGGGGGATAGTATACAGCTATAGGTGAGATGCTCTGCAGGACAGGGGGATAGTATACAGGTATAGGTGAGATGCTCTGCTGGACAGGGGGATAGTATACAGGTATAGGTGAGATGCTCTGCAGGACAGGGGGATAGTATACAGGTATAGGCGAGATGCTCTGCAGGACGGGGAATAGTATACAGGTATAGGTGAGATGCTCTGCAGGGCAGGGGATAGTATACAGGTATAGGTGAGATGCTCTGCAGGACAGGGGGATAGTATACAGGTATAGGTGAGATGCTCTGCAGGACAGGGGGATAGTATACATGTATAGTTGAGATGCTCTGCAGGGCAGGGGGATGGTATGCAGGTATAGGTGAGATGCTCTGCAGGACAGGGGGATAGTATGCAGGTATAGGTGAGATGCTTTGCAGGACGGGGGGATAGTATACAGGTATAGGTGAGATGCTCTGCAGGACAGGGGGATAGTATACAGGTATAGGTGAGATGCTCTATAGGACAGGGGGATAGTATACAGGTATAGGTGAGATGCTCTGCAGGACAGGGGGATAGTATACAGGTATAGGCGAGATGCTCTGCAGGACGGGGAATAGTATACAGGTATAGGTGAGATGCTCTGCAGGGCAGGGGATAGTATACAGGTATAGGTGAGATGCTCTGCAGGACAGGGGGATAGTATACAGGTATAGGTGAGATGCTCTATAGGACAGGGGGATAGTATACAGGTATAGGTGAGATGCTCTGCAGGACAGGGGGATAGTATACAGGTATAGGTGAGATGCTCTGCAGGGCAGGGGATAGAAAGCAGGTATAGGTGAGATGCTCTGCAGGACAGAGGGATAGTATACAGGTATAGGTGAGATGCTCTGCAGGACAGGGGGATAGTATACAGGTATAGGTGAGATGCTCTGCAGGACAGGGGGATAGTATACAGGTATAGGTGAGATGCTCTATAGGACAGGGGGATAGTATACAGGTATAGGTGAGATGCTCTGCAGGACAGGGGGATAGTATACAGGTATAGGTGAGATGCTCTGCAGGGCAGGGGATAGAATGCAGGTATAGGTGAGATGCTCTGCAGGACAGAGGGATAGTATACAGGTATAGGTGAGATGCTCTCCAGGACGGGGGGATAGTATACAGGTATAGGTGAGATGCTCTGCAGGACAGGGGGATAGTATACAGGTATAGGCGAGATGCTCTGCAGGACAGGGAATAGTATACAGGTATAGGTGAGATGCTCTGCAGGGCAGGGGATAGTATACAGGTATAGGTGAGATGCTCTGCAGGACAGGGGGATAGTATACAGGTATAGGCGAGATGCTCTGCAGGACGGGGAATAGTATACAGGTATAGGTGAGATGCTCTGCAGGGCAGGGGATAGTATACAGGTATAGGTGAGATGCTCTGCAGGACAGGGGGATAGTATACAGGTATAGGTGAGATGCTCTGCAGGACAGGGGATAGTATACAGGTATAGGTGAGATGCTCTGCAGGGCAGGGGGATAGTATGCAGGTATAGGTGAGATGCTCTGCAGGACGGGGGGATAGTATACAGGTATAGGTGAGATGCTCTGCAGGACGGGGGGATAGTATACAGGTATAGGTGAGATGCTCTGCATGACAGGGGGATAGTATACAGGTATAGGTGAGATGCTCTGCAGGACAGGGGGATAGTATACAGCTATAGGTGAGATGCTCTGCTGGACAGGGGGATAGTATACAGGTATAAGTGAGATGCTCTGCAGGACAGGGGGATAGTATACAGGTATAGGCGAGATGCTCTGCAGGACGGGGAATAGTATACAGGTATAGGTGAGATGCTCTGCAGGGCAGGGGATAGTATACAGGTATAGGTGAGATGCTCTGCAGGACAGGGGGATAGTATACAGGTATAGGTGAGATGCTCTGCAGGACAGGGGGATAGTATACAGGTATAGTTGAGATGCTCTGCAGGGCAGGGGGATGGTATGCAGGTATAGGTGAGATGCTCTGCAGGACAGGGGGATAGTATGCAGGTATAGGTGAGATGCTTTGCAGGACGGGGGGATAGTATATAGGTATAGGTGAGATGCTCTGCAGGACAGGGGGATAGTATACAGGTATAGGTGAGATGCTGTGCAGGACAGGGGGATAGTATACAGGTATAGGTGAGATGCTCTGCAGGACAGGGGGATAGTATACAGGTATAGGTGAGATGCTCTGCAGGGCAGGGGGATAGTATACAGGTATAGGTGAGATGCTCTATAGGACAGGGGGATAGTATACAGGTATAGGTGAGATGCTCTGCAGGACAGGGGGATAGTATACAGGTATAGGTGAGATGCTCTGCAGGACAGGGGGATAGTATACAGGTATAGGTGAGATGCTCTGCAGGACAGGGGGATAGTATACAGGTATAGGTGAGATGCTCTATAGGACAGGGGGATAGTATACAGGTATAGGTGAGATGCTCTGCAGGACAGGGGGATAGTATACAGGTATAGGTGAGATGCTCTGCAGGGCAGGGGATAGCATGCAGGTATAGGTGAGATGCTCTGCAGGACAGAGGGATAGTATACAGGTATAGGTGAGATGCTCTGCAGGACGGGGGGATAGTATACAGGTATAGGTGAGATGCTCTGCAGGACGGGGGAATAGTATACAGGTATAGGTGAGATGCTCTGCAGGACAGGGAATAGTATACAGGTAGAGGTGAGATGCTCTGCAGGGCAGGGGATAGTATACAGGTATAGGTGAGATGCTCTGCAGGACAGGGGGATAGTATACAGGTATAGGTGAGATGCTCTGCAGGACGGGGAATAGTATACAGGTATAGGTGAGATGCTCTGCAGGACAGGGGGATAGTATACAGGTATAGGTGAGATGCTCTGCAGGGCAGGGGGATAGTATGCAGGTATAGGTGAGATGCTCTGCTGGACGGGGGGATAGTATACAGGTATAGGTGAGATGCTCTGCAGGACAGGGGGATAGTATACAGGTATAGGCGAGATGCTCTGCAGGACAGGGGATAGTATACAGGTATAGGTGAGATGCTCTGCAGGACAGGGGGATAGTATACAGGTATAGGTGAGATGCTCTGCAGGACAGGGGGATAGTATACAGGTATAGGTGAGATGCTCTGCAGGGCAGGGGGATAGTATGCAGGTATAGGTGAGATGCTCTGCAGGACGGGGGGATAGTATACAGGTATAGGTGAGATGCTCTGCAGGACAGGGGGATAGTATACAGGTATAGGTGAGATGCTGTGCAGGACAGGGGGATAGTATACAGGTATAGGTGAGATGCTCTGCAGGGCAGGGGGATAGTATACAGGTATAGGTGAGATGCTCTATAGGACAGGGGGATAGTATACAGGTATAGGTGAGATGCTCTGCAGGACAGGGGGATAGTATACAGGTATAGGTGAGATGCTCTGCAGGACAGGGGGATAGTATACAGGTATAGGTGAGATGCTCTGCAGGACAGGGGGATAGTATACAGGTATAGGTGAGATGCTCTATAGGACAGGGGGATAGTATACAGGTATAGGTGAGATGCTCTGCAGGACAGGGGGATAGTATACAGGTATAGGTGAGATGCTCTGCAGGGCAGGGGATAGCATGCAGGTATAGGTGAGATGCTCTGCAGGACAGAGGGATAGTATACAGGTATAGGTGAGATGCTCTGCAGGACGGGGGGATAGTATACAGGTATAGGTGAGATGCTCTGCAGGACGGGGGGATAGTATACAGGTATAGGTGAGATGCTCTGCAGGACAGGGAATAGTATACAGGTAGAGGTGAGATGCTCTGCAGGGCAGGGGATAGTATACAGGTATAGGTGAGATGCTCTGCAGGACAGGGGGATAGTATACAGGTATAGGTGAGATGCTCTGCAGGACGGGGAATAGTATACAGGTATAGGTGAGATGCTCTGCAGGACAGGGGGATAGTATACAGGTATAGGTGAGATGCTCTGCAGGGCAGGGGGATTGTATGCAGGTATAGGTGAGATGCTCTGCTGGACGGGGGGATAGTATACAGGTATAGGTGAGATGCTCTGCAGGACAGGGGGATAGTATACAGGTATAGGTGAGATGCTCTGCAGGGCAGGGGATAGTATACAGGTATAGGTGAGATGCTCTGCAGGACAGGGGGATAGTATACAGGTATAGGTGAGATGCTCTGCAGGACAGGGGGATAGTATACAGGTATAGGTGAGATGCTCTGCAGGGCAGGGGGATAGTATGCAGGTATAGGTGAGATGCTCTGCAGGACGGGGGGATAGTATACAGGTATAGGTGAGATGCTCTGCAGGACAGGGGGATAGTATACAGGTATAGGTGAGATGCTCTGCAGGACAGGGGGATAGTATACAGGTATAGGTGAGATGCTCTGCAGGACGGGGAATAGTATACAGGTATAGGTGAGATGCTCTGCAGGGCAGGGGGATAGTATACAGGTATAGGTGAGATGCTCTGCAGGACAGGGGGATAGTATACAGGTATAGGTGAGATGCTCTGCAGGACGGGGGGATAGTATACAGGTATAGGTGAGATGCTCTGCAGGACAGGGGGATAGTATACAGGTATAGGTGAGATGCTCTGCAGGACAGGGGGATAGTATACAGGTATAGGTGAGATGCTCTGCAGGACGGGGAATAGTATACAGGTATAGGTGAGATGCTCTGCTGGACAGGGGGATAGTATACAGGTATAGGTGAGATGCTCTGCAGGACAGGGGGATAGTATACAGGTATAGGCGAGATGCTCTGCAGGACGGGGAATAGTATACAGGTATAGGTGAGATGCTCTGCAGGGCAGGGGATAGTATACAGGTATAGGTGAGATGCTCTGCAGGACAGGGGGATAGTATACAGGTATAGGTGAGATGCTCTGCAGGACAGGGGGATAGTATACAGGTATAGGTGAGATGCTCTGCAGGGCAGGGGGATAGTATGCAGGTATAGGTGAGATGCTCTGCAGGACGGGTGGATAGTATACAGGTATAGGTGAGATGCTCTGCAGGACGGGGGGATAGTATACAGGTATAGGTGAGATGCTCTGCAGGACAGGGGGATAGTATAGAGGTATAGGTGAGATGCTCTGCAGGACAGGGGGATAGTATACAGGTATAGGTGAGATGCTCTGCAGGACAGGGGGATAGTATACAGGTATAGGTGAGATGCTCTGCAGGACGGGGGATAGTATACAGGTATAGGTGAGATGCTCTGCAGACGGGGGGATAGTATACAGGTATAGGTGAGATGCTCTGCAGGACGGGGGGATAGTATACAGGTATAGGTGAGATGCTCTGCAGGACAGGGGGATAGTATACAGGTATAGGTGAGATGCTCTGCAGGACGGGGGATAGTATACTGGTATAGGTGAGATGCTCTGCAGACGGGGGGATAGTATACAGGTATAGGTGAGATGCTCTGCAGACGGGGGGATAGTATACAGGTATAGGTGAGATGCTCTGCAGGACAGGGGGATAGTATACAGGTATAGGTGAGATGCCCTGCAGGACAGGGGGATAGTATACAGGTATAGGTGAGATGCTCTGCAGGACGGGGGGATAGTATACAGGTATAGGTGAGATGCTCTGCAGGACAGGGGGATAGTATACAGGTATAGGTGAGATGCTCTGCAGGACGGGGGATAGTATACAGGTATAGGTGAGATGCTCTGCAGACGGGGGGATAGTATACAGGTATAGGTGAGATGCTCTGCAGGACGGGGGGATAGTATACAGGTATAGGTGAGATGCTCTGCAGACGGGGGGATAGTATACAGGTATAGGTGAGATGCTCTGCAGGACGGGGGGAAAGTATACAGGTATAGGTGAGATGCTCTGCAGACGGGGGGATAGTATACAGGTATAGGTGAGATGCTCTGCAGGACGGGGGGATAGTATACAGGTATAGGTGAGATGCTCTGCAGGACAGGGGGATAGTATACAGGTATAGGTGAGATGCTCTGCAGGACAGGGGGATAGTATACAGGTATAGGTGAGATGCTCTGCAGACGGGGGGATAGTATACAGGTATAGGTGAGATGCTCTGCAGGACGGGGGGATAGTATACAGGTATAGGTGAGATGCTCTGCAGGGCAGGGGGATAGTATGCAGGTATAGGTGAGATGCTCTGCAGGACAGGAGGATAGTATACAGGTATAGGTGAGATGCTCTGCAGACGGGGGGATAGTATACAGGTATAGGTGAGATGCTCTGCAGGACGGGGGGATAGTATACAGGTATAGGTGAGATGCTCTGCAGACGGGGGGATAGTATACAGGTATAGGTGAGATGCTCTGCAGGACGGGGGGATAGTATACAGGTATAGGTGAGATGCTCTGCAGACGGGGGGATAGTATACAGGTATAGGTGAGATGCTCTGCAGGACGGGGGGATAGTATACAGGTATAGGTGAGATGCTCTGCAGGGCAGGGGGATAGTATGCAGGTATAGGTGAGATGCTCTGCAGGACAGGGGGATAGTATACAGGTATAGGTGAGATGCTCTGCAGACGGGGGGATAGTATACAGGTATAGGTGAGATGCTCTGCAGGACGGGGGGATAGTATACAGGTATAGGTGAGATGCTCTGCAGACGGGGGGATAGTATACAGGTATAGGTGAGATGCTCTGCAGGACGGGGGATAGTATACAGGTATAGGTGAGATGCTCTGCAGACGGGGGGATAGTATACAGGTATAGGTGAGATGCTCTGCAGGACGGGGGGATAGTATACAGGTATAGGTGAGATGCTCTGCAGGGCAGGGGGATAGTATGCAGGTATAGGTGAGATGCTCTGCAGGACAGGGGGATAGTATACAGGTATAGGTGAGATGCTCTGCAGACGGGGGGATAGTATACAGGTATAGGTGAGATGCTCTGCAGGACGGGGGGATAGTATACAGGTATAGGTGAGATGCTCTGCAGACGGGGGGATAGTATACAGGTATAGGTGAGATGCTCTGCAGGACGGGGGGATAATATACAGGTATAGGTGAGATGCTCTGCAGACGGGGGATAGTATACAGGTATAGGTGAGATGCTCTGCAGGACGGGGGGATAGTATACAGGTATAGGTGAGATGCTCTGCAGACGGGGGGATAGTATACAGGTATAGGTGAGATGCTCTGCAGGACGGGGGGATAGTATGCAGGTATAGGTGAGATGCTCTGCAGGATGGGGAATAGTATACAGGTATAGGTGAGATGCTCTGCAGGACGGGGGGATAGTATACAGGTATAGGTGAGATGCTCTGCAGGGCAGGGGGATAGTATACAGGTATAGGTGAGATGCTCTGCAGGACGGGGGGATAGTATACAGGTATAGGTGAGATGCTCTGCAGGACAGGGGGATAGTATACAGGTATAGGTGAGATGCTCTGCAGACGGGGGGATAGTATACAGGTATAGGTGAGATGCTCTGCAGGACGGGGGGATAGTATACAGGTATAGGTGAGATGCTCTGCAGACGGGGGGATAGTATACAGGTATAGGTGAGATGCTCTGCAGGACGGGGGGATAGTATACAGGTATAGGTGAGATGCTCTGCAGACGGGGGATAGTATACAGGTATAGGTGAGATGCTCTGCAGGACGGGGGGATAGTATACAGGTATAGGTGAGATGCTCTGCAGACGGGGGGATAGTATACAGGTATAGGTGAGATGCTCTGCAGGACGGGGGGATAGTATGCAGGTATAGGTGAGATGCTCTGCAGGATGGGGAATAGTATACAGGTATAGGTGAGATGCTCTGCAGGACGGGGGGATAGTATACAGGTATAGGTGAGATGCTCTGCAGGGCAGGGGGATAGTATACAGGTATAGGTGAGATGCTCTGCAGACGGGGGGATAGTATACAGGTATAGGTGAGATGCTCTGCAGGACGGGGGGATAGTATACAGGTTTAGGTGAGATGCTCTGCAGACGGGGGATAGTATACAGGTATAGGTGAGATGCTCTGCAGGACGGGGGGATAGTATACAGGTATAGGTGAGATGCTCTGCAGACGGGGGGATAGTATACAGGTATAGGTGAGATGCTCTGCAGGACGGGGGGATAGTATGCAGGTATAGGTGAGATGCTCTGCAGGATGGGGAATAGTATACAGGTATAGGTGAGATGCTCTGCAGGACGGGGGGATAGTATACAGGTATAGGTGAGATGCTCTGCAGGGCAGGGGGATAGTATACAGGTATAGGTGAGATGCTCTGCAGGGCAGGGGGATAGTATACAGGTATAGGTGAGATGCTCTGCAGATGGGGGGATAGTATACAGGTATAGGTGAGATGCTCTGCAGGACGGGGGGATAGTATACAGGTATAGGTGAGATGCTCTGCAGGGCAGGGGGATAGTATGCAGGTATAGGTGAGATGCTCTGCAGGACAGGGGGATAGTATACAGGTATAGGTGAGATGCTCTGCAGACGGGGGGATAGTATACAGGTATAGGTGAGATGCTCTGCAGGACGGGGGGATAGTATACAGGTATAGGTGAGATGCTCTGCAGACGGGGGGATAGTATACAGGTATAGGTGAGATGCTCTGCAGGACGGGGGGATAGTATACAGGTATAGGTGAGATGCTCTGCAGACGGGGGATAGTATACAGGTATAGGTGAGATGCTCTGCAGGACGGGGGGATAGTATACAGGTATAGGTGAGATGCTCTGCAGACGGGGGGATAGTATACAGGTATAGGTGAGATGCTCTGCAGGACGGGGGGATAGTATGCAGGTATAGGTGAGATGCTCTGCAGGATGGGGAATAGTATACAGGTATAGGTGAGATGCTCTGCAGGACGGGGGGATAGTATACAGGTATAGGTGAGATGCTCTGCAGGGCAGGGGGATAGTATACAGGTATAGGTGAGATGCTCTGCAGGACGGGGGGATAGTATACAGGTATAGGTGAGATGCTCTGCAGGACAGGGGGATAGTATACAGGTATAGGTGAGATGCTCTGCAGACGGGGGGATAGTATACAGGTATAGGTGAGATGCTCTGCAGGACGGGGGGATAGTATACAGGTATAGGTGAGATGCTCTGCAGACGGGGGGATAGTATACAGGTATAGGTGAGATGCTCTGCAGGACGGGGGGATAGTATACAGGTATAGGTGAGATGCTCTGCAGACGGGGGATAGTATACAGGTATAGGTGAGATGCTCTGCAGGACGGGGGGATAGTATACAGGTATAGGTGAGATGCTCTGCAGACGGGGGGATAGTATACAGGTATAGGTGAGATGCTCTGCAGGACGGGGGGATAGTATGCAGGTATAGGTGAGATGCTCTGCAGGATGGGGAATAGTATACAGGTATAGGTGAGATGCTCTGCAGGACGGGGGGATAGTATACAGGTATAGGTGAGATGCTCTGCAGGGCAGGGGGATAGTATACAGGTATAGGTGAGATGCTCTGCAGACGGGGGGATAGTATACAGGTATAGGTGAGATGCTCTGCAGGACGGGGGGATAGTATACAGGTATAGGTGAGATGCTCTGCAGACGGGGGATAGTATACAGGTATAGGTGAGATGCTCTGCAGGACGGGGGGATAGTATACAGGTATAGGTGAGATGCTCTGCAGACGGGGGGATAGTATACAGGTATAGGTGAGATGCTCTGCAGGACGGGGGGATAGTATGCAGGTATAGGTGAGATGCTCTGCAGGATGGGGAATAGTATACAGGTATAGGTGAGATGCTCTGCAGGACGGGGGGATAGTATACAGGTATAGGTGAGATGCTCTGCAGGGCAGGGGGATAGTATACAGGTATAGGTGAGATGCTCTGCAGGGCAGGGGGATAGTATACAGGTATAGGTGAGATGCTCTGCAGACGGGGGGATAGTATACAGGTATAGGTGAGATGCTCTGCAGGACGGGGAATAGTATACAGGTATAGGTGAGATGCTCTGCAGGATGGGGAATAGTATACAGGTATAGGTGAGATGCTCTGCAGGACAGGGGGATAGTATACAGGTATAGGTCTGGTTAAAAATCTTCGACTCCATCATCGCCCCAATCCTCCTGTATGGCAGCGAAGTCTGGGGTCCTCACACCTACCCAGACTGGTCAAGGTGGGATTCCAGCCCAACAGAAATATTCCACCTGGAATTCTGCAAGCACCTTCTCCAAGTCCATCGGAGCACCTCCAACAGTGCTTGCCGGGCCGAGCTGGGCAGATTCCCTCTACACCTAACGGTTCTAAAGAGGGCACTGTCATTCCGGGCTCACCTACGTAGGAGCAATCCAAGCTCCCATCACCATAAAGCCCTGACACATGTAGGGGAAACAGAAAAACCAGGACCCTCGGAACAACTCACCCAAACCCAACCTGACCAGAAAACCAATCACAACAACCTGACAAAAGCCGGAATCAGGAAGATGGTAGACGAAGGCCAGGAGAGGTACGTGAGTGGAAGAACGACATCATCAGCTCACAGAAACTGACCATGTACCAGAGTCTACAGAGAGACTACAGACTGGCTCCGTACCTGGAGAAACTCCCGGACCCCAGAGACCGCAAGATCCTGAGCCGGTATAGACTCAGTGCCCACAGTCTGGCCATCGAGGTCGGCCGACACAGGCAGAGCTACAAGCCCAGGGAGGAAAGACTGTGCCAACACTGTGACCAGGAGGCCCTGGAGGGATGAGACCCACTTCCTGCTACACTGCTCCAAATACTCAGCAGTGAGGGACACTCACTTCAGGAGACTCTCACATCTCTTCCCGGATTTCACCACCATGAAGGAGGAAGAGAAAACATACATCCTGCTGGGGGAAGAAGAGAGAGCAGTGGAGATAGCAGCGCAATATGTGAGCGAATGTCATAGACTGCGAGAAAGAGAACTCTGATATGCCATGGACTTCTATGGCCCCCACCCTGGATATGCCCCAACCCCCCATCCACCTTCCCTATGCCATGGACTTCTATAGCCTCATCCTGGATATGCCCCAACCCCCCATCCACCTTCCCTATGCCATGGACTTCTATGGCCCCCACCCTGGATCTGTCCCCATCCACCTTCCCTATGCCATGGACTTCTATGGCCCCCACCCTGGATATGCCCCCATCCCCCCATCCACCTTCCCTATGCCATGGACTTCTATGGCCCCCACCCTGGATCTGTCCCCATCCACCTTCCCTATGCCATGGACTTCTATGGCCCCCACCCTGGATCTGCCCCCATCCACCTTCCCTATGCCATGGACTTCTATCGCCCCCACCCTGGATATGCCTCAACCCCCCATCCACCTTCACTATGCCATGGACTTCTATGGCCCCACCCTGGATATGCCCCAACCCCCCATCCACCTTCCCTATGCCATGGACTTCTATGGCCCCCACCCTGGATATGCCCCCATCCCCCCATCCACCTTCCCTATGCCATGGACTTCTATGGCCCCCACCCTGGATCTGTCCCCATCCACCTTCCCTATGCCATGGACTTCTATGGCCCCCACCCTGGATCTGCCCCCATCCACCTTCCCTATGCCATGGACTTCTATCGCCCCCACCCTGGATATGCCTCAACCCCCCATCCACCTTCACTATGCCATGGACTTCTATGGCCCCACCCTGGATATGCCCCAACCCCCCATTCACCTTCCCTATGCCTTGGACTTCTATAGCCCCCACCCTGGATCTGCCCCCATCCACCTTCCCTATGCCATGGACTTCTATCGCCCCCACCCTGGATATGCCCCAACCCCCCATCCACCTTCACTATGCCATGGACTTCTATGGCCCCACCCTGGATATGCCCCAACCCCCCATTCACCTTCCCTATGCCTTGGACTTCTATAGCCCCCACCCTGGATCTGCCCCATCCCCCCCATCCACCTTCCCTATGTCATGGACTTCTATAGCCCCATCCTGGATCTGCCCCAGCCACCTTTCCAACAGCCCCTTCCCAACATCCCTACAGTCCCTATCCCTATTCCCTTCTGTACACCTGCTTTGGCAAAACTAATGTGTATTTAGTCCTGCCAATAAAGCTTCTTTGAATTTGAATTTATAGGTGCGATGCTCTGCAGGATGGGGGATAGTATACAGTTATTGGTGCGATGCTCTGCAGCACATTGGCTTCGGCTTTTTGAGGGCAGGAGTCCTGACAATGTTCTGTTGGGTCTTGATCTACGCTGTCAGCCTTTGGTTTGAGAATTGTCTCTGAAGAGCGATGCAGTCGGCGTCTCCAAGTCACCGCTGCGCTGATAGGATGAGATACAAGATATTCAGACCCCAGTAAATCCTCCCTGTGCTGTTCCTCTGGTAAAAAACTAGATGAACTCACAATACACGTTTATTGGAAAGAAATTAACACATCTGGGGAGAGATCTATTAAAGAACATGCTCTAACCAAAGCCCAATTGTCCGGCACCGCAGGAACGCCATGGTCACCGCAAGAACGCCATTGTCACCGCAGGAATGCCATTGTCACCGCAGGAACGCCATTGTCACCGCAGGAACGCCATTGTCACCGCAGGAATGCCATTGTCACTGCAGGAACGCCATTGTCACCGCAGGAACGCCATTGTCACCGCAGGAACGCCATGGTCACTGTAGGAACGCCATGGTCACGGCAGGAACGCCATTGTCACCGCAGGAACGCCATGGTCACCGCAAGAACGCCATGGTCACGGCAGGAACGCCATTGTCACCGCAGGAATGCCATTGTCACTGCAGGAACGCCATGGTCACCGCAGGAACGCCATTGTCACCGCAGGAACGCCATGGTCACGGCAGGAACGCCATTGTCACCGCAGGAATGCCATTGTCACTGCAGGAACGCCATGGTCACCGCAGGAACGCCATTGTCACGGCAGGAACGCCATTGTCACCGCAGGAATGCCATGGTCACGGCAGGAACGCCATGGTCACCGCAGGAACGCCATTGTCACCGCAGGAACGCCATGGTCACTGTAGGAACGCCATGGTCACCGCAGGAACACCATGGTCACCGCAGGAACGCCATTGTCACCGCAGGAACGCCATGGTCACCGCAGGAACGCCATTGTCACCGCAGGAACACCATTGTCACCGCAGGAACGCCATTGTCACCGCAGGAACGCCATGGTCACCGCAGGAACGCCATGGTCACCGCAGGAACGGCATGGTCACCGCTGGAACGCCATTGTCACTGCAGGAACGCCATGGTCACCGCAGGAACGCCATTGTCACCGCAGGAACACCATGGTCACCGCAGGAACGGCATGGTCACCGCAGGAACGCCATTGTCACCGCAGGAACGCCATGGTCACCGCAGGAACGCCATTGTCACCGCAGGAACGCCATGGTCACTGTAGGAACGCCATGGTCACCGCAGGAACGCCATTGTCACCGCAGGAACACCATTGTCACCGCAGGAACGCCATTGTCACCGCAGGAACGGCATGGTCACCGCAGGAACGCCATTGTCACCGCAGGAACGCCATGGTCACCGCAGGAACGCCATTGTCACCGCAGGAACGCCATGGTCACTGCAGGAACGCCATTGTCACCGCAGGAACGCCATTGTCACAGCAGGAACGCCATTGTCACCGCAGGAACGCCATGGTCACCGCAGGAACGCCATTGTCACTGCAGGAACGCCATGGTCACCGCAGGAACGCCATTGTCACCGCAGGAACGCCATGGTCACCGCAGGAATGCCATTGTCACCGCAGGAACGCCATTGTCACCGCAGGAACGCCATGGTCACCGCAGGAACGCCATTGTCACCGCAGGAACGCCATTGTCACCGCAGGAACGCCATTGTCACCGCAGGAACGCCATTGTCACGGCAGGAACGCCATTGTCACCGCAGGAACGCCATTGTCACCGCAGGAACGCCATGGTCACCGCAGGAACGCCATTGTCACCGCAGGGACGCCATGGTCACCGCAGGAACGCCATGGTCACCGCAGGAACGCCATTGTCACCGCAGGAACGCCATGGTCACCGCAGGAACGCCATTGTCACCGCAGGAACGCCATGGTCACCGCAGGAACGCCATGGTCACTGGAGGAACGCCATTGTCACCGCAGGAACGCCATGGTCACTGCAGGAACGCCATGGTCACCGGAGGAACGCCATTGTCACCGCAGGAACGCCATTGTCACCGCAGGAACGCCATGGTCACCGGAGGAACGCCATTGTCACCGCAGGAACGCCATTGTCACCGCAGGAACGCCATGGTCACTGCAGGAACGCCATGGTCACCGGAGGAACGCCATTGTCACCGCAGGAACGCCATTGTCACCGCAGGAACGCCATGGTCACTGCAGGAACGCCATTGTCACCGCAGGAACGCCATTGTCACCGGGGTTGTACCAAAAGGAATGACAGGATTGCCAACTGGAAACAATGGGGTGGGGAGCGCTGGACGGCCCATGTGAGATAATGTCAGCAAGGAGAGCCCGGTGACTTCCATGGGCTCCAGTGACATACAATACAGCACAGCACAGAACATGCAGAATGGATTTCACCCCAGGTCTCTGGCCCGGCTCACTCGTACCTCGCCTCAGAGGACAGATTCTGCTCTTACGAGCTGTCAGTCCACGCTCAGTGGGGGTGTATGGGCTAGAGACCCTGATTCCAATCCATTCTGCCCTTTCTTTCATCCCCTGCAGTCTATGTGTATGATACATAACTATGTAGGATCTGTTCACTCCAAGGCCCCGTCACACATAGCGACTCACCAGAGATCTCAACAACGATGTCAGCGTGTCAGGATCGCTGGTGAGTCGCTACATGATCGCTGGTGAGTTGTCACACAGCTTCACCAGCGATCAGCACAGCGACGCCGAGCGCGCGGCATCACTGTGTACTTTAGTTACCAGCGCGCTGCTTAGAAACCCTGCGTTTACCTTAGTTACCAGCTGATCGCTGGTCTCCTGCCTGTCACACGCAGCGATGCGTGGTGGCCAGCGGGAGACCAGCGATCAAAGAAATGTCCAGGGCTTTCCAAGAGCGATCAGCGATACCGGCAGGGGGGCGGTCACTGATCGCTGTGTGTGACGGGGGCTTTACTCTTGGTAGTCACAAGTGGACAGGGAATGAAGTGCAGGCGCCAGATTCACTGCCACTGGATCAATAGGAGAGTGGCGCTGCTGTGGCACTTCCGGTGTAATAGGCCAGATTAACCCCCCGCCCAGAATATACCCGGGGTTAAAGTGGCCTAGGCCAGATTATACCCCTTCGGTTCAGAATATACCCCAGATGTAGATCAGGCAGCACACGGGGGGCAGAGACAGCAAACGGGGCCCCAGGCAGAGCACAGGGACCACAAGCACCACATGGGGCCCCAGGCAGCACACAGGGGCCCCAGGCAGCACACAGGGGCCCCACGCAGCACACAGGGGCCCCATGTGCTTCCTGGGACCCTGTTCCCTGTCTCTACCCCCCGTGTACTGCCTGATCTACAGCAGCTGGGGTATATTCTGACCCGGAGGGGTATAATCTGGCCTAGGCCACTTTATAGGGGTTGTCCGGGCTTTTCACATAATCTCAGTGCATATCTGGGCTGCAGAATTATGACAATAAGTAATTTCCCTTCTGTCACTAGTTTGCACGGTTTTCTAGATATTTTGAACAGAACGTCCAGGGTGTCAGGAGTCAGATTTGTGCCTCTCCTTTGCTGAGATCTGGATCCTCACATTCTGCAGCCTCCTGCTCCTCATCTGCTGTAGAGGAGACAGCCCCGCGGCAACTCTCTCCGGAGGCGAAGTCCTCCACTCCTGCGTCTGAGCATGCTCATGAGACGAGTTCCCATTGGAGTTCGGGAGTCAGGTGCTCAGGTCCTGTGTCGGATCCCATTGGCTCCTCTTGGAGACCTGGAGATTTCCGGAAGGTCCCGTTCGCTATATAAAGTGTGCATGGCTGTTCCGCCATGCGCTAGTATAGCCATGCTGCTGCTGTGTGTATGGTGATGGCTGCATGGACTGGTGACTGACTCATTGGAAGCCCCGACCCTCTGATACTACGTCTGTGAGAGTGCCGGAGTTATTGCCAGTGCCAGCATTGCGCCTGCGTGTTAGCAGCGTCTTTACAGCAGCTCTTCGTGCGTCCGCGGTTGCGACGCTCTACACCCGATCCTTGTCAGTAGGTCTAGACGGAGCAAGTACCGCCATCTAGTGCTACTACTGTGGCCAGATACCGCGGGTGCAGCGCTGTAGCTCTGTGTCCTAAACAGACTCAGCGTTTTTGGGTTTTGTTTCTGTGACTCTGAGTTCAGCAGAGTCAGAGCAGTGCACTCTGGGTGCCATTAACCCCTGTGCACATTACCGCCAGATTGCTCTGCCGTCGCCTAGCAGCAGTTATTACATCCTCCGCACGGTGGACCCCGAGTGGCGAAGGCACTGTATTTATATTTTTATTTAGTGCCTTCCGCCACTCCTAACATTATGCTAGCGCCCGGGTCGGGCTCGTGATGGCAGATCAGCAGCAACTCCTGCAGTGCATACGGCAGCTGGAGAGCCGCTCAGTCACTCTTGAGAAGGCTCTCGCCGCTGCACAAGCTACTGATGCTGCTGTACAGGCTGTAACTGATGCGGTAGGCCGTATGTCCGTGTCCACCCTCGCACCGACAGTCACCCACCTCCCGTTACCCGATAAGTTTTCCGGGGATGGCGCCTCCTGTAGGGGCTTCATCAGCCTGTGCTCAATCCACCTGGAGCTGCTGGCTGCACAATTCCCTACGGAAGGGGCCAAGGTGGCCTTCATTATATCCCTACTGTCAGGCAAGGCCTTGGAATGGGCTACGCCTTTGTGGGAGCGCGGTGACCCTGTTAATGGCCATCAAGCAGGTTTTCCTCGGCCCACGGGTCACGCACGACATTTCTCTGCAGTTACTCGCTCTTAGGGATCCCTCTCGGTTAGCCAGTACACCGTCCGTTTTCGGACACTGGCGTCCGAGTTGGAATGGTCCGATAAGGGACTTATTCCCGTTTTTTGGCGAGGGCTAGCGGAGCATGTCAAGGATGCTCTCTCTACCACAGAGATCCCCACTACCTTGAAGGAGCTAATTTCTGTCTCCTCACGTATTGACCTCCGTTTTTCGGAGCGCGGTATGGAGCGTGCTCACTCCAAGCAGAGAGCTAGTCCGGCTCTCAAATTTTTTGAGCCTCTTGAGCTGCCTGAGCCAGAGGTTCTACCCCCAGAGCCCATGGAGGTGTCTTGTACCAATTTTGAGACCGCTCCGGCTCAGGTGCCCATTTGCGGTTGTCATCATGTGTGTGTTGCCTCTCAGGAAGCCAGCTCCCCGCAATGGTCGGACTCTGAGCTGGTCGACAAGTCCTTTGTTCCTCCTCATCTTAGGGCTCAGGTTCTCGCCTGGGCACACGCGTCCAATGCGCACAACCATCGGGCTATATGCAAACCACGAAGCTATTGGCCGGCGCGTATTGGTGGCCACACAGGGCTCGGGACATCAAAAGATTTATTCAGGCCTGCGCCTCATGTGCTCAGGATAGCCTTCCTAGGCGGAAAGTAGTGACGACTGCCGACTCACGGCGGCGCTCTGTTGCATCGCCCGCTCCCGCTATCTCCCAGGTGTCCCTTCTGAAACCTGCTGACGCCTTCCATGTGTCCCGCTTCATTGTATCACCCACCAGGACACCAAGCTCACCTTTGGGCGAGCTTGAGCCCTATGCCACTGTAGGGCACAGGCTGATGGTCCGGAAGGCTCAGGGAGGGGGCCCTAGGAGGGGGGGTAATGTTAGGAGTCAGATTTCTGCCTCTCCTTTGCTGAAATCTAGATCCTCACATGCTGCAGTCTCCTGCTCTGCACCTACTGTAGAGGAGACTGCAGAGGAGATGGCCTTGCGGCAACTCTCTCCAGAGGCTAAGTCCTCCACTCCTGCATCTGAGCATGCTCATGAGACGAACTCCCATTGGAGTATGGGAGTCAGGTGTTCAGGTCCTGTGTTGGATCCCATTGGCTCCTTGATGTGAGTTCATTTTCCCCTTCACCGTTGATGTCTGATGAACTCCCTCTGCTGGTGAAGAGAGGTAGTGAAATTGATTGGGTTGGGAAGAACCCGTCATCTGAACAGGTGGAGCCTGATTGGACACCCGGAATCACTGAGTGGATATAAGGCAGCCAACACCCAGCAGGGGTGCTGGTGATCCTTTCTGCTCTGAGCTCTTGCAAACCAGTTCAGTTCCTGTCTTCTGAAAGCTACATTTTTGCTCTCTTATTTTTCCATGAGATTGTGTCTGTTTACTTAGTGTTTGTGTTCTGCCTGCCCTTGTGGGGACAGGCTGAGCTCCATTTTTGTCTCTGGTCAAGTTGATCTTTTGCTCAGTCTTCAGAATAAACCTGAGTGCTGATATAGTGATTTTGAAGTCTAGTGACTTCAGGGCCTTTTTCTATCAGACGTGTTGGACAGTATTTTTGGCAGAATTTTTGCGGAATGCAGCCAGCATCTTTTCTGTCCTTTCCTATTTAGTTAGTTGGGCCCCATCGTCTTTCTGTCTGTGTTTGTGTTTTCATCTGCTTTTCACCGACAATACATGTTGGGGGCTGTCTATTGCTTTGGGGTCTGCTCTGGGGCAGTTTAGATTTCCCCTTTCTGTCTTTAGGCTTATTTAGTTCTCCGGCTGTGAACGAGGGGTCTAGGGCATCGTAGGAACCCCCCACGGCTACTGTTAGTTGTGGTGATAGGATCAGGGGTCTGCAATCCAATAGCTACCAACCTCTCCGGTTTTCTGGACTTAGCTTGTATTTTTGTTTTTTCCTCCTTCGGTGACTCATTCTTAACAGAATCACCAGCCATACCGCAGATTCTAGGGTACTCAATAGCAGGAAAGAATTGTTAAAAAAAAAAAAAGGGAAAGGGAAAGAAAAAAAAAAGTTTTTTCTTTGTGTGTATATTTTTTCCTCTATGTCTTTGAGGCCGTAGGGGGAATTTTTTCTTCTCAATGGAGATGAAGCAATTGTCTGATCGTGTGGAGCAGCTCGCTGCTGAAGTGCGGGGAATTTCCACCTATCTTGCTCATTCACGTGTTGATGAACCAAAGATCCTTACTCCTGATGGGTTTTTTGGGGATCGGTCTAAATTTTTGAATTTTAAGAATAATTGTAAATTATTTTTTGCCTTGAAGCCTAACTCATCGGGGAGCTCTGCGCAGCAGGTTAAAATTGTCATCTCTTTGCTGCGCGGCGATCCTCAGGATTGGGCGTTTTCTTTAGTACCAGATGATCCTATTCTAACTAATGTGAACGCATTTTTTCAAGCCTTGGGGCTGTTGTACGATGAACCTAATGCTATTGATCAGGCTGAAAAGGCCCTGTTGGCATTGAGCCAGGGTCAGGATTCTGCAGAGTTGTACTGTCAAAAATTCCGAAAGTGGGCGGTCCTTACTACCTGGAATGATGGTGCCTTGGCAGCTCTCTTTCAGAAGGGTTTGTCAGAAACCGTAAAAGATACTATGGTGGGATTTCCTGTTCCCTCTGGTCTTGACGATTCTATGTCATTAGCCATTCAGGTTGATCGGCGTTTGCGTGAACGCAAAACTGCACGAGAGGTGTTGCCACCTGTTGAACAAATGTCTGAACCTATGCAATGTGATAGAGTTTTGTCTAGGGCGCAACGTCAGGAGTTCAGAAGGCGTAATAAGCTGTGTTTTTTCTGTGGAGATGCCTCTCATATTATTTCTGTCTGCCCTAAACAAGAGAAACGTTTTGCGCACACATTTGCTGTGGGTGGTGTTCAACCTAAGTTTCTTCTGGCAATTACTCTGATCTGCTCCCTGTCCACATTTTCCGCTAAGGCTTTTGTGGATTCGGGAGCAGCTCTGAACCTGATGGACTTGGATTTTGCTAAACGTTGTGGATTTCCTATGACACCTCTGCGGAAACCTATCCCTTTGAGGGGTATTGATGCTACTCCTTTGGCGAAGAATAAACCTCAGTTTTGGACCCAGGTGGTAATGCGGGTTGCCCCAGACCATCAAGAAAATTGCAGATTTTTGGCGTTGCATAATCTGCATGATACTATTGTTCTGGGGTTTCCCTGGTTGCAAATCCATAATCCAGTATTGGATTGGAAATCTGTGTCTGTGGTGAGTTGGTGTTGTCGGTGTGCCCTTAGTGATGCTCCTGTTTTCTCCACCTCTCCCCAGTCGCATGATGTTCCTGACTATTTGGCGGACTTTTATGATGTATTTAGTGAGAGTAAGTCTGCGTCTTTACCTCCTCATAGGAGTTATGACTGTGCAATTGAGCTGAGCCCTGGGTGTAAATTTCCCAAGGGTCAACTTTTCAATTTATCTGTACCCGAGCACGAGGCTATGCGATCCTATATTAAGGAGTCGTTGGAGAAGGGTCAGACCATCCTCTTCACCCTTAGGTGCTGGTTTTTTTTTCGTGGCCAAGAAGGATGGTTCATTAAGGCCTTGTATTGACTATCGTTCCCTCAACAAAATTACTGTTAAATATCAGTATCCGTTACCCCTGATTTCTGATCTATTCTCTAGAGTTAAAGGTGCTTGCTGGCTTACCAAGCTTGACCTCAGGGGGGCGTATAATCTTATTCACATTAAGCATGGGGATGAATGGAAGACGGCGTTTAATACTCCGGAGGGACATTTTGAGTACCTGGTGATGCCTTTTGGGCTCACTAATGCCCCTTCTGTCTTCCAGTGTTTCATGAATGATATTTTCCGAGACTTTGTGGATAAATTTTTGATCATCTATCTGGATGATATTTTGATCTTTTCCAAAGATTGGGACTCTCATATGGAACATGTTCGGACTGTGTTCCAGATTTTGAGGGAGAATTTCCTGTATGTCAAGGGATCGAAATGCCTTTTTGGGGTACAGAGGATTTCATTTTTGGGATTTATTTTGTCTCCGTCAACTATTGAAATGGACCCGGCCAAGGTACAGGCCATTTATGATTGGGTTCAGCCTACTTCTTTGAAGGCCCTCCAGAAGTTTTTGGGTTTTGCTAATTTTTATCATAAATTTATTGCTAATTTTTCTGGTATTGCCAAACCATTGACTGATTTGACTACGAAAGGTGCTGATGTGCTGAATTGGTCTCCGGAGGCTGTTTCTTCCTTTCAGGAGCTGAAGCGAAGGTTCACTTCTGCTTCGGTTTTGCGGCAACCTGATGTCTCACTCCCGTTTCAGGTAGAGGTGGACGCTTCTGAGATTGGTGCAGGAGCTGTTTTGTCCCAAAAACATCCGGTAACATCTAAAATGAATCCCTGTGCTTTCTTTTCCCGAAAGTTCTCCCCATCTGAACGTAACTATGATGTGGGGAATCGGGAACTGTTAGCCATGAAATGGGCATTTGAGGAGTGGAGACATTGGTTGGAGGGAGCTAAACATCAAGTCGTGGTCCTTACGAACCACAAGAATTTGATTTACCTGGAGTCGGCCAAACGCTTGAATCCTAGACAGGCTAGGTGGGCCTTGTTTTTCACACGTTTTGATTTTGTGGTCTCTTTTCTTCCTGGCACTAAGAATGTCAAGGCAGACGCCCTCTCTAGGAGTTTCTTTGCTGATTCTCCTGTCGTGACCAAGCCTGCTACCATCTTAGGTGAGGGGGTAGTTCTTTCTGTCATCTCGCCCGATTTGAGACGTGCTCTGGAAGAGTCTCAGAAGGACAAACCTGAGCGTTGTCCCATTGGAAAATTGTATGTTCCTGACCAGTGGAGGAAGAGAGTGATGTCTGAAGTTCATTGCTCTGCATTGGCTGGTCATCCAGGTATTTTTGGTACTAGAGATTTGGTGAGTCGGTCTTTTTGGTGGCCCGCCTTGTCTCGTGATGTCAGGAGTTTTGTGCAGTCCTGTGGGACTTGCTACCGGTCTAAACCTTGTTCTCGCTCTAGTGGGTTGCTGATGCCTTTGCCGGTGCCCAGGAGGCCATGGACCCATATTTCAATGTATTTTATCTCTGATATGCCTGTCTCTCAGAGAATGACTGTTATTTGGGTGATTTGTGATAGATTCTCTAAGATGGTCCATCTTGTACCACTCCCTAAGTTGCCATCTTCCTCAGAGTTGGTGCCCCTGTTTTTACAACAGGTGGTTCGCTTGCACGGGATTCCTGAGAACATTGTATCTGACAGAGGAGTTCAGTTTATTTCTAGATTTTGGAGGACTTTCTGTTCCAAGCTGGGAATTCAGTTATCCTTCTCCTCTGCGTTTCACCCTCAGACCAATGGGCAGACGGAGAGAACAAACCAGACTTTGGAGTCGTATTTGAGATGTTTTATTTCTGCTGATCAGGATGATTGGGTTTCATTTTTGCCCTAGGCCGAATTTGCTTTAAATAATAGAGCTAGTTCTGCCACTTTGATGTCACCTTTTTTTTTGTAACTTTGGGTTTCATCCTCGATTCTCTTCAGGGCAGGTGGAGTCATCTGCCTGCCCAGGTGTTGACACTGTGGTGGAGAGAATGCACCAGATCTGGGACCAAGTGGTGGATAGGTTGTCTCTCTCCCAGGAAAAGGCCCAGTGGTTTTCCAATCGTCATAGGACCATTGGTCCCCAGTTTAAGGTGGGTGATATGGATTGGCTGTCAAAGAATATCTCTATGAAGGTGGCTTCTCCAAAGTTTAAACCTAGATTTATTGGACCTTACAAGATTTTGGAGATTCTTAATCCGGTCTCTTTTCGTTTGGCTCTTCCTGTTACATTTAAGATCCATAATGTGTTTCATAAGTCCTTGTTGAAGAGGTTTGTTGAGCCAGTAGTTCCTGTGGTGGCACCTCCTGACCCTGTATTGGTGGAAGGTAATGTAGAATATGAGGTTGAGAAGATACTGGATTCTCGCCTGACTAGACGGAGACTCCAGTATTTGGTTAAATGGAAGGGTTATGGCCAGGAGGATAATTCTTGGGTCCCTGCATCCGATATTCATGCTGAAAGATTGGTTCGTGCTTTTCATCGGGCCCATCCTGATCGTCCTGGTGGCGTGGGTGAGGGTTCGGTGACCCCTCCTCAAGGGGGAGGTACTGTTGTGAGTTAATTTTCCCCTTCACCGCTGATGTCTGATGAACTCCCTCTGCTGGTGAAGAGAGGTAGTGAAATTGATTGGGTTGGGAAGAACCTGTCATCTGAACAGGTGGAGCCTGATTTGGACACCTGGAATCACTGAGTGGATATAAGGCAGCCGACGCCCTGCAGGGGTGCTGGTGATCCTTTCTGCTCTGAGCTCTTGCAAACCAGTTCAGTTCCTGTCTTCTGAAAGCTAAGTTTTTGCTCTCTTATTTTTCCATGAGATTGTGTCTGTTTACTTAGTGTTGAGTGCTGATATAGTGATTTTGAACTCTAGTGACTTCATGGCCTTTTCTATCAGACGTGGTTGGACATTATTTTTGGCAGAATTTTTGCGGATTGCAGCCAGCATCTTTTCTGTCCTTTCCTATTTAGTTAGTTGGGCCCCATCGTTTGCTCAACCTGTCTTTCTGTCTGTGTTTGTGTTTTCATTTGCTTTTCACCGACAATACATGTTGGGGGGCTGTCTATTGCTTTGGGGTCTGCTCTGGGGCAGTTTAGATTTCCCCTTTCTTTCTTTAGGCTTATTTAGCTCTCCGGCTGTGATCGAGGGGTCTAGGGCACCGTAGGAACCCCCCACGGCTACTGTTAGTTGTGGTGAATAGGATCAGGGGTCTGCAATCCGATAGCTACCAACCTCTCCGGTTTTCTGGACTTAGCTTGTATTTTTGTTTTTTCCTCCTTCGGTGACTCATTCATATCAGCTCCTCTTGGAGACCTGGACATTTCCCGAAGGCCCTGTTCGCTATAAAAAGTGCGCATGGCTGTTCTGCCATGCGTTAGTATAGCCATAATGCTGCTGTATGTTTGTGGATGGATGCATGGACTGGTGAATGACTCATTGGAAACCCCTACCCTCTGATACTACGTCTGTGAGAGTGCCTGAGTTATTGCCAGTATCAGCGCCAGCGCGCTATTGCTCCATTGCCTCAGCAGCCTAGCATCAGCATTGCGCCTGCGTGTTAGCAGTGTCTTTCCAGCGGCTCTGTTCTAGCCACGCTGCAGTAGCAGCTCTGCGTGCGTTCGCGGCTGCGACGCTCGGCACCAGATCCTTGTCGGTAGGTCTAGACGGAGTAAGTACCGCCATCTAGCGTTACTCCTGTGACCAGATACCGCGGGTGCAGCGCTGTAGTTCTGTGTCCCAAACAGACTCAGCGTTTTTGTGTTTATTATTTCTTTATGTGACTCTGTGAGTTCAACAGAGTCTGAGTAGTGCACATTGGGTGCCGTTAAAAACCCTGTGCACATTACCGCCAGATTGCTCTGCCGTCACCTAGCAGCAGTTATTTCATCTTCTGCACGGTGGACCCCGAGTGGCGAAGGCGCTTTATTTATATTTTTATTTAGTGCCTTCCGCCACTCCTAACACAGGGGGGTGTTATGGCATTGAAATGAGAACTAGTCGTAACCTCCTACTCTACTCCAAACATGCCCTCTATAGCAAAAACCCCACCCTCCATAGCTACAGGCCCTCCCCGTCCACATGAAGCAGCCCTCATCACACAGTAACAAATCCTCCCTGTTGTGAGCTCATCTGTTCATTCATCTTTTGTGTCCGAGGATCTCCCTCTTCTGGTGAAGGAAGGTAGTGAGGCTGATTTGGATGAAAGAAACCAAACACCTGATCAGGTGGATGGTGACTGGGTAACGGGAACTACAGACTGGATATAAGGCAGTCGACGCCCTTCTGAGTCGCTGGTGATTTCTCTGCTGGATTCTTGGAGACCAGTATGATTCCTGCTTCCCAAAGATAAGTTTTTGCGCTGCTATTGAACTTATTAGTTTTGGTTTTGTTTACCTTGTTTTTTGAGTTCAGCCATCCCCGGCCGGGGGTGTACTGGATTCTTATTCCTTGATCGGTGTTCTCTTTTGCTCTGCTTTCAGAATATTCTGAGTGCTGATATAGGGTTTGAAGTCTAGTGACTTCAGGGTCCTTTTCGCTTATCAGTTGTGTTGGTAATATTTTTTAGCAGGGTTTTTTTCGGATTGCAGACAGCAGCTTTTCTGTCCTGTCCTTTTTAGTTAGCTTGGGCCCCATCGTTTGCTCAACCTATCTTTCGATCTGTGTTAGTGTTTTCATCTTGCTTCACCGTCATTATATGTTGGGGGCTGCCTATTGCTTTGGGGTCTGCTCTGGGGCAGTCAGTTTTTCCCTTTTCTCTATTTAGGCTTATTTAGATCTCCGGTTGTGACGAGGTGTCAAGGATCACCGTAGGAACACTCCACGGCTACTGCTAGTTGTGTGATAGGATCAGGGGTCTACAATCCGCTAGTTTCCAACCTCTCTGATTTTCTGGGCTGAGCTTGTGTTTTGTTTTTTCCTCCTCGGTGACTCAATCATAACAGAATCACCAGCCATACCGCAGATTCTAGGGTACTCAAAAGCAGGAAGGAATTGTTTAAAAAAAAAAAGGAAGAAAAAAAAGTGTCAGAATTTTTTTTTTTTTATGTATATTTTTTCCTCTTTTTCTCTGAGGCCGTAGGAGGAATATTTTTTTTCTGATGGAGTTTAAGCAATTTTCTGATCATGTGGAGCAGCTTGCTGCTGAAGTGCGAGGAATTTCCGCCTATCTTGCTCATTCACACTCTGCTGAACCAACCAAAAATCCCCACTCCTGATGTGTTTTTTGGGGATCGGTCTAAATTTTTGAATTTTAAGAATAATTGTAAATTATTTCTTGCCTTGAAGCCTAACTCATCGGGGAGCTCTGCGCAGCAGGTTAAAATTGTCATCTCCTTGCTGCGCGGCGATCCCCAGGATTGGGCGTTTTCTTTAGTACCAGATGATCCTATTCTAGCTAATGTGGACGCATTTTTTCAGGCCTTGGGGTTGTTGTATGTTGAACCTAATGCTATTGATCAAGCTGAAAAGACCCTGTTGGCATTGAGCCAGGGTCAAGATTCTGCAGAACTGTACTGTCAAAAATTCAGAAAGTGGGCGGTCCTCACCACTTGGAATGATGGTGCCTTGGCAGCTCTCTTTTGGAAGGGTTTGTCAGAAACCGTAAAAGATGTTATGGTGGGATTTCCTGTTCCCTCTGGTCTTGACGATGCTATGTCATTAGCCATTCAGGTTGATCGGCGTTTACGTGAACGTAAAATTACATGAGAAATGCTGCCACCTGTTGAATAAATGTCTGAACCTATGCAATGTGATGGGGTTTTGTCTAGGGCGCAACATCAGGAGTTTAGAAGGTGTAATAAGCTGTGTTTTTTCTGTGGAGATGCCTCTCACATTATTTCTGTCTGCCCTAAAAGAGAGAAACGTTTTGCACACACGTTTGCTGTGGGTGGTGCACAACCTAAGTTTCTTCTGGCAATTACTCTGATCTGCTCCCTGTCCACATTTTCCGCTAAGACTTTTGTGGATTCGGGAGCAGCTCTGAATCTGATGGATTTAGATTTTGCTAAACGTTGTGGATTTCCTATGACACCCCTGCGGACGCCTATTCCTTTGAGGGGTATTGATGCTACTCCTTTGGCGAAGAATAAACCTCAGTTTTGGACCCAGGTGGTAATGCGGGTCGCCCCAGACCATCAAGAAAATTGCAGATTTTTGGTGTTGCATAATTTGCATGATACCATCGTGCTGGGGTTCCCCTGGTTGCAAATCCATAACCCAGTTTTGGATTGGAAATCTGTGTCTGTGGTGAGTTGGGGTTGTCGGTGTGCTCTTAGTGACACTCCTGTTTTCTCCACCTCTCCCCAGTCGTATGAGGTTCCTGACTATTTGGCTGATTTTTATGATGTGTTTAGTGAGAGTAAGTCTGCGTCTTTGCTTCCTCATAGGAGTTATGACTGTGCAATTGAGCTGAGTCCGGGGTGTAAATTTCCCAAGGGTCGACTTTTTAATTTATCTGTACCCGAACATGAGGCTATGCGATCCTATATTAAGGAGTCGTTGGAGAAGGGTCATATTAGACCATCCTCTTCACCCTTAGGTGCTGGGGGTTTTTTTGTGGCCAAGAAGGATGGTTCATTAAGGCCTTGTATTGACTATCGTTCCCTCAACAAAATTACTGTTAAATATCAGTATCCGTTACCCCCGATTTCTGACCTATTTTCTAGAGTTGAAGGTGCTTGCTGGCTTACCAAGCTTGACCTCAGGGGGGCGTATAATCTTATTCGCATTAAGCATGGGGATGAATGGAAGACGGCATTTAATACTCCGGAGGGACATTTTGAGTACCTGGTGATGCCTTTTGGGCTCACTAACGCCCCTTCTGTCTTCCAGTGCTTCATGAATGATATTTTCCGGGACTTTGCGGATAAGTTTCTGATCATCTATTTGGATGATACTTTGATCTTTTCCAGGGATTGGGACTCTCATGTGGAACGTGTTCGGACTGTGTTCCGGATTTTGAGGGAGAATTCCCTGTATGTTAAGGGATTGAAATGTCTTTTTGGTGTACAGGGGATTTCATTTTTGGGATTTATTTTGTTTCCGTCAACTATTGAAATGGACCCGGCCAAGGTACAGGCCATTTATGATTGGGTGCAGCCCACTTCTTTGAAGGCTCTCCAGAAGTTTTTGGGTGTTGCTAATTTTTATCGTAAGATTATAGCCAATTTTTCTGTTATTGCCAAACCATTGACTGCTCTGACTAAGAAGGGCGCTGATTTGCTGAATTGGTCTCCAGAGGCTGTTTCTTCTTTTCAGGAGCTGAAGCTGAGGTTCACTTCTTCTCCGATTTTGCGACAACCCGATGTCTCACTTCCATTTCAGGTGGAGGTGGATGCTTCAGAGACAGGTGCAGGAGCTGTTTTGTCCCTAAAAGATCCTGTAACGCAAATATGATGTGGGGAATCGAGAACTGTTGGCCATGAAGTGGGCATTTGAGGAGTGGAGACATTGGTTGGAGGGAGCTAGACATCAAGTTGTGGTCCTCACTGACCACAAGAATTTGATCTACCTTGAGTCGGCTAAATGCTTGAATCCGAGACAGGCCAGGTGGGCCTTGTTTTTCACACGTTTTGATTTTGTGGTCTCCTTTCTTCCGGGCACTAAGAACGTTAAGGCTGATGCCCTCTCTAGGAGTTTTTTGGCCGATTCTCCTATTGTGACCAGGCCTGCTACCATCTTAGGTGAGGGGGTGGTTCTTTTTGCCATCTCGCCTGATTTGAGACGTGCTCTGGAGAAGTTTCAGGAGGATAAGCCTGAGCGTTGTCCCAGTGGTAGGTTATATGTTCCTGACCAGTGGAGGAGGAAAGTGATGTCTGAGGTTCATTGCTCCGCGTTGGCTGGTCATCCAGGTATTTTTGGTACTAGAGATTTGGTGAGTTGGTCTTTTTGGTGGCCTGCCTTGTCTCGTGATGTCACAAATTTTGTGCAGTCCTGTGGGACTTGCTCCCGATCTAAGCCTTGTTCTCGTTCTAGTGGGTTGTTGATGCCTTTGCCGGTGCCCAGGAGGCCATGGACCCATATTTCAATGGATTTTATTTTTGATCTGCCTGTCTCTCAGAGGATGACTGTTATCTGGGTGATTTGTGATAGATTCTCTAAGATGGTCCAATAATATCTCTATGAAAGTGGCTTGTCCAAAGTTTAAACCTAGATTTATTGGACCTTACAAGATTTTGGAGATTATTAATCCGGTCTCTTTTCGGTTGGCTATTCCTGTCACATTTAAGATTTATAATGTGTTTCATAAGTCCTTGTTGAAGAGGTTTGTTGAACCAGTGGTTCCTATGGCAGCACCTCCTGATCCTGTGTTGGTTGAAGGTAACATGGAATATGAGGTAGAGAAGATACTGGATTCCCGTCTGGCTAGATGGAGACTCCAGTATTTGGTTAAGTGGAAGGGTTATGGTCAGGAGGATAATTCCTGGGTCTCTGCCTCTGATATTCATGCCAAAAGATTGGTGCATGCTTTTCATCAGGCTCATCCTGATCGGCCTGGTGGCTTGGATGAGGGTTCGGTGACCCCTCCTCAAGGGGGAGGTACTGTTGTGAGCTCATCTGTTCATTCATCTTTTGTGTCCGAGGATCTCCCTCTTCTGGTGAAGGAAGGTAGTGAGGCTGATTTGGATGAAAGAAACCAAACACCTGATCAGGTGTATTGTGACTGGGTAACGGGAACTACAGACTGGATATAAGGCAGCCGACGCCCTTCTGAGTCGCTGGTGATTTCTCTGCTGGATTCTTGGAGACCAGTCTGATTCCTGCTTCCCAAAGATAAGTTTTTGCTCTGCTATTGAACTAATTAGTTTTGGTTTTGTTTACCTTGTTTTTTGAGTTCAGCCATCCCCGGCCGGGGGTGTGCTGGATTCTTATTCCTTGATCGGTGTTCTCTTTTGCTCTGCTTTCAGAATATTCTGAGTGCTGATATAGGGTTTGAAGTCTAGTGACTTCAGGGTCCTTTTTGCTTATCAGTTGTGTTGGTAATATTTTTAGCAGGATTTTCTCGGATTGCAGATAGCAGCTTTTCTGTCCTGTCCTTTTTAGTTAGCTTGGGCCCCATCATTTGCTCAACCTATCTTTCTATCTGTGTTAGTGTTTTCATCTTGCTTCACCGTCATTATATGTTGGGGGCTGTCTATTGCTTTGGGGTCTGCTCTTGGGCAGTCAGTTTTTCCCTTTTCTCTCTTTAGGCTTATTTAGATCTCCGGCTGTGACTAGGTGTCTAGGATCACCGAAGGAACACTCCACGGCTATTGCTAGTTGTGTGGTAGGATCAGGGGTCTGCAATCTGCTAGTTTCCAACCTCTCTGATTTTCTGGGCTGAGCTTGTGTTTTGTTTTTTCCTCCTCGGTGACTCAATCATAACACCTCCCCCTCTAGCAGCCTCAGTGCAGAGAGCAGAGAGCTGCTCCTTCCCCAGACACACACTGAATGGGGTTCTATGGAAAGTGAAACTAGTCTGAAGTGAAAATCGTCCTGCATTCTGAGCCACTCCATGATTACAATACATAACTCATTATCAGTAATTCCTTCCCTCACTGTCCCAGGCTGCTGGCAGCAGTGAGAACAGACTGTATGATGGCCAGTGATGGGGGTCTGCAGCTTCTACTCTGCACAGGGGATGGCAGTCACTGATGTAATCTGTTGTGTGACAAAGCCTCTGCTGTGTGAATGAGACAGCTCTGTGTCACTGATGTCTTCACACAGCAGCAGATTTGGTGCAGTGTATGTGTGAAGCTCCACCAAACTCCCAGCAAGCTCCAGTGACCAGCACCACCCACTGCCCACTCATTGGCTGGCAGTAAACTGCACCAGCACTCATCTTTATCATTATTCCAGCATTGGAAATAACACAGCAGTGATCCTGTATTTGTGAAAGCAGCACAATACATACATACATACACCCGCCAACACTTCACACTGTTACAGCTGCTGATTGGACAGGCTGCTCCCATCAGTATTTGTGTCATTAGAGACACAGTGCTCACACATACACTGCACCAAATCTGCTGCTGTGTGAAAACATCAGTGACACAGAGCTGTCTCATTCACACAGCAGAGACTTTGTCACAGAACAGATTACATCAGTGACGGCCATCCCCTGTGCAGATTAGAAGCTGCAGACCCCCATCACTGGCCATCACACAGTCTGTTCTCACTGCTGCCAGCAGCCTGGGACAGTGAGGGAAGGAATTACTGATAATGAGTTATGTATTGTAATCATGGAGTGGCCCAGAATACAGGACGATTTTCCCTCCTCGCTAGTTTCACTTTCCATAGATCACTGTTCAGCGTGTGTCTGGGGGAGGAGCAGCTCTCTGCTCTCTGCACTGAGGCTGCTAGAGGGGGAGGATTCGTTACTGTGTGATGAGGGCTGCTTCATGTGGACGGGGAGGGCCTGTAGCTATGGAGGGTGGGGTTGTTGCTTTAGAGGGCATGTTTGGAGTAGAGTAGGAGGTTACGACTAGTTCTCATTTCAATGCCATAAAACAACCCGCCTTGGACGTTCTGCTCAGAATATCTAGATAACCGTGCAAACTAGTGACAGAAAGTAAATTACTTATTGTCATAATTCTGCAGCCCAGATATGCACTGAGATTATGTGAAAAGCCCGGACAACCCCTTTAACCCCGGGGATATATTCTGGGCGGGGGGTTAATCTGACCTGTTACACCGGCTCCTCTGTTGGTCAGTGACATCACTATGTGCTCTTATCTGCTGACCTGGCTGTCTTTCGAGACCCTGCAAGAACCAGGGCTCATCCCACTGAACACCCGCACTCGATACCCATGGGTAGAACACCACTCAGACAACACAGAGGTGTAATTGTGACGAACAGCCCACAGCCGTTCGTCTACTTACGGGCGACACTAACGGGGGTCCCGCTGCCACCAAAACGCGACGGACAGCGGACCCTATGTCACCACTATGTCACAATCCCACCACTGACCCGGGTGTATCAGCGGACGGAGGGACGTGACACAATGCCGGCACACGGCTATCACAGGCACCGTTGGGGCTTATCTTAGTTATCCCACCACCGGCACCATGTGACAAAAATATCCAGCAAGCTAATCTCGCTCTACAATTTGCCGCAGGGGGGGTTTAATTTGGATGCCCCACCACTGCTATCAATCTTCCAAGTACTGCGGGGATTTATGTATATCCCACTTTCTCAGTTCCACTTTGGAACTCGCAGCTCTCCGGCGCCCCCCTTACCCTCAGGTCAGTCAGGGAACTGCACCTAGGATAATTGGTCGCCGGACGGGCTGCCTGTTGTGAACCGGCAATTAGGCTTCTGCAGTAAGGGAATTATCAATGCTGTGGCTGAAGCCCCTTACTCAGCAATATAAGACCCTTCTAGACTGCCAGCAAGCCGTAATAGCCGTACACAACGCGCTGCCACCAGTCACGGTTACTTAATTCACAGTGTTAAATTAAGAGGGTCCGTGGCAAACCCCTTGAATTAGTAGCGATTATCTATCAAAGGCATATAGTTCGAGTCTTAGAGCATAGAGACAGATCTAAATAATTATTTCATTTATTTTCCGAAAGAGGACAGTGATTACAGATAAAAGTTGCTATAAAATTGAGACATAAAATATGTACAGTACAGGTATAAAATAAAAGTGGAGAAAACAAAGATATTACACTCACAGTTCCATATTGTTCCTTAGGCAGACCATGCGGCTAAGGTGGGTGGAGGCGGAGCTGCACTTCTCCGCTCATCTGAGTTCTTGTCAGCACGGACTCTGCAGCTGTTCTGAGCTGGTTTGCCCAGGGAATGCCTTATAGGCTTTGCTTTGTGACATCACGGAGAGATGCATTCTGGGTTGATCCCTCCTCTCTCATCCGAGTTATGTTTTGGCTACAAAACTTAGATTAGCTATAACTTTATGGGAGAAGCTGGTATGGACTCATCAGTGGTATCATGTTTCCCAGCGTAATGAGCCTATCAAGAAAACATCAAACATCTATGCGATATGACCATCCATTTGGGCGCAAATCCTATCTCATGTTCTGGACAGGGTAGAACTTCGAAACATACGCGGTCTCGAAGCTGGGACCGCTCAGGTTACAAAAATATGATTTTCATATCTCTACTTGGTACGGTTTTCGCAGGGCAGGCTCTTAAAGTTTTATTTCAAACAAAGACCTTTTCCCGCATTTTTCTTTCAGCTGAGAGAAGCCAAATGGTGTGAGGAAGATGGTCTAGCTAATTAACATTCCTGCTCTTCCAGAGGAAGTGGCAGGGTTGGTAAAACCTGGGGGGAAGGAATTCCTACTACTGACAGTTTACAATGTCCTAGGATGGAGGATTTGTTAGCACATTGCAACAGAAAACATATCTTGCAGATATTGTACATCACACCTCCCCCCTTAAGAGGGCGCTAAGGAGGCATTACCTCTCGGTAATCGGCCATGCGCACCTCAGCGGGTTCGCCCCGGCGGGACAACCCATCGGCATTGCCGTTTTCACTGCCCTTCCTGTGTTTTAAAGTAAAATCGTACTGTTGAAGGGCAAGGCTCCAGCGGAGCAATCTTCCATTGGTTCCGGACACTGTGTGCAACCAGCTCAGAGGGTTGTGGTCGGTTACCACCGTGAAGGCGCGCCCATACAGGTAGGGCTGCAAACGCTGCAGTGCCCACACCATGGCCAGACACTCCTTCTCGATGGTCGAGTATGCCACTTCCCTCGGCAAAAGTTTCCGGCTCAGGTACAACACGGGGTGCTCTTGGTCCCCCGAGTCGACCTGGCTAAGCACAGCACCGAGGCCAAACTCGCTGGCGTCGGTCTGTACCAGAAACGGGCGACTGCTGTCGACTGCTCTCAACACTGGAGAGATGCACAGGGCTGCTTTCAAAGCTTGGAAAGCCGCCTCACAGTCATCTGTCCAGTTGACTGTTTGGGGTAGCCTCTGCTTGGTGAGGTCAGTCAAGGGTTTGGCAAGGGCGCTATAGTCCTGTACGAACCGCCTATAGTACCCTGCAGTGCCCAAGAAGGACTTCACCTGTTTCTTGGTCCTGGGGGTGGGCCAGGACACGATTGCGTCCACTTTTCCTGGCTCCGGACTCATGGAACCCCCGCCTACCCGGTGCCCCAGGTAGTGGACCTTGCGCATGCCTATCTGGCACTTCCCCAGCTTGATGGTCAGGCCTGCCTGGTGAAGACGCTTGAGCACCTCCTGGAGGTGCTGAAGGTGTTCCTCCCAGGTGGAACTGAAGACGGCAATATCGTCTAAGTACGCCACCGCGTACTCCTCCAGTCCCCGAAGCAGGTGGTTGACCATCCGCTGGAAAGTGGCAGGGGCATTCTTCATGCCGAAGGGCATGACCGTGGACTCGTACAGTCCAAAGGGGGTGATAAAGGCGGATTTCTCCTGCGCCTCAGGGCTCAGGGGAATCTGCCAGTATCCCCGACTCAAATCCATGATGGATATGTAGTTGGCGTTTGTCAACCGCTCGAGCAGATCCTCGATGCGCGGCATTGGGTGGGCATCAGAGGTTGTGATGGCGTTGAGCCCCCTGTAGTCCACGCAGAACCGGGTGGTTCGATCCTTTTTAGGCACGAGGACTACAGGTGAAGCCCACGCACCTTTTGACCGTCGAATCACTCCCAGCCTTAACATCTCATCGACCTCTTGGCGCATGACTTGTTGCACCGTTTCAGAGATCTGATAAGGTGTTCGCCGTAATGGGGCATGATTCCCGGTGTCCACCTCATGAACCGCTAACTCCGTCCTCCCAGGACGGTTTGTGAACACGGGCCGGAAGAGTTCCAGGGTGGCCATCAACTGCAACCGCTGGGACACGGTGAGCGAACCACTTATCTCCATGTCCTCAATGGACCCATTGGCCTTGGCCTGGGCCAGCATGTCCAGGAGGGAATCTTCCTCCCCATCCTCTGGCAGATTGCAGACCGGTAGGATGCAAGCTTCACGTTCGTAGTGCGCCTTCAGCATGTTGACGTGAAAGGCCTTGCGCCTACCCCGAGCATGGTCAAGCGTGACCACGTAGGTGACCGGGTTGAGCTGTTGGTGGACGACGTACGGGCCTTCCCAGGCTGCCTGAAGCTTATCCGTTGGTACAGGGACCAGCGCCCACACCTTTTGACCCACCTGGTAGGTCCGCTCCCGGGCGTTCTGGTCGTACCAGTGCTTCTGGTCAGCCTGAGCCTGCGTCATGTTGTCATGCACCAACTGCGTCAAGGTCTGCATCTTGTCACGGAAGCGCATGACATAATCCACGATGGACACTTCTGTGGGGTTTGGCTCATCTTCCCAGGATTCTCTTATCAACCCAAGGGGTCCCCGGACTCGCCTGCCATACAGGAGCTCGAAGGGGGAGAACCCGGTCGAGGCCTGCGGAACTTCTCTGTAAGCGAACAGCAGGTGTGGGAGGTACCGCTCCCAGTCGCGCCCTTGGGTCTCAACCAGTATGCGGAGCATCTGTTTGAGGGTACCGTTGAAACGTTCACACAAACCATTAGTCTGTGGGTGATACGGACTCGATACCAGCTGCGTCACCTGCATTTTCTCACAGAGAGCCTCCATTAGGCGAGACATGAATTGGGGCCCTTGATCGGTAAGCATCTCCCTGGGAAATCCTACTCTTGAAAAGATGGTCACCAGTGCGTCAGCCACCTTATCTGCCCTGGTTGAAGACAGAGCTACTGCCTCTGGGTACCGGGTAGCGTAGTCTACCACGGTGAGAATGTATCGCTTTCCGGAGCTGCTGGGGACGGACAGCGGTCCTACAATGTCCACCGCGATTCTCTGGAAAGGCTCCTCTATCACCGGCAAAGGAATAAGGGGAGCCTTAAGAGCAGGCCTCGCCTTACCCACTTTTTGACAGGTGGCGCAGGAGCGGCAGTAGTGTGTTACATCTGTCCCCATCTTGGGCCAATAGAAGTGTTGAGACAGCCGTGCCTTTGTTTTGCTGATCCCCAAGTGTCCAGCGAGTGGAATCTCATGGGCAATCCGCAACAACTCGCTTCTGAACTGATAGGGGACGACCAGCTGTCTTTCCCTCAACCACTCCTTTTTAGGATCTCCGGGTACTGTCTCCCGGTACAACCTTCCTCGTTCCCAGAACACCCTCTCCTTATCAGACTTGGAGGTGGGCGTCTCGGCGAGACCTCTCAATTTCTCCAGGCTGGCATCTGAGTGCAGAGCAGCCTGGAACTCCATGCTGGAGGCTGCCAGAAGTGACGTCAGGGTCCCCTCTTTACTGGGACCCTCTGGAACCGGCTCTGGGTTCACCTCTGGTTCAGTCTCTCCTGTAGCAGCAGAGGGTCCAGAAGACAGTGCGTTACCTGCGATCTGGGCACTCTGACTGCGTGTGACAGCTGCTATGTATGCTGTCTCCCTGGGGATTTCTTCAGACCCACCAGCTGGTGCTGCCCTGGGCTCTACCTCCCCATCCACCCCCAACACTTCAGGAGCAGTGCTACTTATGGGCCAGTTACCTTCCTCGGTGGCACTGGTCAGCTGCATGGCATTACCTTCCTCATGGTCCCCATGCACCTCCCCATTTCCTTGAGCACCGTTGCTTACTCCTGCCAGGGGTTCCTCAGCCGTCTCACTCCGCAGAGTGATGGGGCTGAGCACTTCGGTACCTGTGGACACATCTACCGCTTCAAAGAAAGGGTTAACGGGTTCAGTCGGCACAGATACATCAACATCATCATCATCCTTCCTAGGAGAAGAATGGTTATCAGTTTGCTTTGGTACATTCACATCAGCATCAGCATCGTACCTGGGGAAAGAATGGTTGTTAGTTGCATCATTACTCATCAAGGCATTAGCAGGTAACACATTCAGTTTCCCGTCATCATCATCATCATCAGGGTTAATGTTACCCTTATTATCAGTTTGGGGAAGGGTGTCAGGGACGTAGTATGCAACCATCCTCCCCAAGTCAGTCCCCAATAAAACATCAGTGGGCAGGTTTTCAGACACTCCCACCTCCCTCAACCCGCTCCCGGCACCCCAGTCAAGAAAAACTCGTGCCACTGGCAAGGGACAACGGGTGCCTCCAATCCCGGTGACAGTCAGGGTTTTCCCCTCAACAAACTCTTCAGGGGCCGCCAGTCCAGGACGGATGAGGGTTCGTTCAGCCCCGGTGTCCTTGAGGCCTGTAGCAAGACGGGCCCCCACCTGAACAGGTTGAACGTTGTCGTCAGCCCTCCCAACCACACCTCCCACCAAAAGAACAGAGGCGTTGGGCCCGGGGGCCTTGGCTGGGGGGTTCTTCGGCCTATTCGGACAGGTGTAAAAGAAGTGACCAGGCCGCTGGCAGTGGTGACACAGGCGACTGTCAGTAGCCGGCCTGCTGTTGGCAACAGGGACTGGGCCTCCGGAGGGACGGCTAGCTGGGGCACTGGGGTTGGTTGCTGGCTTACCCCCTTTCCAGCTGGTGGCGACTGGCCTCCGCGTCTCGGGCTTCCGGTTGGCCTCGTGGTTGTCGGCGATCTGCGCCGCTTTGTCCGCGTTCGTTGGTTCGCGGTCCAGGATGAACTGTCGGACCTCAGCTGGGCAGAGATGCAGGAACTGGTCTTTGATCATCAGGTCCCGTAGCTGCTCAAAGGTTTCAACGGACAGTCCATGGATCCACTGGTCAAAGTGGGTCCTGAGTCCTTGCACCACATCACTGTAGCTATCATGTGGGCCACGTTGGAGGTGCCGGAACTTCTTTCGGTATACCTCAGGTGTCAGCCGGTATTTGGCGATCAGCGCCTGCTTTATGGCGTCATAGTCATCATCGGCTTCTGGCGGAAGAGAAGCAAATGCCTCCAGGGCTTTGCCTTTTAGCCCTGGGGTCAAGTACCTTGCCCATTGGTCTCTGGGCAGCTGGTACTGTCTGCAGGATTTCTCAAAGGCTCGCAGAAACGTGTCCAAGTCCCCATCCTTTTCCATCACGGGAAAATGCTCTGGCCGGGGTTTAGGAGTCTGGACGCTGCTGGGCTCACTGCTTCGGGCTGTGGGGGCATTCCCACCCCGCTGGAGTACCTCCAGTTCATGGGCCCTCTGCGCCTCCCTCTCGGCTCGCTGCTCTGCTCTCTCAGCCTCAGCTTGGCGCTCACGTTCGGCTTGGGCCTCCTGCCGATATTGCTGGATCAGCCTCACCCGCCCATCCCTGTCTTCGGCGGGGAGTTCGTCCAAGGCCATTTGCAGATAGGGGTCCACCCCGTTCTGGTTGAATGTGGGGCCAGCGCTCAGGAGTGGAGCCTCTGCTGCAGCCCCATTGCAACTTGGGCCAACTTCTGCGCTCGCTGGATTCTGGTCGTTGTCCAGCTGCACTAGAGCCGCGATCATTTGAGCTCTGTTTTTGTTCGTGGCGTCAAGGCCTTGGTACGTGCATAATGCAGCAAGAACTTCCTTTGTCTGCCGGTTGTACCAAGGTTCTCCTTTTGCCGCCATGGTTGCCAAATAAAAGATAGAAAAAGAAAAACGAAGAAACGGGAGGGGGATACTTGCAAGTACACACTAATGTCTCAGGACTAGTAACCACTGAGTCTATTCTCCAAAACCTATGATGCAGGATTCCCGCAGGAACCGTGCAGGTTTTTAGTGAGAGGAATGATTGCTCAAACCAAATCACTAATGCTCTAGGATTATCCCACCGCTCTGCCACCAATATGTGACGAACAGCCCACCGCCGTTCGTCTACTTACGGGCGACACTAACGGGGGTCCCGCTGCCACCAAAACGCGACGGACAGCGGACCCTATGTCACCACTATGTCACAATCCCACCACTGACCCGGGTGTATCAGCGGACGGAGGGACGTGACACAATGCCGGCACACGGCTATCACAGGCACCGTTGGGGCTTATCTTAGTTATCCCACCACCGGCACCATGTGACAAAAATATCCAGCAAGCTAATCTCGCTCTACAATTTGCCGCAGGGGGGGGTTTAATTTGGATGCCCCACCACTGCTATCAATCTTCCAAGTACTGCGGGGATTTATGTATATCCCACTTTCTCAGTTCCACTTTGGAACTCGCAGCTCTCCGGCGCCCCCCTTACCCTCAGGTCAGTCAGGGAACTGCACCTAGGATAATTGGTCGCCGGACGGGCTGCCTGTTGTGAACCGGCAATTAGGCTTCTGCAGTAAGGGAATTATCAATGCTGTGGCTGAAGCCCCTTACTCAGCAATATAAGACCCTTCTAGACTGCCAGCAAGCCGTAATAGCCGTACACAACGCGCTGCCACCAGTCACGGTTACTTAATTCACAGTGTTAAATTAAGAGGGTCCGTGGCAAACCCCTTGAATTAGTAGCGATTATCTATCAAAGGCATATAGTTCGAGTCTTAGAGCATAGAGACAGATCTAAATAATTATTTCATTTATTTTCCGAAAGAGGACAGTGATTACAGATAAAAGTTGCTATAAAATTGAGACATAAAATATGTACAGTACAGGTATAAAATAAAAGTGGAGAAAACAAAGAGATTTCACTCACAGTTCCATATTGTTCCTTAGGCAGACCATGCGGCTAAGGTGGGTGGAGGCGGAGCTGCACTTCTCCGCTCATCTGAGTTCTTGTCAGCACGGACTCTGCAGCTGTTCTGAGCTGGTTTGCCCAGGGAATGCCTTATAGGCTTTGCTTTGTGACATCACGGAGAGATGCATTCTGGGTTGATCCCTCCTCTCTCATCCGAGTTATGTTTTGGCTACAAAACTTAGATTAGCTATAACTTTATGGGAGAAGCTGGTATGGACTCATCAGTGGTATCATGTTTCCCAGCGTAATGAGCCTATCAAGAAAACATCAAACATCTATGCGATATGACCATCCATTTGGGCGCAAATCCTATCTCATGTTCTGGACAGGGTAGAACTTCGAAACATACGCGGTCTCGAAGCTGGGACCGCTCAGGTTACAAAAATATGATTTTCATATCTCTACTTGGTACGGTTTTCGCAGGGCAGGCTCTTAAAGTTTTATTTCAAACAAAGACCTTTTTCCCGCATTTTCTTTCAGCTGAGAGAAGCCAAATGGTGTGAGGAAGATGGTCTAGCTAATTAACATTCCTGCTCTTCCAGAGGAAGTGGCAGGGTTGGTAAAACCTGGGGGGAAGGAATTCCTACTACTGACAGTTTACAATGTCCTAGGATGGAGGATTTGTTAGCACATTGCAACAGAAAACATATCTTGCAGATATTGTACATCACAGTAATGACTGTGCTCCCAGGGATCAAGGCCACGAGCAGGCACGGGGGTACAGGTGCCTGCTTCTGCTGGATCTCCATCCTCACTGAAGACGCAGATGACATGCAGCGTGTTGCAGAGACCCGTCGGGTCCCTGCACTGACGCATGCAGTGGCTGTGAGCTGACGTCGGAGGTACAGCCACAGGGAGCGGCGCATGACAATGGCGCACACTCCAATGTCAGCTTCGGTGCGGTGGCTACAAAAGACACTGGGAGATGTGGGAGCAGAGGAAAGGGGAGTAGACTGTTTTTGTTTTTAATTATGCATTAGGGGCAGAACGGGGACATATACACTAGGATTGGGGACCATATAAACCAGGATGAAGACCATATATTCCAGCATTGGGACACTGTATACCAGGATGCGGACATATTCCCCAGGATGATGGGTATATATACCAGGATGGGGGACATTACTACATAATGAAGGGGGCAATTCACGTCTTTATAGAATTTAGAACACTACAGGGGCCCATACATCTGACCATCGTGTGTGTGGTGTGGGGGGGGGCAGGTCTAAATTTCGCATTGGTCCCCATCGGACTCCAGTAACAGCACTGCAAAAATGTATCATACATTCTCAGCAAGTACACGCGGTGGTCCAAGTGGCAGAATCTCTCCTCTCTGCTGTGCCTTCTGGGCTTCCAGGACCAGCTCTCTCTGCCAGCAGCTCACTGCTTTTGGTGGGAGCCCACTGAATTAAATGTGACCTGCAGTCCCATGTAACTCCACAGATAACACAGGGATACTTCTGTGAGTACTGATGGCAGTGATGGCTCCTCTGGATCCCACTGCGGCTGGTTTGGGCTGGTGGGAGGCGTAAGGCAGAATCAGTAGAGATGACAGTAGACTAGATCTATCGCTGATAATGGCAGACTGCTACAAGCACAGAGCTTCAGTTTTGCACTAGATCAACTGTAAATCACAAGTTAATCACATATCATGTGATCATCCTCACCGTGCACCTCAAATATCACAGATCTGAAACTTTGTGATGCTGCAATTGGCAATTTTCCGTGTGGGCAATTTTCAGGGAACCGATCCACACACCTGAATTGTGATGTCATGTGATCCACACACCTGAATTGTGATGTCATGTGATCCACACACCTGAATTGTGATGTCATGTGATCCACACACCTGAATTGTGATGTCATGTGATCCACACACCTGCACTGTGATGTCATGTGATCCACACACCTGAAATGTGATGTCATGTGATCCACACACCTGCACTGTGATGTCATGTGATCCACACACCTGCACTGTGATGTCATGTGATCCACACACCTGAAATGTGCTCCGCACACCTGCACTACGATGTTGTCACGGTCACGTGTGTCTGGACGCAGCGAGTACCGCAAGGCGAACCCATATGACACAGGTGACCCTGGAAACACCGCCTCCAGTAAGGGGCGAATTTAAACAATAAGGGAAACCTGGGTAACATTAACAATGGTGGGCCCTGCGATAGGGAATAGGGAAGTGGAGACCTCCTGCACTCCCCTGAGCCAATGTCCCTGCACTCCTAACGTTCCGCACCGGGCGACGCACAGGAACCTAAAAACCCTAGCTCGTCCTGACCTAAACCCTCACTAGGGAATTGGTAGGTGCGGAAACTAATCCCACCACTGCACTAAACACACACATGAGGGAAAATGACAAAACAGGGGAAACACCAGTTAGCTTTTCTCTGTTGCGTACTCTCCTAGCAACAGAGCCCACCACCTGTGTGCATCTTCTCCTCCAACCGGATCCATCGCCAGAACTGGATCCATCACCATAGTGCAGCCTTGGAGCAGAGTCCACCACCAGTTGCAGCTGCTCAGTAAACAGAGTCCCAAGGATGAGTCCAGCTTCTGACAAAAAGTCCAGCATGCTTGAGTCCAACTTTTCTGCCAAGAAGTCAAGCATGCTTGAATCCAGCTTTCAGCAACCAAGTCCAGCATGCTGAGTGCAACTCTCACCATAGTCGCTGTGATGTACAATGCCCGAAGATATGTTTTCTGTTGCAATGTGCTAACAAATCCTCCATCCTAGGACATTGTAAACTGTCAGTAGTAGGAATTCTTTCCCCCCAGGTTTTATCAACCCTGCCACTTCCTCTGGAAGAGCAGGAATGTTAATTAGCTAGACCATCTTCCTCACACCATTTGGCTTCTCTCAGCTGAAAGAGAAAAAAAGTGCGGGAACTAAACTCTTTGTTTGAAACCAGGAGTTTGAATAAAACAATAAGGGATTGTCCCGTGAAAACCATACCCAGCAGAAATATAAAAATCATATTTCTGCGATCCGAGCAGACCCAGCTTCGCTGTGGTGCCTGTTGCAAAACTCTCGGATGTCCAGAACCTGAGATATGATTTGCGCCCAAATGGACGGTCATATCGCATAGATGTTTGATGTTTTCTTGATGGGCTCATTACGCTGGGAAACATGATACCACTGATGAGTCCATACCAGCTTCTCCCATAAAGTTATAGCTAATCTAAGTTTTGTAGCCAAAACATAACTTGGATAAGAGAGGTGGGATCAACCCAGAATGCACCTCTCTGTGATGTCACATAGGAAAGTCTATAAGGCATTCCCTGGCAGAACCAGCTCAGAACAGCTGCAGAGTCCGTGCTGACAAGAACTCAGATGAGCGGAGAAGTGCAGCTCCGCCTCCACCCACCTTAGCCGCATGGTCTGCCTAAGGAACAATATGGAACTGTGAGTGTAATCTCTTTGTTTTCTCCACTTTTATTTTATACCTGTACTGTACATATTTTATGTCTCAATTTTATAGCAACTTTTATCTGTAATCACTGTCCTCTTTCGGAAAATAAATGAAATTATTTAGATCTGTCTCCATGCTCTAAGAATCGAACTATACGCCTTTGTTAGATAATCGCTACTAATTCAAAGGGTTTGCCACGGACCCTCTTAATTTAACACTGTGAATTAAGTAACCGTGACTGGTGGCAGCGCGTTGTGTACGGCTATTACGGCTTGCTGGCAGTACAGAAGGGTCTTATATTGCTGAATAAGGGTCTGCGGCCACAGCATTGATAATTCCCTTACTGCAGAAGCCTAATTGCCGGTTCACAACAGGCAGCCCGTCCGGCGACCAATTATCCTAGGTGCAGTTCCCTGACTGACCTGAGGGTAAGGGGGGCGCCGGAGAGCTGTGAGTTCCAAAGTGGAACTGAGAAAGTGGGATATACATAAATCCCCGCAGTACTTGGAAGATTGATAGCAGTGGTGGGGCATCCAAATTAAACTCCCCCTGCGGCAAATTGTAGAGCGAGATTAGCTTGCTGGATATTTTTGTCACATGGTGCCGGTGGTGGGATAACTAAGATAAGCCCCAACGGTGCCTGTGATAGCTGTGTGCCGGCATTGTGTCACGTCCCTCCGTCCGCTGATACACCCGTGTCAGTGGTGGGATTGTGACATAGTGGTGACACAGGGTCCGCTGTCCGTCGCGTTTTGGTGGCAGCGGGACCCCCGTTAGTGTCGCCCGTAAGTAGACGAACGGCGGTGGGCTGTTCGTCACATATTGGTGGCAGAGCGGTGGGATAATCCTAGAGCATTAGTGATTTGGTTTGAGCAATCATTCCTCTCACTAAAAACCTGCACGGTTCCTGCGGGAATCCTGCATCATAGGTTTTGGAGAACAGACTCAGTGGTTACTAGTTCTGAGACATTTGTGTGTACATACAAGTATTCCCTCCCATTTCTTCGTTTTTCTTTTTCTATCTTTTATTTGGCAACCATGGCGGCAAAAGGAGAACCTTGGTACAACCGGCAGACAAAGGAAGTTCTTGCTGGGTTATGCACGTACCAAGGCCTTGACGCCACGAACAAAAACAGAGCTCAAATGATCGCGGCTCTAGTGCAGCTGGACAACGACCAGAATCCAGCGAGCGCAGAAGTTGGCCCAAGTGGCAATGGGGCTGCAGCAGAGGCTCCACTCCTGAGCGCTGGCCCCACATTCAACCAGGACGAGGTGGACCCCTATCTGCAAATGGCCTTGGACGCACTCCCCGCCGAAGACAGTGATGGGCGGGTGAGGCTGATCCAGCAATATCGGCAGGAGGCCCAAGCCGAGCGTCAAGCCCAGGCTGAGAGAGCTGAGCGCCGAGCGGAGGCTGAGAGAGCAGAGCAGCGAGCCGAGAGGGAGGCGCAGAGGGCCCATGAACTGGAGGTACTCCAGCGGGGTGGGAATGCCCCCACAGCCCGAAGCAGTGAGCCCAGCAGCGTCCAGACTCCTAAACCCCGGCCAGAGCATTTTCCCGTGATGGAAAAGGATGGGGACTTGGACACATTTCTGCGAGCCTTTGAGAAAGCCTGCAGACAGTACCAGCTGCCTAGAGACCAATGGGCAAGGTACTTGACCCCAGGGCTAAAAGGCAAAGCCCTGGAGGCATTTGCTTCTCTTCCGCCAGAAGCCGATGACGACTATGACGCCATAAAGCAGGCGCTGATCGCCAAATACCGGCTGACACCTGAGGTATACCGAAAGAAGTTCCGACACCTCCAACGTGGCCCACACGATAGCTACAGTGATGTGGTGCAAGGACTCAGGACCCACTTTGACCAGTGGATCCATGGACTGTCCGTTGAAACCTTTGAGCAGCTACGGGACCTGATGATCAAAGACCAGTTCCTGCATCTCTGCCCAGCTGAGGTCCGACAGTTCATCCTGGACCGCGAACCAACGAACGCGGACAAAGCGGCGCAGATCGCCGACAACCACGAGGCCAACCGGAAGCCCGAGACGCGGAGGCCAGTCGCCACCAGCTGGAAAGGGGGTAAGCCAGCAACCAACCCCAATGCCCCAGCTAGCCGTCCCTCCGGAGGCCCAGTCCCTGTTGCCAACAGCAGGCCGGCTACTGACAGTCGCCTGTGTCACCACTGCCAGCGGCCTGGTCACTTCTTTTACACCTGTCCGAATAGGCCGAAGAACCCCCCAGCCAAGGCCCCCGGGCCCAACGCCTCTGTTCTTTTGGTGGGAGGTGTGGTTGGGAGGGCTGACGACAACGTTCAACCTGTTCAGGTGGGGGCCCGTCTTGCTACAGGCCTCAAGGACACCGGGGCTGAACGAACCCTCATCCGTCCTGGACTGGCGGCCCCTGAAGAGTTTGTTGAGGGGAAAACCCTGACTGTCACCGGGATTGGAGGCACCCGTTGTCCCTTGCCAGTGGCACGAGTTTTTCTTGACTGGGGTGCCGGGAGTGGGTTGAGGGAGGTGGGAGTGTCTGAAAACCTGCCCACTGATGTTTTATTGGGGACTGACTTGGGGAGGATGGTTGCATACTATGTCCCTGACACCCTTCCCCAAACTGATAATAAGGGTAACGTTAACCCTGATGATGTTGATGATGGGAAACTGAATGTGTTACCTGCTAATGCCTTGATGAGTAATGATGCAACTAACAACCATTCTTTCCCAAGGTATGATGCTGATGCTGATGTGAATGTACCAAAGCAAACTGATAACCATTCTTTTCCTAGGAATGATGATGTTGATGTATCTGTGCCGACTGAACCCGTTAACCCTTTCTTTGAAACGGTAGATGTGTCCACAGGTACCGAGGTGCTCAGCCCCGTCACTCTGCGGAGTGAGACGGCTGAGGAACCCCTGGCAGGAGCAAGCAACGGTGCTCAAGAGAATGGGGAGGTGCATGGGGACCATGAGGAAGGTAATGCCATGCAGCTGACCAGTGCCACCGAGGAAGGTAACTGGCCCATAAGTAGCACTGCTCCTAAAGTGTTGGGGGTGGATGGGGAGGTAGAGCCCAGGGCAGCACCAGCTGGTGGGTCTGAAGAAATCCCCAGGGAGACAGCATACATAGCAGCTGTCACACGCAGTCAGAGTGCCCAGATCGCAGGTAACGCACTGTCTTCTGGACCCTCTGCTGCTACAGGAGAGACTGAACCAGAGGTGAACCCAGAGCCGGTTCCAGAGGGTCCCAGTAAAGAGGGGACCCTGACGTCACTTCTGGCAGCCTCCAGCATGGAGTTCCAGGCTGCTCTGCACTCAGATGCCAGCCTGGAGAAATTGAGAGGTCTCGCCGAGACGCCCACCTCCAAGTCTGATAAGGAGAGGGTGTTCTGGGAACGAGGAAGGTTGTACCGGGAGACAGTACCCGGAGATCCTAAAAAGGAGTGGTTGAGGGAAAGACAGCTGGTCGTCCCCTATCAGTTCAGAACTGAGTTGTTGCGGATTGCCCATGAGATTCCACTCGCTGGACACTTGGGGATCAGCAAAACAAAGGCACGGCTGTCTCAACACTTCTATTGGCCCAAGATGGGGACAGATGTAACACACTACTGCCGCTCCTGTGCCACCTGTCAAAAAGTGGGTAAGGCGGGGCCTGCTCTTAAGGCTCCCCTTATTCCTTTGCCGGTGATAGAGGAGCCTTTCCAGAGAATCGCGGTGGACATTGTAGGACCGCTGTCCGTCCCCAGCAGCTCCGGAAAGCGATACATTCTCACCGTGGTAGACTATGCTACCCGGTACCCAGAGGCAGTAGCTCTGTCTTCAACCAGGGCAGATAAGGTGGCTGACGCACTGGTGACCATCTTTTCAAGAGTAGGATTTCCCAGGGAGATGCTTACCGATCAAGGGCCCCAATTCATGTCTCGCCTAATGGAGGCTCTCTGTGAGAAAATGCAGGTGACGCAGCTGGTATCGAGTCCGTATCACCCACAGACTAATGGTTTGTGTGAACGTTTCAACGGTACCCTCAAACAGATGCTCCGCATACTGGTTGAGACCCAAGGGCGCGACTGGGAGCGGTACCTCCCACACCTGCTGTTCGCTTACAGAGAAGTTCCGCAGGCCTCGACCGGGTTCTCCCCCTTCGAGCTCCTGTATGGCAGGCGAGTCCGGGGACCCCTTGGGTTGATAAGAGAATCCTGGGAAGATGAGCCAAACCCCACAGAAGTGTCCATCGTGGATTATGTCATGCGCTTCCGTGACAAGATGCAGACCTTGACGCAGTTGGTGCATGACAACATGACGCAGGCTCAGGCTGACCAGAAGCACTGGTACGACCAGAACGCCCGGGAGCGGACCTACCAGGTGGGTCAAAAGGTGTGGGCGCTGGTCCCTGTACCAACGGATAAGCTTCAGGCAGCCTGGGAAGGCCCGTACGTCGTCCACCAACAGCTCAACCCGGTCACCTACGTGGTCACGCTTGACCATGCTCGGGGTAGGCGCAAGGCCTTTCACGTCAACATGCTGAAGGCGCACTACGAACGTGAAGCTTGCGTCCTACCGGTCTGCAATCTGCCAGAGGATGGGGAGGAAGATTCCCTCCTGGACATGCTGGCCCAGGCCAAGGCCAATGGGTCCATTGAGGACATGGAGATAAGTGGTTCGCTCACCGTGTCCCAGCGGTTGCAGTTGATGGCCACCCTGGAACTCTTCCGGCCCGTGTTCACCAACCGTCCTGGGAGGACGGAGTTAGCGGTTCATGAGGTGGACACCGGGAATCATGCCCCATTACGGCGAACACCTTATCGGATCTCTGAAACGGTGCAACAAGTCATGCGCCGAGAGGTCGATGAGATGTTAAGGCTGGGAGTGATTCGACGGTCAAAAGGTGCGTGGGCTTCACCTGTAGTCCTCGTTCCTAAAAAGGATCGAACCACCCGGTTCTGCGTGGACTACAGGGGGCTCAACGCCATCACAACCTCTGATGCCCACCCAATGCCGCGCATCGAGGATCTGCTCGAGCGGTTGACAAACGCCAACTACATATCCATCATGGATTTGAGTCGGGGATACTGGCAGATTCCCCTGAGCCCTGAGGCGCAGGAGAAATCCGCCTTTATCACCCCCTTTGGACTGTACGAGTCCACGGTCATGCCCTTCGGCATGAAGAATGCCCCTGCCACTTTCCAGCGGATGGTCAACCACCTGCTTCGGGGACTGGAGGAGTACGCCGTGGCGTACTTAGACGATATTGCCGTCTTCAGTTCCACCTGGGAGGAACACCTTCAGCACCTCCAGGAGGTGCTCAAGCGTCTTCACCAGGCAGGCCTGACCATCAAGCCGGGGAAGTGCCAGATAGGCATGCGCAAGGTCCACTACCTGGGGCACCGGGTAGGCGGGGGTTCCATGAGTCCGGAGCCAGGAAAAGTGGACGCAATCGTGTCCTGGCCCACCCCCAGGACCAAGAAACAGGTGAAGTCCTTCTTGGGCACTGCAGGGTACTATAGGCGGTTCGTACAGGACTATAGCGCCCTTGCCAAACCCTTGACTGACCTCACCAAGCAGAGGCTACCCCAAACAGTCAACTGGACAGATGACTGTGAGGCGGCTTTCCAAGCTTTGAAAGCAGCCCTGTGCAACTCTCCAGTGTTGAGAGCAGTCGACAGCAGTCGCCCGTTTCTGGTACAGACCGACGCCAGCGAGTTTGGCCTCGGTGCTGTGCTTAGCCAGGTCGACTCGGGGAACCAAGAGCACCCCGTGTTGTACCTGAGCCGGAAACTTCTGCCGAGGGAAGTGGCATACTCGACCATCGAGAAGGAGTGTCTGGCCATGGTGTGGGCACTGCAACGTTTGCAGCCCTACCTGTACGGGCGCGCCTTCACGGTGGTAACCGACCACAACCCTCTGAGCTGGTTGCACACAGTGTCCGGAACCAATGGAAGATTGCTCCGCTGGAGCTTTGCCCTTCAACAGTACGATTTTACTGTAAAACACAGGAAGGGCAGTGAAAACGGCAATGCCGATGGGTTGTCCCGCCGGGGCGAACCCGCTGAGGTGCGCATGGCAGATTACCGAGAGGTAATGCCTCCTTAGCGCCCTCTTAAGGGGGGAGGTGTGATGTACAATGCCCGAAGATATGTTTTCTGTTGCAATGTGCTAACAAATCCTCCATCCTAGGACATTGTAAACTGTCAGTAATAGGAATTCTTTCCCCCCAGGTTTTATCAACCCTGCCACTTCCTCTGGAAGAGCAGGAGTGTTAATTAGCTAGACCATCTTCCTCACACCATTTGGCTTCTCTCAGCTGAAAGAGAAAAAAAGTGCGGGAACTAAACTCTTTGTTTGAAACCAGGAGTTTGAATAAAACAATAAGGGATTGTCCCGCGAAAACCATACCCAGCAGAAATATAAAAATCATATTTCTGCGATCCGAGCAGACCCAGCTTCGCTGTGGTGCCTGTTGCAAAACTCTCGGATGTCCAGAACCTGAGATATGATTTGCGCCCAAATGGACGGTCATATCGCATAGATGTTTGATGTTTTCTTGATGGGCTCATTACGCTGGGAAACATGATACCACTGATGAGTCCATACCAGCTTCTCCCATAAAGTTATAGCTAATCTAAGTTTTGTAGCCAAAACATAACTTGGATAAGAGAGGTGGGATCAACCCAGAATGCACCTCTCTGTGATGTCACATAGGAAAGTCTATAAGGCATTCCCTGGCAGAACCAGCTCAGAACAGCTGCAGAGTCCGTGCTGACAAGAACTCAGATGAGCGGAGAAGTGCAGCTCCGCCTCCACCCACCTTAGCCGCATGGTCTGCCTAAGGAACAATATGGAACTGTGAGTGTAATCTCTTTGTTTTCTCCACTTTTATTTTATACCTGTACTGTACATATTTTATGTCTCAATTTTATAGCAACTTTTATCTGTAATCACTGTCCTCTTTCGGAAAATAAATGAAATTATTTAGATCTGTCTCCATGCTCTAAGAATCGAACTATACGCCTTTGTTAGATAATCGCTACTAATTCAAAGGGTTTGCCACGGACCCTCTTAATTTAACACTGTGAATTAAGTAACCGTGACTGGTGGCAGCGCGTTGTGTACGGCTATTACGGCTTGCTGGCAGTACAGAAGGGTCTTATATTGCTGAATAAGGGTCTGCGGCCACAGCATTGATAATTCCCTTACTGCAGAAGCCTAATTGCCGGTTCACAACAGGCAGCCCGTCCGGCGACCAATTATCCTAGGTGCAGTTCCCTGACTGACCTGAGGGTAAGGGGGGCGCCGGAGAGCTGTGAGTTCCAAAGTGGAACTGAGAAAGTGGGATATACATAAATCCCCGCAGTACTTGGAAGATTGATAGCAGTGGTGGGGCATCCAAATTAAACTCCCCCTGCGGCAAATTGTAGAGCGAGATTAGCTTGCTGGATATTTTTGTCACATGGTGCCGGTGGTGGGATAACTAAGATAAGCCCCAACGGTGCCTGTGATAGCTGTGTGCCGGCATTGTGTCACGTCCCTCCGTCCGCTGATACACCCGTGTCAGTGGTGGGATTGTGACATAGTGGTGACACAGGGTCCGCTGTCCGTCGCGTTTTGGTGGCAGCGGGACCCCCGTTAGTGTCGCCCGTAAGTAGACGAACGGCGGTGGGCTGTTCGTCACAGTCGCCACTCCACCAAGCCATGCAAGCACTTCCTGCCGACACCATAAACTGCGACTCCACCACGCCATGCCAGCCCTTCTTGCAGACACCATTGTAGAACTCCACCAATCCATGCCAGCACTCCCTGCAGACTCCATAGCTGACTCAACCCCTCTGGCTGCGCTGCACAGGACTCATGTTCAGCTCCTTCCTTCACCCTGGCTTACTTGAAAATGACTCACAATCAATATCACCAGCAAGTGATCACACACACCTGACACTCCTTTATAGAGCGTCACACCTGCTTTATAATTAACATGCACTTTAAAACTAAAGTGTGATACCACTCACCACCACCGGGGCAACTTAGAATGAACGACACACGTGTAATAATTCTAATGGCCACCGTGGGCAATCACACCACTTTGGCACCAAGCCAAAGGAAAAAAAGTTAACTATGTACATTTAACCTGTCAGATCCAGGCTGGATCATGACAGTTGTCATGTGATCCGCACACATACACTGTGATGTCATGTGATCCGCACACCTGCACTGCAATGTCATGTGATCCACACACCTGCACTACGATGTCATGTGATCCGCACACATACACTGTGATGTCATGTGATCCGCACACCTGCACTGTGATATCATGTGATCCGCACACCTGCACCTTGATGTCATGTGATCCACACACCTGCACTGTGATGTAATGTGATCCGCACACCTGCACTGTGATGTCATGTGATCCGCACACCTGCACTGTGATGTCATGTGATCCACACACCTGCACTGTGATGTCATGTGATCCGCACACCTGCACTGTGATGTCATGTGATCCGCACACCTGCACTGTGATGTCATGTGATCCACACACCTGCACTGTGATGTCATGTGATCCGCACACCTGCACTGTGATGTCATGTGATCCGCACACCTGAATTGTGATGTCATGTGATCCACACACCTGAATTGTGATGTCATGTGATCCGCACACTTGCACTGTGATGTCATGTGATCCGCACACCTGCACTGTGATGTCATGTGATCCGCACACCTGCACCTTGATGTCATGTGATCCGCACACCTGCACTGTGATGTCATGTGATCCGCACAGTTGCACTGTGATGTCATTTGATCCGCACACCTGCACTGTGATGTCATGTGATCCGCACACCTGCACCTTGATGTCATGTGATCCACACACCTGCACTGTGATGTCATGTGATCCGCATGCCTGCACTGTGCTGTCATGTGATCCACACACCTGCACTGCAATGTCATGTGATCCACACGCCTGCACTGTGCTGTCATGTGATCCGCACACCTGAAATGTGATCCGCACACCTGCACTGTGATGTCATGTGATCCACACACCTGCACTGCAATGTCATGTGATCCACACACCTGCACTGTGCTGTCATGTGATCCGCACACCTGAAATGTGATCCGCACACCTGCACTGTGATGTCATGTGATCCACACACCTGCACTGCAATGTCATGTGATCCACATGCCTGCACTGTGATGGCATGTGATCCACACAACTGAATTGTGATCCACACACCTGCACTACGATGTCATGTGATCCGCACATATACACTGTGATGTCATGTGATCCGTACACATACACTGTGATGTCATGTGATCCGCACACCTGCACTGTGATGTCATGTGATCCACACACCTGAAATGTGATCCGCACACCTGCACTGCAATGTCATGTGATCCACACACCTGAAATGTGATGTCATGTGATCCGCACACATACAGTGTGATGTCATGTGATCCGCACACATACACTGTGATGTCATGTGATCCGCACACCTGCACTGTGATGTCATGTGATCCGCACACCTGCACTACGATGTCATGTGATCCACACACCAGAGATGTGATCCGCACACCTGCACCTTGATGTCATGTGATCTGCACACCTGCACTACGATGTCATGTGATCTGCACACATACACTGTGATGTCATGTGATCTGCACACCTGCACTGTGATGTCATGTGATCCGCACACCTGCACTGTGCTGTCATGTGATCCGCACACCTGAAATGTGATCCGCACACCTGCACCTTGATGTCATGTGATCCGCACACCTGCACTGCGATGTCATGTGATCCGCACACATACACTGTGATGTCATGTGATCCGCACACCTGCACCTTGATGTCATGTGATCCGCACACCTGCACTACGATATCATGTGATCCGCACATATACACTGTGATGTCATGTCATCCACACACCTGAAATGTGATCCGTACACATACACTGTGATGTCATGTGATCCGCACACCTGCACTGTGATGTCATGTGATTCACACACCTGAAATGTGATCCGCACACCTGCACTGCAATGTCATGTGATCCACACACCTGAAATGTGATGTCATGTGATCTGCACACATACAGTGTGATGTCATGTGATCCACACACCTGCACTGTGATGTCATGTGATCCACACACCTGCACTACGATGTCATGTGATCCACACACCTGAGATGTGATCCGCACACCTGCACCTTGATGTCATGTGATCTGCACACCTGCACTGTGATGTCATGTGATCTGCACACCTGCACCTTGATGTCATGTGATCCACACACCTGCACTGCGATGTCATGTGACCCGCACACCTGCACTGTGATGTCATGTGATCCGCACACCTGCACTACGATGTCATGTGATCCGCACACCTGCACTGCGATGTCATGTGATCCGCACACCTGAAATGTGATCCGCACACCTGCACTGTGATGTCATGTGATCCGCACACCTGAAATGTGATCCGCACACCTGCACTGTGATGTCATGTGATCTGCACACCTGCACCTTGATGTCATGTGATCTGCACACCTGCACTGTGATGTCATGTGATCTGCACACCTGCACTACGATGTCATGTGATCCGCACACCTGCACTGTGCTGTCATGTGATCCGCACACCTGCACCTTGATGTCATGTGATCCACACACCTGCACTGTGATGTCATGTGATCCGCACACCTGCACTGTGATGTCATGTGATCTGCACACCTGCACTGTGATGTCATGTGATCCGCACACCTGCACTGTGCTGTCATGTGATCCGCACACCTGCACCTTGATGTCATGTGATCTGCACTGTGATGTCATGTGATCCGCACACCTGCACTGTGATGTCATGTGATCCGCACACCTGCACCTTGATGTCATGTGATCTGCACACCTGCACTGTGATGTCATGTGATCTGCACACCTGCACTGTGATGTCATGTGATCCGCACAACTGCACTTTGATGTCATGTGATCTGCACACCTGCACTGCGATGTCATGTGATCTGCACACCTGCACTGTGATGTCATGTGATCCGCACACCTGCACCTTGATGTCATGTGATCTGCACACCTGCACTGCGATGTCATGTGATCCGCACACCTGCACTGCGATGTCATGTGATCTGCACACCTGCACTGCGATGTCATGTGATCTGCACACCTGCACTGTGATGTCATGTGATCCGCACACCTGCACTGTGATGTCATGTGATCTGCACACCTGCACTGTGATGTCATGTGATCTGCACACCTGCACTGTGATGTCATGTGATCCGCACACCTGCACTGTGATGTCATGTGATCTGCACACCTGCACTGTGATGTCATGTGATCCGCACACCTGCACTGTGATGTCATGTGATCCGCACACCTGCACTGCGATGTCATGTGATCTGCACACCTGCACTGCGATGTCATGTGATCCGCACACCTGCACTGTGATGTCATGTGATCTGCACACCTGCACTGATGTCATGTGATCCGCACACCTGCACTGATGTCATGTGATCCGCACACCTGCACTGTGATGTCATGTGATCCGCACACATACACTGTGATGTCATGTGATCCGCACACCTGCACTGTGATGTCATGTGATCTGCACACCTGCACTGTGATGTCATGTGATCCGCACACCTGCACTGTGATGTCATGTGATCCGCACACCTGCACTGTGATGTCATGTGATCCGCACACATACACTGTGATGTCATGTGATCCGCACACCTGCACTGTGATGTCATGTGATCTGCACACCTGCACTGCGATGTCATGTGATCCGCAGACCTGCACTGTGATGTCATGTGATCCGCACACATACACTGTGATGTCATGTGATCCGCACACCTGCACTGTGATGTCATGTGATCCGCACACCTGCACTGTGATGTCATGTGATCTGCACACCTGCACTGTGATGTAATGTGATCTGCACACCTGCACTGTGATGTCATGTGATCTGCACACCTGCACTGCGATGTCATGTGATCTGCACACCTGCACTGCGATGTCATGTGATCCGCACACCTGCACTGTGATGTCATGTGATCCGCACACCTGCACTGTGATGTCATGTGATCTGCACACCTGCACTGTGATGTCATGTGATCTGCACACCTGCACTGTGATGTCATGTGATCCGCACACCTGCACTGTGATGTCATGTGATCCGCACACCTGCACTGTGATGTCATGTGATCTGCACACCTGCACTGCGATGTCATGTGATCCGCACACCTGCACTGTGATGTCATGTGATCCGCACACATACACTGTGATGTCATGTGATCCGCACACATACACTGTGATGTCATGTGATCCGCACACCTGCACTGTGATGTCATGTGATCCGCACACCTGCACTGCGATGTCATGTGATCCGCACACCTGCACTGTGATGTCATGTGATCCGCACACCTGCACTGCGATGTCATGTGATCTGCACACCTGCACTGCGATGTCATGTGATCCGCACACCTGCACTGTGATGTCATGTGATCCGCACACATACACTGTGATGTCATGTGATCCGCACACCTGCACTGTGATGTCATGTGATCCGCACACCTGCACTGTGATGTCATGTGATCCGCACACCTGCACTGTGATGTCATGTGATCCGCACACCTGCACTGTGATGTCATGTGATCTGCACACCTGCACTGCGATGTCATGTGATCTGCACACCTGCACTGTGATGTCATGTGATCCGCACACATACACTGTGATGTCATGTGATCCGCACACCTGCACTGTGATGTCATGTGATCCGCACACCTGCACTGTGATGTCATGTGATCTGCACACCTGCACTGTGATGTCATGTGATCCGCACACATACACTGTGATGTCATGTGATCCGCACACCTGCACTGTGATGTCATGTGATCTGCACACCTGCACTGCGATGTCATGTGATCCGCACACCTGCACTGTGATGTCATGTGATCCGCACACATACACTGTGATGTCATGTGATCCGCACACCTGCACTGCGATGTCATGTGATCCGCACACCTGCACTGTGATGTCATGTGATCTGCACACCTGCACTGTGATGTCATGTGATCCGCACACCTGCACTGTGATGTCATGTGATCCGCACACCTGCACTGTGATGTCATGTGATCTGCACACCTGCACTGCGATGTCATGTGATCCGCACACCTGCACTGTGATGTCATGTGATCCGCACACCTGCACTGTGATGTCATGTGATCTGCACACCTGCACTGTGATGTCATGTGATCCGCACACCTGCACTGTGATGTCATGTGATCTGCACACCTGCACTGTGATGTCATGTGATCCGCACACCTGCACTGTGATGTCATGTGATCTGCACACCTGCACTGTGATGTCATGTGATCTGCACACCTGCACTGCGATGTCATGTGATCCGCACACCTGCACTGCGATGTCATGTGATCCGCACACCTGCACTGTGATGTCATGTGATCTGCACACCTGCACTGTGATGTCATGTGATCTGCACACCTGCACTGCGATGTCATGTGATCCGCACACCTGCACTGTGATGTCATGTGATCCGCACACATACACTGTGATGTCATGTGATCCGCACACATACACTGTGATGTCATGTGATCCGCACACCTGCACTGTGATGTCATGTGATCTGCACACCTGCACTGCGATGTCATGTGATCCGCACACCTGCACTGTGATGTCATGTGATCCGCACACCTGCACTGCGATGTCATGTGATCCGCACACCTGCACTGTGATGTCATGTGATCCGCACACCTGCACTGTGATGTCATGTGATCTGCACACCTGCACTGTGATGTCATGTGATCAGCACACATACACTGTGATGTCATGTGATCCGCACACCTGCACTGTGATGTCATGTGATCTGCACACCTGCACTGTGATGTCATGTGATCCGCACACCTGCACTGTGATGTCATGTGATCCGCACACCTGCACTGTGATGTCATGTGATCCGCACACCTGCACTGCGATGTCATGTGATCCGCACACCTGCACTGCGATGTCATGTGATCCGCACACCTGCACTGTGATGTCATGTGATCCGCACACCTGCACTGCGATGTCATGTGATCAGCACACATACACTGCGATGTCATGTGATCCGCACACCTGCACTGCGATGTCATGTGATCCGCACACCTGCACTGTGATGTCATGTGATCCGCACACCTGCACTGCGATGTCATGTGATCCGCACACCTGCACTGTGATGTCATGTGATCCGCACACATACACTGTGATGTCATGTGATCCGCACACATACACTGTGATGTCATGTGATCCGCACACCTGCACTGTGATGTCATGTGATCTGCACACCTGCACTGCGATGTCATGTGATCCGCACACCTGCACTGTGATGTCATGTGATCCGCACACATACACTGTGATGTCATGTGATCCGCACACCTGCACTGTGATGTCATGTGATCTGCACACCTGCACTGTGATGTCATGTGATCTGCACACCTGCACTGTGATGTCATGTGATCTGCACACCTGCACTGCGATGTCATGTGATCCGCACACCTGCACTGTGATGTCATGTGATCCGCACACATACACTGTGATGTCATGTGATCTGCACACCTGCACAGTGATGTCATGTGATCTGCACACCTGCACTGCGATGTCATGTGATCCGCACACCTGCACTGCGATGTCATGTGATCTGCACACCTGCACTGCGATGTTATGTGATCCGCACACCTGCACTGTGATGTCATGTGATCCGCACACCTGCACTGCGATGTCATGTGATCCGCACACCTGCACTGTGATGTCATGTGATCCGCACACATACACTGTGATGTCATGTGATCCGCACACCTGCACTGTGATGTCATGTGATCTGCACACCTGCACTGTGATGTCATGTGATCCGCACACCTGCACTGTGATGTCATGTGATCTGCACACCTGCACTGCGATGTCATGTGATTCGCACACCTGCACTGTGATGTCATGTGATCCGCACACATACACTGTGATGTCATGTGATCTGCACACCTGCACAGTGATGTCATGTGATCTGCACACCTGCAATGTGATGTCATGTGATCCGCACACCTGCAATGTGATGTCATGTGATCTGCACACCTGCACTGTGATGTCATGTGATCTGCACACCTGCACTGCGATGTCATGTGATCCGCACACCTGCACTGTGATGTCATGTGATCCGCACACATACACTGTGATGTCATGTGATCCGCACACCTGCACTGCGATGTCATGTGATCCGCACACCTGCACTGTGATGTCATGTGATCAGCACACCTGCACTGTGATGTCATGTGATCTGCACACCTGCACTGCGATGTCATGTGATCCGCACACCTGCACTGTGATGTCATGTGATCCGCACACATACACTGTGATGTCATGTGATCCGCACACCTGCACTGCGATGTCATGTGATCCGCACACCTGCACTGTGATGTCATGTGATCCGCACACCTGCACAGTGATGTCATGTGATCCGCACACCTGCACTGTGATGTCATGTGATCTGCACACCTGCACTGCTATGTCATGTGATCCGCACACCTGCACTGTGATGTCATGTGATCTGCACACCTGCACTGTGATGTCATGTGATCTGCACACCTGCACTGTGATGTCATGTGATCTGCACACCTGCACTGCGATGTCATGTGATCCGCACACCTGCACTGTGATGTCATGTGATCCGCACACATACACTGTGATGTCATGTGATCCGCACACCTGCACTGTGATGTCATGTGATCTGCACACCTGCACTGCGATGTCATGTGATCCGCACACCTGCACTGCGATGTCATGTGATCCGCACACCTGCACTGCGATGTCATGTGATCTGCACACCTGCACTGTGATGTCATGTGATCTGCACACCTGCACTGTGATGTCATGTGATCCGCACACCTGCACTGTGATGTCATGTGATCCGCACACCTGCACTGTGATGTCATGTGATCTGCACACCTGAGATGTGATCCACACCCCTGAGATGTGATCCACACCCCTGAGATGTGATCCACACATCTGAGATGTGATCCACACACCTGCGATGTCATGTGATCCGCACACCTGCACGGGGATGTTGTGAGATCTGGTTCTATCTAAAGCTCCATTGGTCCAGATCTAATCTCTACTTGCTGGAGATTCTGGGATCCTGTCCTGGTTACAACCACAGACTGTGATCTCTGAGCAGCGAGCTTGTCGCTTCTGAAGGGTCTGGGATCCCATAAAATATTAATGTATTATTATATGTGGCTGACGTCATGGCTCCCACCAGTCCTGGAGTTTGGGTGGCTTCCATAATTAGAACTGGTCCCAGTGTTTGTCCCTGAGCTGGCCACCAGCAGGGGATAAGCGGCGCCCATCATTGTCCGCTGCTCTCAGTTTCTGTGTCTTCTCCAGGTTTGGACGGAGGAAGATTCTGCTGGTTTCCTTCCTGGTGAGCGCGGTATTTGGGGCAATGTCTGCTCTCTCCGTCTCCTACGTCATGTTCTCCATCTGTCGGCTGCTCTGGGGTGCAGGTCTCATGGGGATGACGCTGATCTCCATCTCTCTGGGTGCGTTTAGTTACTGGCAGCGATCTCTGGCATCTGGTGGCGCCGTTCTTTCCCAGGTCCTGAGTCAACGCAGGTCAGGCCCAACATCTGGGCACAGGGGCATGGCCCAATGGACGGCATCATAAAAGTGTCTGCAGCAGGGTCACCAACCTGACTGTACTGTTTATGAACGGTTCATTAATAAATCCCGTATAGACGATATTTTTTACGGACACATTGTAAGCTCACATAAATCCTTCTGACACCAATGATCGGCTGCAGCCCACAATCCTGACATCAGTGATCGGCTGCAGCCCAGAATCCTGACATCAGTGATCGGCTGCAGTCCAGAATCCTGACATCAGTGATGGTCTGCAGCCCAGAATCCTGACATCAATGATCGGCTGCAGCCCAGAATCCTGACATCAGTGATGGTCTTCAGCCCAGAATCCTGACATCAGTGATGGTCTGCAGCCCAGAATCCTGACATCAGTGATCGGCTGCAGCCCAGAATCCTGACATCAATGATTGGCTGCAGCCCAGAATCCTGACACCAGTGATTGGCTGCAGCCCAGAATCCTGACATCAGTGATGGTCTGCAGCCCAGAATCCTGACATCAGTGATGGTTTGCAACCCAGAATCCTGACATCAGTGATTGGCTGCAGCCCAGAATCCTGACATCAGTGATGGTCTGCAGCCCAGAATCCTGACATCAGTGATGGTCTGCAGCCCAGAATCCTGACATCAGTGATCGTCTGCAGATTACAGTCCTGACATCGGTGATGGTCTGCAGCCCAGAATACTGACATCAATGATTGGCTGCAGCCCAGAATCCTGACACCAGTGATTGGCTGCAGATTACAATCCTGACATCAGTGATGGTCTGCAGCCCAGAATCCTGACATCAGTGATGGTCTGCAGCCCAGAATCCTGACATCAGTGATCGGCTGCAGCCCAGAATCCTGACATCAATGATTGGCTGCAGCCCAGAATCCTGACACCAGTGATTGGCTGCAGCCCAGAATCCTGACATCAGTGATTGATCGCCGTCACGGTGAGAATCACAGCCACAATCATCTGCAGAAGTTTTTCAGCTTCAAAAAAATCACAAACGTCTTTTCATACAGACAGGTGAGAAAAGTGTGGTCTAATGACCGGCCTTGTGGTCTGGCCGGCTGGCTGCCTGGTCTGTAGGTGTGCACAGGCGCTTTCAGGGGGTCAGCCAGGCGATTAGCCAGTGTGGTCTAATGACATGTCCTGTAGGTGTGCACAGGCGCATTCAGGGGGTCAGCTATTACATTAGGGTGTGTGGTCTAATGACCGGCCTTGTGGTCTGGGCGGCTGGCGCCCTGGTTTGTAGGTGTGCACAGTCACTTTCAGGGGGTCAGCCAGGTGATTAGTGAGTGTGATCTAATGACCGGTCTTGGGATCTGGCCAGCTGGTACCTTGGTCTATACAGTATGTCTGCACAAGTGCTTTCAGGCGGTCAGCTAGGCCATTAGTGAGTGTGGTCTAATGACTGGTCTTGGGGTCTGGCCAGCTGGTGCCCTCGTTTGTAGGTGTGCACAGGCGCTTTCAGGGGGTCAGCCAGGAGATTAGTCAGTGTGGTCTAATGACTGGTCTTGGGGTCTGGCCAACTGGTGCCCTGGTTTGTAGGTGTGCACAGGCGCTTTGAGGAGGTCAGCCAGGAGATTAGTCGGTGTGGTCTAATGACATGTCCTGTAGGTGTGCACAGGCACTTTCAGGGGGTCAGCCAGGCGATTAGTCAGTGTGGTCTAATGACTGGTCTTGGGGTCTGGCCAACTGGTGCCCTGGTTTGTAGGTGTGCACAGGCGCTTTCAGGAGGTCAGTCAGGAGATTAGTCGGTGTGGTCTAATGACCGGTCTTGGGGTGTGGCCGGCTGGCGCCCTGGTTTGTAGGTGTGCACAGGCGCTTTCAGGGGATCAGCCAGGAGATTAGTCAGTGTGGTCTAATGACCAGTCTTGGTGTCTGGCCAGCTGGTGCCCTGGTTTGTAGGTGTGCACAGGCGCTTTCAGGGGGTCAGCCAGGAGATTAGTCGGTGTGGTCTAATGACCAGTCTTGGTGTCTGGCCAGCTGGTGCCCTGGTTTGTAGGTGTGCACAGGCGCTTTCAGGGGGTCAGCCAGGAGATTAGTCGGTGTGGTCTAATGACCAGTCTTGGGGTCTGGCCGGCTGGCGCCCTGGTTTGTAGGTGTGCACAGGAGCTTACAGGGAGTCAGCCAGGCGATTAGTGTGTGGTCTAATGACATGTCCTGTAGGTGTGCACAGGCGCTTTCAGGGGGTCAGCCAGGAGATTAGTGAGAGTGGTCATTAGATGTGATCAGGGCAGTTTTGACTATCTGCTGACTGCTGCCTGTCTCCTCGCAGCCCTGGAGTGGACTGACGTCACTCATCGGACATTCTGCGGCATCATCAGCAGCCTGTCATGGACGGCCGGGTACATGATCCTTGCCTTGTTGGCATACCTGATAAGAGACTGGCGCTGGCTGCTGTTGGCCACTACCGCTCCATGTTTACTCGCTATTGCCTCCTGGTGGTGAGTAGCTGGAACTACTGTGCACATAAGCTAAATGTTCATTTCCCTGAGGAGCAGCAGAGGGACACAGGAAATGGGCACACATAGCCACATGGTGGCACCATGACTGGCAGACACTTTGTAATCCCAACTTACATGAATCCCCCTCTACATTACATCCTCTGTAGGTGGGTCCCTGAGTCGGCACGCTGGCTCCTCACCAAGCAAGACGCAACCGCAGCTCACATGTACCTGACAAGGTGTGCAAAGATGAATGGAAGGTCAGAGTTCATCCAGAAGATTTCACCAGAGGTAAAATCCCACAGCCACATGGATGGACTAACCAGACCAGGAGAAAACACCACAACTAGGACGTGCAGGAGGAGAACGGGAACATTCTAACCTCTACACGCATCACCGCTTAAAGACCTAAGATTTACAAACAGCCACCACTAGGGGGAGCACACATTTTACACAGCTCCCACAGAGAAACATTATACATTCTACCAGCAGTCACCACTAGGAGGAGCTCACAGCACAAAGTGTATACAGCTCCCATAGAAATACATTATACATTCTACCTGCAGTCACCACTAGGAGGAGCTCACAGCACACAGTGTATACAGCTCCCATAGAGATACATTATACATTCTACCTGCAGTCACCACTAGGAGGAGCTCACTGCACACAGTGTATACAGCTCCCATAGAGATACATTATACATTATACCTGCAGTCACCACTAGGGGGAGCTCACAGCACACAGTGTATACAGCTCCCATAGAGATACATTATACATTCTACCTGCAGTCACCACTGGGGGAGCTCACAGCACACAGTGTATACAGCTCCCATAGAGATACATTATACATTCTACCTGCAGTCACCACTAGGAAGAGCTCGCAGCTCACAGTGTATACAGCTCCCAGAGATACATTATATATTCTACCTTCAGTAACCACTAGGAGGAGCTCAAAGCACACAGTGTATACAACTCCCATAGAGATACATTATATATTCTACCTGCAGTCACCACTAGGAGGAGCTCACAGTGTATACAGCTCCCAAAGAGATACATTATACATTCTACCTGCAGTCACCACTAGGGGGAGCTCACAGCACACAGTGTATACAGCTCCCATAGAGATACATTATACATTTTACCAGCAGTCACCACTAGGGGGAGCTCACAGCACACAGTGTATAAGGCTCCCAGAGATACATTATACACTCTACCTGCAGTCACCACTAGGGGGAGCTCACAGCACACAGTGTATACAGCTCCCATAGAGATACATTATACATTTTACCAGCAGTCACCACTAGGGGGAGCTCACAGCACACAGTGTATAAGGCTCCCAGAGATACATTATACATTCTACTTGCAGTCACCACTAGGGGGAGCTCACAGCTCACAGTGAATACAGCTCCCATAGAGATACAGTATACATTCTACGTTCAGTCACCACTAGGAGGAGCTCACAGCACACAGTGTATACAGCTCCCATAGAGATACAGTATACATTCTACCTGCAGTCACCACTAGGGGGAGCTCACAGCACACAGTGTATACAGCTCCCATAGAGATACACTATACATTTTACCAGCAGTCACCATTAGGGGGAGCTCACAGCACACAGTGTATACAGCTCCCATAGAGATACACTATACATTTTACCAGCAGTCACCATTAGGGGGAGCTCACAGCTCACAGTGAATACAGCTCCCATAGAGATACAGTATACATTCTACGTTCAGTCACCACTAGGAGGAGCTCACAGCACACAGTGTATACAGCTCCCATAGAGATACAGTATACATTCTACCTGCAGTCACCACTAGGGGGAGCTCACAGCACACAGTGTATACAGCTCCCATAGAGATACACTATACATTTTACCAGCAGTCACCACTAGGGGGAGCTCACAGCACACAGTGTATACAGCTCCCATAGAGATACAGTATACAATCTACCTGCAGTCACCACTAGGGGGAGCGCACAGCACACAGTGTATACAGCTCCCATAGATATATTATTTATTCTACCTACATGTACTGTAGTGCTCTCTATTTTTACCCTTTTTTGCAAAAGAAACCTCTCGTGAGGTATGGAGAATTTCTCCACAAGGAATTGAGTTACCCTATTTTCAATTTACAATTGTCTAATGAATGTTGTAACCGGAGAGCCATGTAATTGGGGATTTATGAGGGTCAAAAGGAAAATGGGGTGTAGTGTAGAGGAATGGTGGTATCAGAAAACTAGTCAGAAAACTCGGGTCACCATATACAGGGTGAAGGGGCATTAAGGAGGATTCTGGGTGCTACATACTGGTTGGAGGGGCACATAGGAGTAGTCGGGGTGCTATATACTGGGTGGAGGAGAGAACAGGAGAAGTCAGGGTGCTATATACTGGGTGGAGGAGAGTACAGGAGAAGTCAGGGTGCTATATACTGGGTGGAGGAGAGTACAGGAGAAGTCAGGGTGCTATATACTGGGTGGAGGAGAGTACAGGAGAAGTCAGGGTGCTATATACTGGGTGGAAGAGAGTACAGGAGAAGTCAGGGTGCTATATACTGGGTGGAGGAGAGTACAGGAGAAGTCAGGGTGCTATATACTGGGTGGAAGAGAGTACAGGAGAAGTCAGGGTGCTATATACTGGGTGGAAGAGAGTACAGGAGAAGTCAGGGTGCTATATACTGGGTGGAAGAGAGTACAGGAGAAGTCAGGGTGCTATATACTGGGTGGAGGAGAGTACAGGAGAAGTCAGGGTGCTATATACTGGGTGGAGGAGAGTACAGGAGAAGTCAGGGTGCTATATACTGGGTGGAGGAGCGTACAGGAGAAGTCAGGGTGCTATATACTGGGTGGAGGAGAGTACAGGAAAAGTCGGGCTGCTATATACTGGGTGGAGGAGTGTACAGGAGAAGTCGGGGTGCTATATACTGGGTGGAGGAGAGTACAGGAAAAGTCGGGCTGCTATATACTGGGTGGAGGAGAGTACAGGAGAAGTCAGGGTGCTTTATACTGGGTGTAGGAGAGTACAGGAGAAGTCAGGGTGCTATATACTGGGTGGAGGAGAGCACAGGAGAAGTCAGGGTGCTATATACTGGGTGGAGGAGAGCACAGGAGAAGTCAGGGTGCTATATACTGGGTGGAGGAGAGTACAGGAAAAGTCGGGCTGCTATATACTGGGTGGAGGAGTGTACAGGAGAAGTCGGGGTGCTATATACTGGGTGGAGGAGAGTACAGGAAAAGTCGGGCTGCTATATACTGGGTGGAGGAGTGTACAGGAGAAGTCAGGGTGCTATATACTGGGTGGAGGAGAGTACAGGAAAAGTCGGGCTGCTATATACTGGGTGGAGGAGCGTACAGGAGAAGTCAGGGTGCTATATACTGGGTGGAGGAGAGTACAGGAGAAGTCGGGGTGCTATATACAGGGTGGAGGAGTGTACAGGAGAAGTCAGGGTGCTATATACTGGGTGGAGGAGAGTACAGGAGAAGTCAGGGTGCTATATACTGGGTGGAGGAGAGTACAGGAGAAGTCAGGGTGCTATATACTGGGTGGAGGAGAGTACAGGAGAAGTCGGGCTGCTATATACTGGGTGGAGGAGAGTACAGGAGAAGTCGGGGTGCTATATACTGGGTGGAGGAGTGTACAGGAGAAGTCGGGGTGCTATATACTGGGTGGAGGAGCGTACAGGAGAAGTCAGGGTGCTATATACTGGGTGGAGGAGCGTACAGGAGAAGTCAGGGTGCTATATGCTGGGTGGAGGAGAGTACAGGAGAAGTCAGGGTGCTGTATACTGGGTGGAGGAGAGTACAGGAGAAGTCAGGGTGCTATATGCTGGGTGGAGGAGAGTACAGGAGAAGTCAGGGTGCTATATACTGGGTGGAGGAGCGTACAGGAGAAGTCAGGGTGCTATATACTGGGTGGAGGAGAGTACAGGAGAAGTCAGGGTGCTATATACTGGGTGGAGGAGAGTACAGGAGAAGTCAGGGTGCTATATACTGGGTGGAGGAGCGTACAGGAGAAGTCAGGGTGCTATATACTGGGTGAAGGAGAGTACAGGAGAAGTCGGGGTGCTATATACTGGGTGGAGGAGAGTACAGGAGAAGTCAGGGTGCTATATACTGGGTGGAGGAGAGTACAGGAGAAGTCAGGGTGCTATATACTGGGTGGAGGAGCGTACAGGAGAAGTCAGGGTGCTATATACTGGGTGGAGGAGAGTACAGGAGAAGTCGGGGTGCTATATACTGGGTGGAGGAGTGTACAGGAGAAGTCGGGGTGCTATATACTGGGTGGAGGAGAGTACAGGAGAAGTCAGGGTGCTATATACTGGGTGGAGGAGTGTACAGGAGAAGTCAGGGCGCTATATACAGGGTGGAGGAGAGTACAGGAGAAGTCAGGGTGCTATATACAGGGTGGAGGAGAGTACAGGAGAAGTCAGGGTGCTATATACTGGGTGGAGGAGCGTACAGGAGAAGTCAGGGTGCTATATACTGGGTGGAGGAGAGTACAGGAGAAGTCAGGGTGCTATATACTGGGTGGAGGAGCGTACAGCAGAAGTCAGGGTGCTATATACTGGGTGGAGGAGAGTACAGGAGAAGTCGGGGTGCTATATACTGGGTGGAGGAGAGTACAGGAGAAGTCAGGGTGCTGTATACTGGGTGGAGGAGAGTAAAGGAGAAGTCGGGGTGCTATATACTGGGTGGAGGAGAGTACAGGAGTAGTCGGGGTGCTATATACTGGGTGGAGGAGAGTACAGGAGAAGTCAGGGTGCTATATACTGGGTGGAGGAGAGTACAGGAGAAGTCAGGGTGCTGTATACTGGGTGGAGGAGAGTACAGGAGAAGTCAGGGTGCTATATACTGGGTGGAGGAGAGTACAGGAGTAGTCGGGGTGCTATATACTGGGTGGAGGAGAGTACAGGAGAGTCAGGGTGCTATATACTGGGTGGAGGAGAGTACAGGAGAAGTCAGGGTGCTATATACTGGGTGGAGGAGAGTACAGGAGAAGTCAGGGTGCTATATACTGGGTGGAGGAGAGTACAGGAGAAGTCGGGGTGCTATATACTGGGTGGAGGAGAGTACAGGAGTAGTCGGGGTGCTATATACTGGGTGGAGGAGAGTACAGGAGAAGTCAGGGTGCTATATACTGGGTGGAGGAGAGTACAGGAGAAGTCAGGGTGCTATATACTGGGTGGAGGAGAGTACAGGAGAAGTCAGGGTGCTATATGCTGGGTGGAGGAGAGCACAGGAGAAGTCAGGGAGCTATATACTGGGTGGAGGAGCGTACAGGAGAAGTCAGGGTGCTATATACTGGGTGGAGGAGAGTACTGGAGAAGTCAGGGTGCTATATACTGGGTGGAGGAGAGTACTGGAGAAGTCAGGGTGCTATATGCTGGGTGGAGGAGAGTACAGGAGAAGTCAGGGTGCTATATGCTGGGTGGAGGAGAGTACAGGAGAAGTCAGGGTGCTATACACTGGGTGGAGGAGCGTACAGGAGAAGTCAGGGTGCTATATACAGGGTGGAGGAGAGTACAGGAGAAGTCAGGGTGCTATATACTGGGTGGAGGAGAGTACAGGAGAAGTCAGGGTGCTATATACTGGGTGGAGGAGAGTACAGGAGAAGTCAGGGTGCTATATACTGGGTGGAGGAGAGAACAGGAGAAGTCAGGGTGCTATATACTGGGTGGAGGAGAGTACAGGAGAAGTCAGGGTGCTATATGCTGGGTGGAGGAGCGTACAGGAGAAGTCAGGGTGCTATATACAGGGTGGAGGAGAGTACAGGAGAAGTCAGGGTGCTATATACTGGGTGGAGGAGAGTACAGGAGAAGTCAGGGTGCTATATACTGGGTGGAGGAGAGTACAAGAGAAGTCGGGGTGCTATATACTAGGTGGAGGAGAGTACAGGAGAAGTCAGGGTGCTATATACAGGGTGGAGGAGAGTACAGGAGAAGTCAGGGTGCTATATACTGGGTGGAGGAGAGTACAGGAGAAGTCAGGGTGCTATATACTGGGTGGAGGAGAGTACAAGAGAAGTCGGGGTGCTATATACTAGGTGGAGGAGAGTACAGGAGAAGTCAGGGTGCTATATACAGGGTGGAGGAGAGTACAGGAGAAGTCAGGGTGCTATATACTGGGTGGAGGAGAGTACAGGAGAAGTCAGGGTGCTATATACTGGGTGGAGGAGCGTACAGGAGAAGTCAGGGCGCTATATACAGGGTGGAGGAGAGTACAGGAGAAGTCAGGGTGCTATATACTGGGTGGAGGAGAGTACAGGAGAAGTCAGGGTGCTATATACTGGGTGGAGGAGAGTACAGGAGAAGTCAGGGTGCTATATACAGGGTGGAGGAGTGTACAGGAGAAGTCAGGGTGCTATATACTGGGTGGAGGAGAGTACAGGAGAAGTCAGGGTGCTATATACTGGGTGGAGGAGAGTACAGGAGAAGTCAGGGTGCTATATACTGGGTGGAGGAGCGTACAGGAGAAGTCAGGGTGCTATATACTGGGTGGAGGAGAGTACAGGAGAAGTCAGGGTGGTATATACTGGGTGGAGGAGCGTACAGGAGAAGTCAGGGTGCTATATACTGGGTGGAGGAGAGTACAGGAGAAGTCAGGGTGCTATATACAGGGTGGAGGAGAGTACAGGAGAAGTCAGGGTGCTATATACTGGGTGGAGGAGCGTACAGGAGAAGTCGGGGTGCTATATACTGGGTGGAGGAGAGTACAGGAGAAGTCGGGGTGCTATATACTGGGTGGAGGACAGTACAGGAGAAGTCAGGGTGCTATATACTGGGTGGAGGAGAGTACAGGAGAAGTCAGGGTGGTATATACTGGGTGGAGGAGCGTACAGGAGAAGTCAGGGTGCTATATACTGGGTGGAGGAGAGTACAGGAGAAGTCAGGGTGCTATATACAGGGTGGAGGAGTGTACAGGAGAAGTCAGGGTGCTATATACTGGGTGGAGGAGAGTACAGGAGAAGTCAGGGTGGTATATACTGGGTGGAGGAGCGTACAGGAGAAGTCGGGGTGCTATATACTGGGTGGAGGAGAGTACAGGAGAAGTCGGGGTGCTATATACTGGGTGGAGGACAGTACAGGAGAAGTCAGGGTGCTATATACTGGGTGGAGGAGAGTACAGGAGAAGTCAGGGTGGTATATACTGGGTGGAGGAGCGTACAGGAGAAGTCAGGGTGCTATATACTGGGTGGAGGACAGTACAGGAGAAGTCAGGGTGCTATATACAGGGTGGAGGAGAGTACAGGAGAAGTCAGGGTGCTATATACTGGGTGGAGGAGCGTACAGGAGAAGTCGGGGTGCTATATACTGGGTGGAGGAGAGTACAGGAGAAGTCGGGGTGCTATATACTGGGTGGAGGACAGTACAGGAGAAGTCAGGGTGCTATATACTGGGTGGAGGAGAGTACAGGAGAAGTCAGGGTGGTATATACTGGGTGGAGGAGCGTACAGGAGAAGTCAGGGTGCTATATACTGGGTGGAGGAGAGTACAGGAGAAGTCAGGGTGCTATATACAGGGTGGAGGAGTGTACAGGAGAAGTCAGGGTGCTATATACTGGGTGGAGGAGAGTACAGGAGAAGTCAGGGTGGTATATACTGGGTGGAGGAGCGTACAGGAGAAGTCGGGGTGCTATATACTGGGTGGAGGAGAGTACAGGAGAAGTCAGGGTGCTATATACTGGGTGGAGGACAGTACAGGAGAAGTCAGGGTGCTATATACTGGGTGGAGGAGAGTACAGGAGAAGTCAGGGTGCTATATACAGGGTGGAGGAGAGTACAGGAGAAGTCAGGGTGCTATATACTGGGTGGAGGAGAGTACAGGAGAAGTCAGGGTGCTATATACTGGGTGGAGGAGAGTACAGGAGAAGTCAGGGTGCTATATACTGGGTGGAGGAGTGTACAGGAGAAGTCAGGGTGCTATATACTGGGTGGAGGAGAGTACAGGAGAAGTCAGGGTGCTATATACTGGGTGGAGGAGCGTACAGGAGAAGTCAGGGTGCTATATACTGGGTGGAGGAGAGTACAGGAGAAGTCAGGGTGGTATATACTGGGTGGAGGAGCGTACAGGAGAAGTCAGGGTGCTATATACTGGGTGGAGGACAGTACAGGAGAAGTCAGGGTGCTATATACTGGGTGGAGGAGAGTACAGGAGAAGTCAGGGTGCTATATACTGGGTGGAGGAGCGTACAGGAGAAGTCAAGGTGCTATATACTGGGTGGAGGAGAGTACAGGAGAAGTCAGGGTGGTATATACTGGGTGGAGGAGCGTACAGGAGAAGTCGGGGTGCTATATACTGGGTGGAGGAGAGTACAGGAGAAGTCAGGGTGCTATATACTGGGTGGAGGAGTGTACAGGAGAAGTCAGGGTGCTATATACTGGGTGGAGGAGAGTACAGGAGAAGTCAGGGTGCTATATACTGGGTGGAGGAGCGTACAGGAGAAGTCAGGGTGCTATATACTGGGTGGAGGAGAGTACAGGAGAAGTCGGGGTGCTATATACTGGGTGGAGGAGCGTACAGGAGAAGTCAGGGTGCTATATACTGGGTGGAGGACAGTACAGGAGAAGTCAGGGTGCTATATACTGGGTGGAGGAGAGTACAGGAGAAGTCAGGGTGCTATATACTGGGTGGAGGAGCGTACAGGAGAAGTCAAGGTGCTATATACTGGGTGGAGGAGAGTACAGGAGAAGTCAGGGTGGTATATACTGGGTGGAGGAGCGTACAGGAGAAGTCGGGGTGCTATATACTGGGTGGAGGAGCGTACAGGAGAAGTCAGGGTGCTATATACTGGGTGGAGGACAGTACAGGAGAAGTCAGGGTGCTATATACTGGGTGGAGGAGAGTACAGGAGAAGTCAGGGTGGTATATACTGGGTGGAGGAGCGTACAGGAGAAGTCAGGGTGCTATATACTGGGTGGAGGAGCGTACAGGAGAAGTCAGGGTGCTATATACTGGGTGGAGGAGCGTACAGGAGAAGTCAGGGTGGTATATACTGGGTGGAGGAGCGTACAGGAGAAGTCAGGGTGCTATATACTGGGTGGAGGAGAGTACAGGAGAAGTCAGGGTGGTATATACTGGGTGGAGGAGCGTACAGGAGAAGTCAGGGTGCTATATACTGGGTGGAGGAGAGTACAGGAGAAGTCAGGGTGGTATATACTGGGTGGAGGAGCGTACAGGAGAAGTCAGGGTGCTATATACTGGGTGGAGGAGCGTACAGGAGAAGTCTGGGTGCTATATACTGGGTGGAGGAGCGTACAGGAGAAGTCAGGGTGGTATATACTGGGTGGAGGAGCGTACAGGAGAAGTCAGGGTGGTATATACTGGGTGGAGGAGAGTACAGGAGAAGTCGGGGTGCTATATACTGGGTGGAGGAGAGTACAGGAGAAGTCAGGGTGGTATATACTGGGTGGAGGAGCGTACAGGAGAAGTCAGGGTGCTATATACTGGGTGGAGGAGAGTACAGGAGAAGTCAGGGTGCTATATACTGGGTGGAGGAGCGTACAGGAGAAGTCAGGGTGCTATATACTGGGTGGAGGAGCGTACAGGAGAAGTCAGGGTGGTATATACTGGGTGGAGTAGCATACAGGAGAAGTCAGGGTGGTATATACTGGGTGGAGGAGAGTACAGGAGAAGTCGGGGTGCTATATACTGGGTGGAGGAGAGTACAGGAGAAGTCAGGGTGCTATATACTGGGTGGAGGAGAGTACAGGAGAAGTCAGGGTGCTATATACTGGGTGGAGGAGTGTACAGGAGAAGTCAGGGTGCTATATACTGGGTGGAGGAGAGTACAGGAGAAGTCAGGGTGCTATATACAGGGTGGAGGAGAGTACAGGAGAAGTCAGGGTGCTATATACTGGGTGGAGGAGCGTACAGGAGAAGTCAGGGTGCTATATACTAGGTGGAGGAGAGTACAGGAGAAGTCAGGGTGCTATATACTGGGTGGAGGAGAGTACAGGAGAAGTCAGGGTGCTATATACAGGGTGGAGGAGAGTACAGGAGAAGTCAGGGTGCTATATACTGGGTGGAGGAGCATACAGGAGAAGTCAGGGTGGTATATACTGGGTGGAGGAGCGTACAGGAGAAGTCGGGGTGCTATATACTGGGTGGAGGAGAGTACAGGAGAAGTCAGGGTGCTATATACTGGGTGGAGGAGAGTACAGGAGAAGTCAGGGTGCTATATACAGGGTGGAGGAGAGTACAGGAGAAGTCAGGGTGCTATATACTGGGTGGAGGAGCGTACAGGAGAAGTCAGGGTGCTATATACTAGGTGGAGGAGAATACAGGAGAAGTCAGGGTGCTATATACTGGGTGGAGGAGAGTACAGGAGAAGTCAGGGTGCTATATACAGGGTGGAGGAGAGTACAGGAGAAGTCAGGGTGCTATATACAGGGTGGAGTAGAGTACAGGAGAAGTCAGGGTGCTATATGTTGGGTGGAGGAGAGTACAGGAGAAGTCAGGGTGCTATATACTGGGTGGAGGAGAGTACAGGAGAAGTCAGGGTGCTATATACTGGGTGGACGAGAGCACAGGAGAAGTCAGGGTGCTATATACTGGGTGGAGGAGAGTACAGGAGAAGTCAGGGTGCTATATGTTGGGTGGAGGAGAGTACAGGAGAAGTCAGGGTGCTATATACTGGGTGGAGGAGCGTACAGGAGAAGTCAGGGTGCTATATACTGGGTGGAGGAGTGTACAGGAGAAGTCAGGGTGCTATATACAGGGTGGAGGAGTGTACAGGAGAAGTCAGGGTGCTATATACTGGGTGGAGGAGAGTACAGGAGAAGTCAGGGTGCTATATACTAGGTGGAGGAGAGTACAGGAGAAGTCAGGGTGCTATATACTGGGTGGAGGAGCGTACAGGAGAAGTCAGGGTGCTATATACTGGGTGGAGGAGAGTACAGGAGAAGTCAGGGTGCTATATACTGGGTGGAGGAGCGTACAGGAGAAGTCAGGGTGCTATATACTGGGTGGAGGAGAGTACAGGAGAAGTCAGGGTGCTATATACTGGGTGGAGGAGAGTACAGGAGAAGTCAGGGTGGTATATACTGGGTGGAGGAGCGTACAGGAGAAGTCGGGGTGCTATATACTGGGTGGAGGAGAGTACAGGAGAAGTCAGGGTGCTATATACTGGGTGGAGGAGAGTACAAGAGAAGTCAGGGTGCTATATACTGGGTGGAGGAGAGTACAGGAGAAGTCAGGGTGCTATATACTGGGTGGAGGAGTGTACAGGAGAAGTCAGGGTGCTATATACTGGGTGGAGGAGCGTACAGGAGAAGTCAGGGTGCTATATACAGGGTGGAGGGAGAGTACAGGAGAAGTCAGGGTGCTATATACTGGGTGGAGGAGCGTACAGGAGAAGTCAGGGTGCTATATACTGGGTGGAGGAGAGTACAGGAGAAGTCAGGGTGCTATATACTGGGTGGAGGAGAGTACAGGAGAAGTCAGGGTGCTATATACTGGGTGGAGGAGAGTACAGGAGAAGTCAGGGTGCTATATACTGGGTGGAGGAGAGTACAGGAGAAGTCAGGGTGCTATATACAGGGTGGAGGAGTGTACAGGAGAAGTCAGGGTGCTATATACTGGGTGGAGGAGAGTACAGGAGAAGTCAGGGTGCTATATACTGGGTGGAGGAGCGTACAGGAGAAGTCAGGGTGCTATATACTGGGTGGGGGAGTGTACAGGAGAAGTCAGGGTGCTATATACTGGGTGGAGGAGAGTACAGGAGAAGTCAGGGTGCTATATACTGGGTGGAGGAGCGTACAGGAGAAGTCAGGGTGCTATATACAGGGTGGAGGAGAGTACAGGAGAAGTCAGGGTGCTATATACTGGGTGGAGGAGAGTAAAGGAGAAGTCAGGGTGCTATATACTGGGTGGAGGAGAGTACAGGAGAAGTCAGGGTGCTATATACTGGGTGGGGGAGTGTACAGGAGAAGTCAGGGTGCTATATACTGGGTGGAGGAGCGTACAGGAGAAGTCAGGGTGCTATATACTGGGTGGAGGAGAGTACAGGAGAAGTCAGGGTGCTATATACTGGGTGGGGGAGTGTACAGGAGAAGTCAGGGTGCTATATACTGGGTGGAGGAGCGTACAGGAGAAGTCAGGGTGCTATATACAGGGTGGAGGAGTGTACAGGAGAAGTCAGGGTGCTATATACTGGGTGGAGGAGAGTACAGGAGAAGTCAGGGTGCTATATACTGGGTGGAGGAGAGTACAGGAGAAGTCAGGGTGCTATATACTGGGTGGAGGAGCGTACAGGAGAAGTCAGGGTGCTATATAATGGGTGGAGGAGAGTACAGGAGAAGTCAGGGAGCTATATACTGGGTGGAGGAGAGTACAGGAGAAGTCAGGGAGCTATATACTGGGTGGAGGAGAGTACAAGAGAAGTCGGGGTGCTATATACTAGGTGGAGGAGAGTACAGGAGAAGTCAGGGTGCTATATACTGGGTGGAGGAGAGTACAAGAGAAGTCGGGGTGCTATATACTGGGTGGAGGAGAGTACAGGAGAAGTCAGGGTGCTATATACTGGGTGGAGGAGAGTACAGGAGAAGTCAGGGCGCTATATACAGGGTGGAGGAGAGTACAGGAGAAGTCGGGGTGCTATATACTGGGTGGAGGAGCGTACAGGAGAAGTCAGGGTGCTATATACTGGGTGGAGGAGAGTACTGGAGAAGTCAGGGTGCTATATACTGGGTGGAGGAGTGTACAGGAGAAGTCAAGGTGCTATATACTGGGTGGAGGAGCGTACAGGAGAAGTCAAGGTGCTATATACAGGGTGGAGGAGAGTACTGGAGAAGTCAGGGTGCTATATACTGGGTGGAGGAGTGTACAGGAGAAGTCGGGGTGCTATATACTGGGTGGAGGAGCGTACAGGAGAAGTCAAGGTGCTATATACAGGGTGGAGGAGAGTACTGGAGAAGTCAGGGTGCTATATACTGGGTGGAGGAGTGTACAGGAGAAGTCAGGGCGCTATATACAGGGTGGAGGAGAGTACAGGAGAAGTCAGGGTGCTATATACTGGGTGGAGGAGAGTACAGGAGAAGTCAGGGTGCTATATACTGGGTGGAGGAGAGTACAGGAGAAGTCGGGGTGCTATATACTGGGTGGAGGGGAGTACAGGAGAAGTCAGGGTGCTATATACTGGGTGGAGGAGAGTACAGGAGAAGTCAAGGTGCTATATACAGGGTGGAGGAGAGTACAGGAGAAGTCGGGGTGCTATATACTGGGTGGAGGAGAGTACAGGAGAAGTCGGGGTGCTATATACTGGGTGGAGGAGAGTACAGGAGAAGTCAGGGTGCTATATACTGGGTGGAGGAGAGTACAGGAGAAGTCAGGGTGCTATATACTGGGTGGAGGACAGTACAGGAGAAGTCAAGGTGCTATATACAGGGTGGAGGAGAGTACTGGAGAAGTCAGGGTGCTATATACTGGGTGGAGGAGAGTACAGGAGAAGTCAAGGTGCTATATACAGGGTGGAGGAGAGTACAGGAGAAGTCGGGGTGCTATATACTGGGTGGAGGAGAGTACAGGAGAAGTCAAGGTGCTATATACAGGGTGGAGGAGAGTACTGGAGAAGTCAGGGTGCTATATACTGGGTGGAGGAGTGTACAGGAGAAGTCAGGGCGCTATATACAGGGTGGAGGAGAGTACAGGAGAAGTCGGGGTGCTATATACTGGGTGGAGGAGAGTACAGGAGAAGTCGGGGTGCTATATACTGGGTGGAGGGGAGTACAGGAGAAGTCAGGGTGCTATATACTGGGTGGAGGAGAGTACAGGAGAAGTCAAGGTGCTATATACAGGGTGGAGGAGAGTACTGGAGAAGTCAGGGTGCTATATACTGGGTGGAGGAGCGTACAGGAGAAGTCAGGGTGCTATATACTGGGTGGAGGAGAGTACAGGAGAAGTCGGGGTGCTATATACTGGGTGGAGGAGAGTACTGGAGAAGTCAGGGTGCTATATACAGGGTGGAGGAGAGTACTGGAGAAGTCAGGGTGCTATATACTGGGTGGAGGAGTGTACAGGAGAAGTCAGGGCGCTATATACAGGGTGGAGGAGAGAACAGGAGAAGTCGGGGTGCTATATACTGGGTGGAGGAGAGTACAGGAGAAGTCAGGGTGCTATATACTGGGTGGAGGAGAGTACAGGAGAAGTCAGGGTGCTATATACTGGGTGGAGGAGAGTACAGGAGAAGTCAGGGTGCTATATACAGGGTGGAGGAGAGTACAGGAGAAGTCAGGGTGCTATATACTGGGTGGAGGAGAGTACAGGAGAAGTCAGGGTGCTATATACTGGGTGGAGGAGTGTACAGGAGAAGTCAGGGTGCTATATACTGGGTGGAGGAGAGTACAGGAGAAGTCAAGGTGCTATATACTGGGTGGAGGAGAGTACAGGAGAAGTCAGGGTGCTATATACAGGGTGGAGGAGAGTACAGGAGAAGTCAGGGTGCTATATACTGGGTGGAGGAGAGTACAGGAGAAGTCAGGGTGCTATATACTGGGTGGAGGAGTGTACAGGAGACGTCAGGGTGCTATATACTGGGTGGAGGAGAGTACAGGAGAAGTCAGGGTGCTATATACTGGGTGGAGGAGAGTACAGGAGAAGTCAGGGTGCTATATACAGGGTGGAGGAGTGTACAGGAGAAGTCAGGGCGCTATATACAGGGTGGAGGAGAGTACAGGAGAAGTCAGGGTGCTATATACTGGGTGGAGGAGAGTACAGGAGAAGTCAGGGTGCTATATACTGGGTGGAGGAGAGAACAGGAGAAGTCAGGGTGCTATATACTGGGTGGAGGAGAGTACAGGAGAAGTCAGGGTACTATATACTGGGTGGAGGAGAGTACAGGAGAAGTCAGGGTGCTATATACTGGGTGGAGGAGAGAACAGGAGAAGTCAGGGTGCTATATACTGGGTGGAGGAGAGTACAGGAGAAGTCAGGGTGCTATATACTGGGTGGAGGAGAGTACAGGAGAAGTCAGGGTGCTATATACTGGGTGGAGGAGAGTACAGGAGAAGTCAGGTGCTATATACAGGGTGGAGGAGTGTACAGGAGAAGTCAGGGCGCTATATACAGGGTGGAGGAGAGTACAGGAGAAGTCAGGGTGCTATATACTGGGTGGAGGAGAGTACAGGAGAAGTCAGGGTGCTATATACTGGGTGGAGGAGAGTACAGGAGAAGTCAGGGTGCTATATACTGGGTGGAGGAGAGTACAGGAGAAGTCAGGGTGCTATATACTGGGTGGAGAAGCGTACAGGAGAAGTCAGGGTGCTATATACTGGGTGGAGGAGAGTACAGGAGAAGTCAGGGTGCTATATACAGGGTGGAGGAGAGTACAGGAGAAGTCAGGGTGCTATATACTGGGTGGAGGAGAGTACAGGAGAAGTCAGGGTGCTATATACTGGGTGGAGAAGCGTACAGGAGAAGTCAGGGTGCTATATACTGGGTGGAGGAGAGTACAGGAGAAGTCAGGGTGCTATATACTAGGTGGAGGAGAGTACAGGAGAAGTCAGGGTGCTATATACTGGGTGGAGGAGAGTACAGGAGAAGTCAGGGTGCTATATACTGGGTGGAGAAGCGTACAGGAGAAGTCAGGGTGCTATATACTGGGTGGAGGAGAGTACAGGAGAAGTCAGGGTGCTATATACAGGGTGGAGGAGAGTACAGGAGAAGTCGGGGTGCTATATACTGGGTGGAGGAGAGAACAGGAGAAGTCAGGGTGCTATATACTGGGTGGAGGAGCGTACAGGAGAAGTCAGGGTGCTATATACTGGGTGGAGGAGAGTACTGGAGAAGTCAGGGTGCTATATACTGGGTGTAGGAGAGTACAGGAGACGTCAGGGTGCTATATGCTGGGTGGACGAGAGCACAGGAGAAGTCAGGGTGCTATATACTGGGTGCAGGAGAGTACAGGAGACATCAGGGTACTATATACTGGGTGGAGGAGTGTACAGGAGAAGTCAGGGTGCTATATACTGGGTGGAGGAGAGTACAGGAGACGTCAGGGTGCTATATACTGGGTGGAGGAGAGTACAGGAGAAGTCAGGGTGCTATATACTGGGTGGAGGAGAGTACTGGAGAAGTCAGGGTGCTATATACTGGGTGGAGGAGGTACAGGAGAAGTCAGGGTGCTATATACTGGGTGGAGGAGAGTACAAGAGAAGTCGGGGTGCTATATACTAGGTGGAGGAGAGTACAGGAGAAGTCAGGGTGCTATATACTGGGTGAAGGAGAGTACAGGAGAAGTCAGGGTGCTATATACTGGGTGGAGGAGAGTACAGGAGAAGTCAGGGTGCTATATACTGGGTGGAGGAGCATACAAGAGAAGTCAGGGTGCTATATACTGGGTGAAGGAGAGTACAGGAGAAGTCAGGGTGCTATATACTGGGTGGAGGAGTGTACAGGAGAAGTTAGGGTGCTATATACTGGGTGGAGGAGAGTACAGGAGAAGTCAGGGTGCTATATACTGGGTGGAGGAGAGTACAGGAGAAGTCAGGGCGCTATATACTGGGTGGAGGAGCATACAAGAGAAGTCAGGGTGCTATATACTGGGTGAAGGAGAGTACAGGAGAAGTCAGGGTGCTATATACTGGGTGGAGGAGAGTACAGGAGAAGTCAGGGTGCTATATACTGGGTGGAGGAGAGTACAGGAGAAGTCAGGGTGCTATACACTGGGTGGAGGAGAGTACAGGAGAAGTCAGGGTGCTATATACTGGGTGGAGGAGTGTACAGGAGAAGTCAGGGTGCTATATACTGGGTGGAGGAGAGCACAGGAGAAGTCAGGGTGCTATATACAGGGTGGAGGAGAGTACAGGAGAAGTCAGGGTGCTATATACAGGGTGGAGGAGTGTACAGGAGAAGTCAGGGTGCTATATACTGGGTGGAGGAGCGTACAGGAGAAGTCAGGGTGCTATATACTGGGTGGAGGAGAGTACAGGAGAAGTCCGGTTGCTATATACTGGGTGGAGGAGTGTACAGGAGAAGTCAGGGTGCTATATACAGGGTGGAGGAGCGTACAGGAGAAGTCGGGCTGCTATATACTGGGTGAAGGAGAGTACAGGAGAAGTCCGGTTGCTATATACTGGGTGGAGGAGTGTACAGGAGAAGTCAGGGTGCTATATACTGGGTGGAGGAGAGTACAGGAGACGTCAGGGTGCTATATACTGGGTGGAGGAGAGTACAGGAGAAGTCAGGGTGCTATATACTGGGTGGAGGAGAGTACAGGAGAAGTCAGGGTGCTATATACTGGGTGGAGGAGAGTACAGGAGAAGTCAGGGTGCTATATACTGGGTGGAGGATAGTACAGGAGAAGTCAGGGTGCTATATACTGGGTGGAGGAGAGTACAGGAGAAGTCAGGGTGCTATATACTGGGTGGAGGAGAGTACAGGAGAAGTCAGGGTGCTATATACTGGGTGAAGGAGAGTACTGGAGAAGTCAGGGTGCTATATACTGGGTGGAGGAGAGTACAGAAGTCAGGGTGCTATATACTGGGTGGAGGAGTGTACAGGAGAAGTTAGGGTGCTATATACTGGGTGGAGGAGAGCACAGGAGAAGTTAGGGTGCTATATACTGGGTGGAGGAGAGTACAGGAGAAGTCAGGGTGCTATATACTGGGTGGAGGAGCATACAAGAGAAGTCAGGGTGCTATATACTGGGTGAAGGAGAGTACAGGAGAAGTCAGGGTGCTATATACTGGGTGGAGGAGAGTACAGGAGAAGTCAGGGTGCTATATACTGGGTGGAGGAGCATACAAGAGAAGTCAGGGTGCTATATACTGGGTGAAGGAGAGTACAGGAGAAGTCAGGGTGCTATATACTGGGTGGAGGAGTGTACAGGAGAAGTTAGGGTGCTATATACTGGGTGGAGGAGAGTACAGGAGAAGTCAGGGTGCTATATACTGGGTGGAGGAGAGTACAGGAGAAGTCAGGGCGCTATATACTGGGTGGAGGAGAGTACAGGAGAAGTCAGGGTGCTATATACTGGGTGGAGGAGCATACAAGAGAAGTCAGGGTGCTATATACTGGGTGAAGGAGAGTACAGGAGAAGTCAGGGTGCTATATACTGGGTGGAGGAGAGTACAGGAGAAGTCAGGGTGGTATATACTGGGTGGAGGAGCATACAAGAGAAGTCAGGGTGCTATATACTGGGTGAAGGAGAGTACAGGAGAAGTCAGGGTGCTATATACTGGGTGGAGGAGAGTACAGGAGAAGTCAGGGTGCTATATACTGGGTGGAGGAGAGTACAGGAGAAGTCAGGGCGCTATATACTGGGTGGAGGAGAGTACAGGAGAAGTCAGGGTGGTATATACTGGGTGGAGGAGCATACAAGAGAAGTCAGGGTGCTATATACTGGGTGAAGGAGAGTACAGGAGAAGTCAGGGTGCTATATACTGGGTGGAGGAGAGTACAGGAGAAGTCAGGGTGCTATATACTGGGTGGAGGAGAGTACAGGAGAAGTCAGGGTGCTATATACTGGGTGAAGGAGAGTACAGGAGAAGTCAGGGCGCTATATACTGGGTGGAGGAGAGTACAGGAGAAGTCAGGGTGGTATATACTGGGTGGAGGAGCATACAAGAGAAGTCAGGGTGCTATATACTGGGTGAAGGAGAGTACAGGAGAAGTCAGGGTGCTATATACTGGGTGGAGGAGAGTACAGGAGAAGTCAGGGTGCTATATACTGGGTGGAGGAGAGTACAGGAGAAGTCATGGTGCTATATACTGGGTGGAGGAGAGTGCAGGAGAAGTCAGGGTGCTATATACTGGGTGGAGGAGAGTACAGGAGAAGTCAGGGTGCTATATACTGGGTGAAGGAGAGTACAGGAGAAGTCAGGGTGCTATATACTGGGTGGAGGAGAGTACAGTAGAAGTCAGGGTGCTATATACTGGGTGGAGGAGCGTACAGGAGAAGTCAGGGTGCTATATGCTGGGTGGAGGACAGTACAGGAGAAGTCGGGCTGCTATATACTGGGTGGAGGAGCGTACAGGAGAAGTCAGGGTGCTATATGCTGGGTGGAGGACAGTACAGGAGAAGTCGGGCTGCTATATACTGGGTGGAGGAGTGTACAGGAGAAGTCAGGGCGCTATATACTGGGTGGAGGAGAGTACAGGAGAAGTCAGGGTGCTATATACTGGGTGGAGGAGAGTACAGGAGAAGTCAGGGTGCTATATACTGGGTGAAGGAGAGTACAGGAGAAGTCAGGGTGCTATATACTGGGTGGAGGAGAGTACAGTAGAAGTCAGGGTGCTATATACTGGGTGGAGGAGCGTACAGGAGAAGTCAGGGTGCTATATACTGGGTGGAGGAGCGTACAGGAGAAGTCAGGGTGCTATATGCTGGGTGGAGGACAGTACAGGAGAAGTCATGGTGCTATATACTGGGTGGAGGAGAGTACAGGAGAAGTCAGGGTGCTATATACTGGGTGGAGGAGAGTACAGGAGAAGTCAGGGTGCTATATACTGGGTGGAGGAGAGTACAGGAGAAGTCAGGGTGCTATATACTGGGAGGAGGAGCGTACAAGAGACGTCAGGGTGCTATATACTGGGTGGAGGAAAGTATAGGAGACGTCAGGGTGCTATATACTGGGTGGAGGAGGTACAGGAGAAGTCAGGGTGCTATATACTGGGTGGAGGAGAGTACAGGAGAAGTCAGGGTGCTATATACTGGGTGGAGGAGAGTACAGGAGAAGTCAGGGTGCTATATACTGGGTGGAGGAGAGTACAGGAGAAGTCAGGGTGCTATATACTGGGTGGAGGAGTGTACAGGAGAAGTCAGGGTGCTATATACTGGGTGGAGGAGTGTATAGGAGAAGTCAGGGTGCTATATACTGGGTGGAGGAGAGTACAGGAGAAGTCAGGGTGCTATATACTGGGTGGAGGAGAGTACAGAAGTCAGGGTGCTATATACTGGGTGGAGGGGAGTACAGGAGAAGTCAGGGTGCTATATGCAGGGTGGAGGAGAGTACAGGAGAAGTCAGGGTGCTATATACTGGGTGGAGGAGAGTACAGGAGAAGTCAGGGTGCTATATACTGGGTGGAGGAGTGTATAGGAGAAGTCAGGGTGCTATATACTGGGTGGAGGAGAGTACAGGAGAAGTCAGGGTGCTATATACTGGGTGGAGGAGAGTACAGAAGTCAGGGTGCTATATACTGGGTGGAGGGGAGTACAGGAGAAGTCAGGGTGCTATATGCAGGGTGGAGGAGAGTACAGGAGAAGTCGGGGTGCTATATACTGGGTGGAGGAGAGTACAGGAGAAGTCAGGGTGCTATATACTGGGTGAAGGAGAGTACAGGAGAAGTCAGGGTGCTATATACTGGGTGGAGGAGAGTACAGGAGAAGTCAGGGTGCTATATACTGGGTGGAGGAGCATACAAGAGAAGTCAGGGTGCTATATACTGGGTGAAGGAGAGTACAGGAGAAGTCAGGGTGCTATATACTGGGTGGAGGAGTGTACAGGAGAAGTTAGGGTGCTATATACTGGGTGGAGGAGAGTACAGGAGAAGTCAGGGTGCTATATACTGGGTGGAGGAGAGTACAGGAGAAGTCAGGGCGCTATATACTGGGTGGAGGAGAGTACAGGAGAAGTCAGGGTGCTATATACTGGGTGGAGGAGCATACAAGAGAAGTCAGGGTGCTATATACTGGGTGAAGGAGAGTACAGGAGAAGTCAGGGTGCTATATACTGGGTGGAGGAGAGTACAGGAGAAGTCAGGGTGGTATATACTGGGTGGAGGAGCATACAAGAGAAGTCAGGGTGCTATATACTGGGTGAAGGAGAGTACAGGAGAAGTCAGGGTGCTATATACTGGGTGGAGGAGAGTACAGGAGAAGTCAGGGTGCTATATACTGGGTGGAGGAGAGTACAGGAGAAGTCAGGGCGCTATATACTGGGTGGAGGAGAGTACAGGAGAAGTCAGGGTGGTATATACTGGGTGGAGGAGCATACAAGAGAAGTCAGGGTGCTATATACTGGGTGAAGGAGAGTACAGGAGAAGTCAGGGTGCTATATACTGGGTGGAGGAGAGTACAGGAGAAGTCAGGGTGCTATATACTGGGTGGAGGAGAGTACAGGAGAAGTCAGGGTGCTATATACTGGGTGAAGGAGAGTACAGGAGAAGTCAGGGCGCTATATACTGGGTGGAGGAGAGTACAGGAGAAGTCAGGGTGGTATATACTGGGTGGAGGAGCATACAAGAGAAGTCAGGGTGCTATATACTGGGTGAAGGAGAGTACAGGAGAAGTCAGGGTGCTATATACTGGGTGGAGGAGAGTACAGGAGAAGTCAGGGTGCTATATACTGGGTGGAGGAGAGTACAGGAGAAGTCATGGTGCTATATACTGGGTGGAGGAGAGTGCAGGAGAAGTCAGGGTGCTATATACTGGGTGGAGGAGAGTACAGGAGAAGTCAGGGTGCTATATACTGGGTGGAGGAGAGTACAGGAGAAGTCAGGGTGCTATATACTGGGTGAAGGAGAGTACAGGAGAAGTCAGGGTGCTATATACTGGGTGGAGGAGAGTACAGTAGAAGTCAGGGTGCTATATACTGGGTGGAGGAGCGTACAGGAGAAGTCAGGGTGCTATATGCTGGGTGGAGGACAGTACAGGAGAAGTCGGGCTGCTATATACTGGGTGGAGGAGCGTACAGGAGAAGTCAGGGTGCTATATGCTGGGTGGAGGACAGTACAGGAGAAGTCGGGCTGCTATATACTGGGTGGAGGAGTGTACAGGAGAAGTCAGGGCGCTATATACTGGGTGGAGGAGAGTACAGGAGAAGTCAGGGTGCTATATACTGGGTGGAGGAGAGTACAGGAGAAGTCAGGGTGCTATATACTGGGTGAAGGAGAGTACAGGAGAAGTCAGGGTGCTATATACTGGGTGGAGGAGAGTACAGTAGAAGTCAGGGTGCTATATACTGGGTGGAGGAGCGTACAGGAGAAGTCAGGGTGCTATATGCTGGGTGGAGGACAGTACAGGAGAAGTCATGGTGCTATATACTGGGTGGAGGAGAGTACAGGAGAAGTCAGGGTGCTATATACTGGGTGGAGGAGAGTACAGGAGAAGTCAGGGTGCTATATACTGGGTGGAGGAGAGTACAGGAGAAGTCAGGGTGCTATATACTGGGAGGAGGAGCGTACAAGAGACGTCAGGGTGCTATATACTGGGTGGAGGAAAGTATAGGAGACGTCAGGGTGCTATATACTGGGTGGAGGAGGTACAGGAGAAGTCAGGGTGCTATATACTGGGTGGAGGAGAGTACAGGAGAAGTCAGGGTGCTATATACTGGGTGGAGGAGAGTACAGGAGAAGTCAGGGTGCTATATACTGGGTGGAGGAGAGTACAGGAGAAGTCAGGGTGCTATATACTGGGTGGAGGAGTGTACAGGAGAAGTCAGGGTGCTATATACTGGGTGGAGGAGTGTATAGGAGAAGTCAGGGTGCTATATACTGGGTGGAGGAGAGTACAGGAGAAGTCAGGGTGCTATATACTGGGTGGAGGAGAGTACAGAAGTCAGGGTGCTATATACTGGGTGGAGGGGAGTACAGGAGAAGTCAGGGTGCTATATGCAGGGTGGAGGAGAGTACAGGAGAAGTCAGGGTGCTATATACTGGGTGGAGGAGAGTACAGGAGAAGTCAGGGTGCTATATACTGGGTGGAGGAGTGTATAGGAGAAGTCAGGGTGCTATATACTGGGTGGAGGAGAGTACAGGAGAAGTCAGGGTGCTATATGCAGGGTGGAGGAGCGTATAGGAGAAGTCAGGGTGCTATATACTGGGTGGAGGAGAGTACAGGAGAAGTCAGGGTGCTATATACTGGGTGGAGGAGTGTATAGGAGAAGTCAGGGTGCTATATACTGGGTGGAGGAGAGTACAGGAGAAGTCAGGGTGCTATATACTGGGTGGAGGAGAGTACAGAAGTCAGGGTGCTATATACTGGGTGGAGGGGAGTACAGGAGAAGTCAGGGTGCTATATGCAGGGTGGAGGAGAGTACAGGAGAAGTCGGGGTGCTATATACTGGGTGGAGGAGAGTACAGGAGAAGTCGGGGTGCTATATACTGGGTGGAGGGGAGTACAGGAGAAGTCAGGGTGCTATATACTGGGTGGAGGAGTGTATAGGAGAAGTCAGGGCGCTATATACTGGGTGGAGGAGAGTACAGGAGAAGTCAGGGTGCTATATACTGGGTGGAGGAGAGTACAGAAGTCAGGGTGCTATATACTGGGTGGAGGGGAGTACAGGAGAAGTCAGGGTGCTATATGCAGGGTGGAGGAGAGTACAGGAGAAGTCGGGGTGCTATATACTGGGTGGAGGAGAGTACAGGAGAAGTCGGGGTGCTATATACTGGGTGGAGGGGAGTACAGGAGAAGTCAGGGTGCTATATGCAGGGTGGAGGGGAGGGTAATTATCTCGCTTCCTCTGTGGCAGGTTCTGCAGAAGACGGTCTCGTTGGAGGTTAGAGGATACAACTTCTGGGATCTTGTGAGGATCCGACAACTCAGGAAGAACACCCTGTGTCTTGGGGTTATGTGGTAGGACACCCCACTACTACTCTTGGGGATGCATAGTGGGTCTGCGGTCTCTGCAGATTCGGGGTGCAGAATGTTGGTGGAGACATGTGGCGTTTTGGTGAGAGAGATAATCTGTTTTATCCCGCCTTTTTGTGTTCTTAATGGGGAGAGGAGGGAGAGCCGCTGCAGGTCTGTCCAATTCTGGATCCAGGGGGACGCTATGAAAATTAAATGACGTCTGGCCCCACTGACATTGGGACTTTGGATAATCTCCTCCTACCACTCTGATGCCACCGCCTGATTCTCACAGTGTTCCCCGGATCAAGTACAAGGCCGGCAGAAGTCCAAGTTTAACCTCTAACCCAGCATGTGGCAAAGAGTTCCATAGTCTCACTGCTCTTACAGTAAAGAATCAGTGTGTGATTATGATTGAATCTTCTTTTCTCTAGACGTACAGGACCTCTCCTTGTGACACAGGGCTAGGTGTAATGACCATTATGCAGACCCCTACTGTCCCCTCATACAGTATTTCTACATTGTCATAAGATCGCCCCTCAGCCTTCATAATGGAATAACCTCAAGTTTAATAAGTCATCTCCTGCAGTCATCCATTCCCATAAAATCCAAGGTTGCTCTTCTCTGCACCCAATTTAGCTCAGGTTTGTCCTTCTTATCCACATACAATAGTGTAAAGACCACGGTTGCAGAGGTTGCGACCGCTATTGGGCCCGTATGGGTGAACAGTCCGTTGACACCAGCAGATGCATCAACTGGATGGACGCACAATCACATCGGGTCCGTGTGTGCTAATACACACTGCAATTAGGAGGCAGAGGGGCTCCTTCCCTGTCCCTAATGCTAGGGGCGGTCTAGCTCGCCATGCTCCCTGGATTACTTCTGATGGTGAAGACGCCGGGGCCACGTACCTAACCTTATTCTTGAATCCGCACTCAATCTCTACCCTTCCCCCACCCAGAGGGGAGTAGTAGTGTACAGTAATACACCAGCCAGATTAAAAAGGTAATATGAACAGGGATAAAGGAAAATACCAATCATACAAATATACAAATATACTCACTCAGACAACTGTTATGATTGAGTCACCGTAGGAGGCAGATACAAAAATAGAAGCTACGTCCAGAAAACCAGAGAAGTTGGCAACTATCAGATTGCAGACCCCTGAACCTATCAACACAACTAGCAGTAGCCGTGGGGGGTTCCTACGGTGCCCTAGACCCCTCGATCACAGCCGGAGAGCTAAATAGCCTAAAGACAGAAAAGGAAATCTAAACTGCCCCAGAGCAGACCCCAAAGTAAAAGGCAGCCCCCAACATATAATGACGGTGACACAAGATGAAAAACCACTCACACAGATAGAAAAATAGGCTGAGCAAACGATGGGGCCCAAGCTAACTAAACAGAACAGGAAAGGAAGGTTGCTGTCTGCAATCTGCCAAAACCCTATCAAAGACATAAGCCAACAAGCTGATATGGAAAAAGACCCTGAAGCAGCTAGGCTTCAAAAACTAAATCAGCACTCAGGTATTTTCAGAAGACAGAGCTAAAGGAATTCAGCTCACCCCAGCAGGGAATGGCAGAAATCCAGAAAAACAAAGCAAAACAAAGTCAAAGCACAAATGCAAAAAGCCAAGCAGAAATCTTAGCTTTAGAAGAGCAGGAATTCAGACTGGTCTCCAAGGATCCCACAGAGAAATCACCCACAGGGCAGAAGGGCGTTGGCAGCCTTATATCCAGTCAGTAACTCCACTCAGCCAGTCATCATCATTAGGCTCAGGTGTTTGATAATCAGGCTCACTACCTTTCTTTACCAGAAGTGGGAGTTCCTCGGGCCTCAGTAGTGAAGGGGAAAATGAACTCACAACAGACAACAGAGGAATGCACCTGGGAGTGGACGATGGGGTTAAAGCAAAGTAGGAGAAGAAAGAAAATTATCACACACTCAAAACCTAGCAACAGTCACAGATAAATCCACCAAATGCCATCTTCTATAATAACCAACAACAACCTCCAGCCATGCAGCAAAAACTAACTGTGACAATGAGTGCTAGTCAAGGCCCAGATTATATAGGAGTTGGGAGTGGCTAACAGTGCACAGCTGAGAGCCTTAATGCAAGAAAGCTTCCAGGAGCTCTCAACTGAGCAGATCAACCACTGTCCTGCTAACAGAAACCTGCACCATTTAATACATTATGAAGATGAAGTTCTTCTAATCAGTGCAGGAGTAGCAGAAATCAGACGCTGTGGTCTTCTGGCTCCTCTCTGTCACGGTAAACCTGTGACAGCTGAGCTCAATAATTGACAGACCACTGTATGTAATATTCTTAGACTCTCTTGTAACATGGGGTGGTACCACGGGATTGGAGGAGGCTGACACGGCACCGGTATATAAGAAAGGTAAGGAGGTGGAGTCAGGACATTGGTAGTGTGACATATATGACGGTGTTATAAGAAATCACCGCAGAGATATACTACAGAGAATAAAGTAATAACTGACAACCAGCATGGGGGATTCATGAAGAATAAGTCGTGTCTGACAACATGGCCGGTGTCTACGAAAAGGTAATTGCAGATCTGAAGCTACAGAAGCCGGGACTAATCATATGCAGATGGGTAAGGAATTTGCTAAGTTACAAGAAACAAAGAGTCGTCATAAATGGTATGTTCTCTAAATGGGATATTGTCAGGATCCCACCTGGTACCACCAGTATGTCATGGACCAGGGGATGTGCCCTTTGGCTGTACACGGCTATCACAAGCACAGGGGGGCTTATCTTAGTTATCCCACCGCTGGCACCATGTGATAAAAAATAGCAAGCTAGTCTGGCCCTAACAATTTACCGCAGGGGGTTTTATTTTAGTTATCCCACCACTGCCACAATCTGTTACAAGCTGTCGGGATTTATGGCTATCCCACTTTTCAGTTCCACTTTGGAACTTGCAGCTCTCCGGTGCCCCGCTTACCCTCAGGTCAGTTAGGGAACTACACCTGGGATAATTGGTCACTGGACGGGCCGCTCACTGTGGGCTGGCTGTTAGGCGTGCTGCAGTGAGGGAATTATAAATGCTCTGGCCGCAGCCACACAATCAGCTTATAAAACCCCATTCCGTCACCGCCAGCTAGCCCAACCAGCCAAAACACACTTCGCTGCCACCAGCTTCAGATTTCTCCGATTAATATTTAAAATTAATAGAGGGGTTCGAAGCAAACCCGAATCAGTAGCGTAATTAGCTTATAGGCGGATGAAGAGCATGGAGGCAGAACTAATAAAGTTTATAGTTTATTCCCAAAAGATTGGCAGTGTTTACAAGGCATAAAAAAAGATGTAACAATCTGAGACAATTAAAATATGTACAAGCAATTAAAAATAAAACAAGGTTAAAGAAGAAAACACTCACATGGTACTTAGATCATTCCAGCGAATCAGGTTGGGAATGGGCCATACGTCGCCATGCATGACAGTGTGGCTGTGTGTCTCAGGTTCTCCGTGTAGACTGACCTCCCGACTGAGTGAGTGTACTCTTTAGTTCTGGGTCATGACATCATAAAAGGGGCTGAGTTACCGGGGTCCTTCCCTTTTTCTAAGTTGCAAATTTGGCTCTGAAACCTTCTCGGCTATATAACTGAGCTTGAGAACCTAGTAGAATAAAGACAGACCTATCATTCATTTTGTATTGAAATTAGCTTTGTAATGACATCAAACACTAGCTGTCTATGCCGCTCGGTCCAGGAGAACTCCATTTCTCTGGTTCTGTTGATGCGAGGATTTAGCAAGAACCACTGTAGTGAAGCCTGATCGGAGCACGTGCCAATATGTCAGTTTCATATTTCTGTCATGGACTGAGTCCGAGGTAGGCCCATTTTACTATCTCCCATATATATCTATGAGAGCACATGTTTCTCTTAGACAAAAAGAATTCTTTCTACTAGCTAATTAACATTCCTTTGGGAGGGGGGTGACAGGAAGGAGGGAGTTAGCTGTAGCTTCAGGTTACAGGGTGTTACATGCAGGCAGAGAACACACACGCTGCAGCTGCTAAGGGGGGAGGAAGGGAGTCGCTTGGCTCTATGTAACTGAATGTTCTAGAAAAAGTGTAGAGAATGGATGATTCTGGAATGTTCCGTAGAAATCATGCATGATATTTTACATTATCATTACAGATATAAACAGCAGTGGGGACTGCAGGGATCTGTACTGGGAGCAGTGGGGTCCACAGTGATCTGTACCAGGAGCAATGGGGACTGCAGGTATCTGTACCAGGAGCAGTGGGAACCACAGGGATCTGTACTGGGAGCAGTGGAGACTGCAGGTATCTGTACCGAGAGCAGTGAGGACCGCAGGGATCTGAACTGGGAGCAGTGAGGACCGCAGGGATCTGTACCGGGAGCAGTGAGGACTGCAGGGATCTGTACTCGGAGTAGTGAGGACTGCAGGGATCTGTACCGGGAGCAGCAGGGAATGCAGGGATCTGTACTGGGAGCAGCGGGGACCACGGGGATCTGTACTGGGAGCAGCGGGGACCGCAGGATCTGTACCGGGAGCAGTGGGAACTGCGGGGATCTGTACCAGGAGCAGCGGGAACCGCTGGGATCTGTAAAGTGAGCAGCAGAGAGGGCGGGGATCTGTACAGTGAGCAGTGGGGACCATGGGGATCTCTACTGGAAGTGGCGGGAACTGCGGGTATCTGTACCAATAGCAGCGAGGACAGCAGGGACCTGTACTGGGAGCAGTGGAGACCACAGAGATCTGTACGGGGAGCTGTGGGGACCACATGGATCTGTATCGAGAGCAGTGGGGACCGCAGAGATCTATACCAGGAGCAGGGGGAATGCAGGGATCTGTACTGGGAGCATCAAGGACTGCAGGGATCTGTACTGGGAGCAGCGGGGATCTGTACCGGGAGCAGGGGGGACAGCAGGGATCTGTACCGGAAGCAGCAGGGACAACGGGGATCTGTACCGGGAGCAGCAGGGACCACTGGGATCTGTACCGGGAGCACAAGGTCTTCTTCCTTCCAAGGACCATACTAAGGACTAAGGGGCACTCATTACTTGTGGAAGAAAGTCGATTCTGGCAGCTAAACTGTCAGGAGATATGAACTAATTCATATTGTTCCAGTTACCCATACAGAGCTATAGGCTGCAGCTGGTTTTTGACCGACATGCTGCCCTCCCCATTAGGTTGTGCAGTGTAACACTGAGCCTCTCAAGCTGCAGCCACCCATTCCCCTCCCTCTTTCTCCTTGTTCGATTGGCACATAGCGGCAGTCTCTCTGCCTGTGGGTAATTCTACCCCCACTCTTTCCCCCCTCCCACAGGAATGTGGCTTTTGACCAGGCAAATCCGGCCTGTCAGCAGCACATGGTTTTGGAAGTTCCTTTGTTCATTCAGGATCGAATATGATAACACCGAATATTCATAGAGGAAGGAAACTTATATTTTTGGAAACTGCATGGTTAGAGCTATCCACAGGTGGGCTTTGAAGCTTCGGTGCCCACCAGAAATTGAAAAAAGGGGTCCCGCCATCCACTAGCCCGCAGGTATTTCTAGATTGGTATCAATAGAAAGATAAATTCGCAAGAGATAACATGATACTTCTGTCAACACGCTGTGAGCCTTGCAGCCAGAGTTATGGCACTTATAAGTTTTCTAGTAACTTTCAAAAGGGGAGTACATTCCCTAGCTCTGCCAACCCAGTGACGTCAGACAGAAGAAAGTGTCACGAGCCCACCGCGGACACGGATATGTCAGCGGACAGAGGGATGCGACGCATTACCGACACACGGCTATCACAGGCACAGTGGGGGCTTATCTTAGTAATCCCACCGCTGGCACCATGTGACAAAAAAAACAGCAAGCTAGTCTTGCCCTAACAATTTATCACAGGGTGGTTACTTTGGATGTCCCACCACTGCTAACAATCTTCCACAAACTGCGGGGATTTATGAATATCCCACTTTTCAGTTCCACTTTGGAACTCGCAGCTCTCCGGCGCACCCCTTACCCTCAGGTCAGTCAGGCAACTACACCTGAGATAATTAGTCGCCGGACGGGCTGCTTGTTGTGCATGGGCAATTAGACTGCTGCAGTGAGGGAATTATCAATGCTTTGGCCACAGCCACCCAATCAGCATATGACACCCTTCCATCACTGCCAGTTAGCCCAACCAGCCAAAACACACCATGCCGCCACCAGCTCCAGGTTTCTCTGCTTATGTTATAGACTTAATAGAGGGGTTCGAAGCCAACCCAATCAGTAGCGTAATTATCTTAAAGGCGCTTAAGTTTGTTTCTTAGAGCATGAAGACAGACTAATAAGTTTATGATTTATTCCCCAAAGTGGGGCAGTGATTATAAAGATAAAACGATTTTACAAAGTTGAGACGTCAGATATGTACATTGCAAATATAAAATAAATGGGATTAAAAGCAGAAATTAAACTTACAGTTGCTTAATGGTCTTTAGGCAAGCCATGTGGCCGGGGAGGGGCAGCCAGCCATACATCCCCACTCATCTGGGAAGTCCTTTCAGCATGGACTCTGCAGCTTAACTCAAGAATTTTAAGGGAGGTATATCTTATAGCCTAGGGTCGGTTACATCACCAAAGGGGCAGTCTGGAGAGGGTCAGCCCCCCTTTCTCCAAGTTGCAATCTAACTGTAAAAGTTATAACTATATCTCGCCGGGGGTAACTTGTATAAACATGTATATGGTATCATTCTTCTTGGTTTGTTGAATAAAATATTTAAAAACCAAACATGCCGTAGTTCCGTTACACTGTTTGGGAGTAATACATATCTCAGTTTCTGGGGTTGCTAGAACTTCGCAAGAGCTGCCGTAGGGAAGCCGGATCAGCGCGCATCACAGAAATGTCCGTTTCATTTATCGGTCACGACCGGAGTCCGCGCTAGGCTTCTTTTAATATTTCCCAAAACTGAATTGGCCTCATGGCTTCAAACAAAGACATTCTATCACTCAACTTAATTAACATCCCTTGCAGGGGGGAAGGGAAGAGAGAAGAATCCGCTTGCAGAGGAAGTGGCTGGTGTCCTATTTCAGATGCAGACACAGAGCTGTGGCTGAGGAAGGGGGGGTTTCAGCTGTGACAGGCAGATTTCTCAACTGTGTGTAGAGGAATGGAAGATTCTAGAGTGTTCCAGAAGACAACTCTCACTTAACATTACAGAAAGTATAAGGCTAGGATACCCAATTAGGAATTTGTCATTTGCCAGCTAGGAAGCTGTGCTGATAGACCATTTTCCCTTAGGGAAGATGCCCCTCCTCCACACGGCGTGCCATGGACTGATAAGTGTAAGTTCTTATTTTAATCCACTTTATTTTGTAATAGTCTGTATATACTGTATCTTGTCTCTTTTGTAACATTTTATATTTTTGTAAACACTGCCTATATTTTCTGGAGTACATCTATAAAAAATGTACTAGTTTTGTTTTTTTTGCTCTATAACTTACCTCTCTTCCTGTGTGCTAAATTTACGCTACTGTGTGGGTTGGCTGACCCAATATTAATTTTAAAATAGAATGAGGAACTGGTGGCAGCAAAGTGTTCTGGGATATTTGGCAGACTCTGCTAGTGATGGAATGAAGGTTTTATGTGTGTATTACCCGCTCTGGGAATGGGAACATACATACTACCCTCACTGCAGAGTGCCCAATAGCCAGAACACGGCAAGGCAGCCTTTCTGGTGACTACTTATCCTAAGTGTAGTTCCCTGACTGACCTGAGGGTAAGGGGAGCGCCAGAGAGCTGCAAGTTCCTAAACCGGAACTGGAAAATGGGATATGATAAATCCCTGACAACTGGGGGGCAATCTCACAACCCCAGTTCATGGCATAAACAGGAAAGGGTTCTTTACAGTTAGAGCAGTCAGACTGTGGAATGCTGACCACAGGAGGTAGTAATAGCTGACAATATAACAGCTTTTATGCAAGTGCCGCATGATTCCTCGATACACAGAACATTGTGGGCTATAGTTAAATCAGTGATATAATGTATAACTGATGGAGAAAGGCTGAACTTGATGGACCAGGGTACAACTTACATAACTATGTGTGCCGCCTGCTGCCCATGTGGAGGAGCCCCCTGGGCCGGGGATTTGTGGGTAATTTTTGGCTTCCCACAGGTTCGGTGTGGCATTCAGCTATTACGGCATCAGTTTTCACATCACTGGATTCAACCTCAGTCCGTTTCTCACACATTTCATATTTGGAGCCATAGAGATCCCACCGAAGGTCGGGGTATACCTCCTGCTCGACCGCATCGGGCGCAAGCGCTGCCAAGGAGGGTCCCTGATAATCACTGCAACCTGCATAGGACTCACATGCACCATGCCACAAGGTGACCAGTCACAACACATACCCCGACAAATCTTAGTGCACTCACTGGTGTTCCTCCTTATACCCCCACATGTCTCCTGTAACCTCACCGCTGTCACCTCGTATACCCCCACATGTCTCCTGTAACCTCACCGCTGTCACCTCGTATACCCCCACATGTCTCCTGTAACCTCACCGCTGTCACCTCGTATACCCCCACATGTCTCCTGTAACCTCGCCGCTGTCACCTCGTATACCCCCACATGTCTCCTGTAACCTCACCGCTGTCACCTCGTATACTCCCACATGTCTCCTGTAACCTCACCGCTGTCACCTCGTATACCCCCACATGTCTCCTGTAACCTCGCCGCTGTCACCTCGTATACTCCCACATGTCTCCTGTAACCTCACCGCTGTCACCTCGTATACCCCCACATGTCTCCTGTAACCTCACCGCTGTCACCTCGTATACCCCCACATGTCTCCTGTAACCTCACCGCTGTCACCTCGTATACCCCCACATGTCTCCTGTAACCTCACCGCTGTCACCTCATATACCCCCACATGTCTCCTGTAACCTCACCGCTGTCACCTCGTATACCCCCACATGTCTCCTGTAACCTCACCGCTGTCACCTCGTATACCCCCACATGTCTCCTGTAACCTCACTGCTGTCACCTCATATACCCCCACATGTCTCCTGTAACCTCACCGCTGTCACCTCGTATACCCCCACTTGTCTCCTGTAACCTCGCCGCTGTCACCTCGTATACCCCCACATGTCTCCTGTAACCTCACCGCTGTCACCTCGTATACCCCCACATGTCTCCTGTAACCTCACCGCTGTCACCTCATATACCCCCACATGTCTCCTGTAACCTCGCCGCTGTCACCTCGTATACCCCCACATGTCTCCTGTAACCTCACCGCTGTCACCTCGTATACCCCCACATGTCTCCTGTAACCTCACCGCTGTCACCTCGTATACCCCCACATGTCTCCTGTAACCTCACCGGTGTTCCTCCTTATACCCCCACATGTCTCCTGTAACCTCACCGCTGTCACCTCGTATACCCCCACATGTCTCCTGTAACCTCACCGCTGTCACCTCGTATACCCCCACATGTCTCCTGTTACCTCACCGCTGTCACCTCGTATACCCCCACATGTCTCCTGTAACCTCACCGCTGTCACCTCGTATACCCCCACATGTCTCCTGTAACCTCACCGCTGTCACCTCGTATACCCCCACATGTCTCCTGTTACCTCACCGCTGTCACCTCGTATACCCCCACATGTCTCCTGTAACCTCGCCGCTGTCACCTCGTATACCCCCACATGTCTCCTGTAACCTCGCCGCTGTCACCTCGTATACCCCCACATGTCTCCTGTAGCCTCGCCGCTGTCACCCCATATACCCCCACATGTCTCCTGTAACCTCGCCGCTGTCATCCCGTATACCCAACATGTCTCCTGTAACCTCGCCGCTGTCACCTCATATACCCCCACATGTCTCCTGTAACCTCGCCGCTGTCACCTCGTATACCCCCACATAATCTCCTGTAACCTCCCGCTGTCACCTCGTATACCCCCACATGTCTCCTGTAACCTCTCCGCTGTCACCCCGTATACCCCCACATGTCTCCTGTAACCTCACTGCTGTCACCTCGTATACCCCCACATGTCTCCTGTAACCTAACCGCTGTCACCCCGTATACCCCCACATGTCTCCTGTAACCTTGCCGCTGTCACCTCGTATACCCCCACATAATCTCCTGTAACCTCCCGCTGTCACCTCATATACCCCCACATGTCTCCTGTAACCTCACCGCTGTCACCCCGTATACCCCCACATGTCTCCTGTAACCTCACCGCTGTCACCCCGTATAGCCCCACATGTCTCCTGTAACCTCACTGCTGTCATTCCGTATACCCATGTCTCCTGTAACCTCACTGCTGTCATCCCGTATACCCCCACATGTCTCCTGTAACCTCACTGCTGTCACCCCGTATACCCCACATGTCTCCTGTAACCTCACTGCTGTCACCCCGTATACCCCACATGTCTCCTGTAACCTCACTGCTGTCACCCCATATACCTCCACATGTCTCCTGTAACCTCACCGCTGTCACCCCGTATACCCCCACATGTCTCCTGTAACCTCACCGCTGTCACCCCGTATACCCCACATGTCTCCTGTAACCTCACTGCTGTCATCCCGTATACCCCTACATGTCTCCTGTAACCTCGCCGCTGTCACCCCGTATACCCCCACATGTCTCCTGTAACCTCACCGCTGTCACCCCGTATACCCCCACATGTCTACTGTAACCTCACTGCTGTCACCCCGTATACCCCACGTCTCCTGTAACCTCACCGCTGTCACCCCGTATACCCCCACATGTCTACTGTAACCTCACCGCTGTCACCCCGTATACGCCACGTCTCCTGTAACCTCACCACTGTCACCCCGTATACCCCCACGTCTCCTGTAACCTCACTGCTGTCACCTCATATACCCCCACATGTCTCCTGTAACCTCGCCGCTGTCACCTCGTATACCCCCACATGTCTCCTGTAACCTCACCACTGTCACCCCGTATACCCCCCCACATGTCTCCTCTAACCTCACCGCTGTCACCCTGTATACCCCCACATGTCTACTGTAACCTCACTGCTGTCACCCCGTATACGCCACGTCTCCTGTAACCTCACTGCTGTCACCTCATATACCCCCACATGTCTCCTGTAACCTCGCCGCTGTCACCCCGTATACCCCACATGTCTCCTGTAACCTCACCACTGTCACCCCGTATACCCCCACATGTCTCCTCTAACCTCACTGCTGTCATCCTGTATACCCCACGTCTCCTGTAACCTCGCCGCTGTCACCCCGTATACGCCACGTCTCCTGTAACCTCACCACTGTCACCCCGTATACCCCCACGTCTCCTGTAACCTCACTGCTGTCACCTCATATACCCCCACATGTCTACTGTAACCTCACCGCTGTCACCCCGTATACGCCACGTCTCCTGTAACCTCACCACTGTCACCCCGTATACCCCCACGTCTCCTGTAACCTCACTGCTGTCACCTCATATACCCCCACATGTCTCCTGTAACCTCGCCGCTGTCACCTCGTATACCCCCACATGTCTCCTGTAACCTCACCACTGTCACCCCTTATACCCCCCCCACATGTCTCCTCTAACCTCACCGCTGTCACCCCGTATACCCCCACATGTCTACTGTAACCTCACTGCTGTCACCCCGTATACGCCACGTCTCCTGTAACCTCACTGCTGTCACCTCATATACCCCCACATGTCTCCTGTAACCTCGCCGCTGTCACCCCGTATACCCCACATGTCTCCTGTAACCCCACCACTGTCACCCCGTATACCCCCACATGTCTACTGTAACCTCACCACTGTCACCCCGTATACCCCCACATGTCTACTGTAACCTCACCACTGTCACCCCGTATACCCCCACATGTCTCCTGTAACCTCACTGCTGTCACCCCATATACCTCCACATGTCTCCTGTAACCTCACTGCTGTCACCCCGTATACCCCACATGTCTCCTGTAACCTCACCACTGTCACCCCGTATACCCCCACATGTCTCCTCTAACCTCACTGCTGTCATCCCGTATACCCCACGTCTCCTGTAACCTCACCAATGTCACCCCGTATACCCCCACATGTCTCCTGTAACCTCACTGCTGTCACCCCATATACCTCCACATGTCTCCTGTAACCTCGCCGCTGTCACCCCGTATACCCCCACATGTCTCCTGTAACCTCACCGCTGTCACCTCGTATACCCCCACATGTCTCCTGTAACCTCACTGCTGTCACCTCGTATACCCCCACATGTCTCCTGTAACCTCACCGCTGTCACCTCGTATACCTCCACATGTCTCCTGTAACCTCACCGCTGTCACCCCGTAGACCCCCACATGTCTCCTGTAACCTCACCGCTGTCACCTCGTATACCCCCACATGTCTACTGTAACCTCACTGCTGTCACCCCGTATACCCCACATGTCTCCTGTAACCTCACCACTGTCATCCCGTATACCCCCACATGTCTCCTCTAACCTCACTGCTGTCATCCCGTATACCCCACGTCTCCTGTAACCTCGCCGCTGTCACCCCGTATACCCTCACATGTCTACTGTAACCTCACCACTGTCACCTCGTATACCCCCACATGTCTCCTGTAACCTCACCGCTGTCACCTCGTATACCTCCACATGTCTCCTGTAACCTCACCGCTGTCACCCCGTAGACCCCCACATGTCTCCTGTAACCTCACCGCTGTCACCTCGTATACCCCCACATGTTTACTGTAACCTCACTGCTGTCACCCCGTATACCCCACATGTCTCCTGTAACCTCACCACTGTCATCCCGTATACCCCCACATGTCTCCTCTAACCTCACTGCTGTCATCCCGTATACCCCCACATGTCTCCTGTAACCTCGCCGCTGTCACCCCGTATACCCCCACATGTCTACTGTAACCTCACCACTGTCACCCCGTATACCCCCACATGTCTCCTGTAACCTCACTGCTGTCACCCCATATACCTCCACATGTCTCAATTAACCCCTGTTGTTGTTGCTCTCAGGTCCTTGGCGCTCCCTGGTGGCCATCTTGGGGAAAGGTTTCTCAGAAGCGGCATTTACTACAGCTTTCCTATTTACAGCAGAGCTGTATCCAACCGTCCTCAGGTGAGTGATCACCATGTCTCGATTACGGGGCTGCGGAGTCTCGTTTCTCTGGCATCAGAAAATTGGCATCCGCTTTGTGGTAATGGCACATGAGATGAACATGGCTGCCACCTGATTGTCTCCACTGCGGTCCATGTCGCTGCTATTCCAGAATCAGTCCACACTGCAATACCAGCGGCAACCAAATCCATGGGGGGAGGTTGCCGTTTCCTAATCAGATGCCTCCCCTTCATGTGCTTCTCCCAGTGTAACATACTGTACTGCAGACCACCATTAGCAAGGGCTCTTGTGGTTGTTGCTGGGGGTTGTGTATTGTCTCGTAGATCGTCCGCCATTAGCACTTTGCTTTCTGGTTCCACAGGCAGACGGGCCTGGGCTTCTGCTCCTTCATGACCCGGCTGGGCAGTTCGGTGGCCCCTCTGGTAATCCTGCTGGAAGACTTCTGGGCACCGCTGCCCCCGTTGGTGTATAGCTCCATGTCCCTGCTGTCTGGAGCAGTCACTTTTTGTTTGACTGAAACATGTAATCTCCAACTACGAGAGACCATCCAGGAGGTGGAGAATACCCAGTAACATATCCACTAGGACCCCCAACAGTGGGAGGCCGCAGCCCTGTCTGGAACTTTATAGACTTCTAACAAACTACAGCCACATCCTGAGATGCTGAGTTATGGAAGCATGGAATATATGACATTGGAACGGCATTACTCTTGGCGGTACTTAGCGCATAAATTGGCCGATTCATGTGAGCCCAACAGCCATGACAAGGCACACCTCTTTGTTGGGACTCTAAACCTAACATGATGCCTCTCTACAATTATATGGACAGTTGGAATCAAGCTCTATTTAAAACTGCAATAAACCGATGGGTGGGGCACTCAGTCAAAAGGCATATAGCGGTTTTAAATAGAGCTTGATCCTTCCTGTCCATATAAATGGCACTTTTAGCCCGGGAGAGGCATCATGTAAGGTTTAGGGTCCCAACAAAGAGGTCGCCTTGTGGTGGCTGTTGGGATCACGTGAATTGGCCAATTTATGCGCTAAGTACCTTCATTTTTTTACTTGTTTTCTACAGCAGTAATGCCGTTCCAATGTCATATATTCCATGTTTCCATATTACAGTGTCTCCGAGTGCGGCTGTCATTTAATTAGCTACATACGTAGGTGGCACTCTCAGCTTGCACCTGTTCAAATTTGTCTAGTTTGGAAGTGACAGTCAGTCTTTTGACATGGATGTTATAGATGTCACGCAGGGCTCTCGGCTCCGGATCCCCCTCTGAGCCAGGATCTCTGGTCATCAAAGTCGGTGGGTGATTCCTTTGTCTGCCATATTGTCTCATCAGGACTTTTCTTACAGTACACAGATTTTTAGGCTACGGCCCATGCAGGCTGATGTCATGCTATGTTCTGACTGGCTGCTAATAAACACCAATCCCAGCTCAACTCTTATCAGCAGAGTTGCTTTATACATAAAAGCTGATCTCTGATTGGTTGTTATGGGCAACAAAGACACCATCTGATCCTCATAGTCAGCCATTACTACCTCCTGGGCTCGGACTGTCCATGGTGTGACTGCTGTAACCATAAAGAACCCTTATCTACCCTGACATCTACTCCACACATAATGAATGCCCCTGGTGTTTTGCACGATCCTTGAAGGGAACAAGTCCTGTGTCAGTTCTGTACTGACTGTACATGGATGGTCACAGTGGAAGGGTCTCATCTTCACCTTGAATAAGCCTCTATTTCTTAAAACCAGACACCTCCCATCACCCATAATAGTCAGCACTTCTATACCACTGGCTCTCGCGCATCCTCTCCCCAATAGCAGCTGCTGCAAATGTAACATGGTCTAGCTCGAGTTCTGCAATCGGTAGCCAATGCTGGGGGCCCACCAGCCACTCCTGATTATGTCCTGTATGTGACCACAATGTTCCATTTTCTTCTGGTCTGTGGGATTGGTGAGAAGACAGAAGCCTTTTCTAACAAAGAAAAACATCTGGACCCAGCAATGTATTGTCATTGCCAAAACCTCCATCACGTCTGCCATAAGTATGTGGATAATGAGTTGGGCCTGATGAGAGTGTAGGAGAGAGGGCCCCGGAAAAAGAGCCCGCCGTGTGTCTGGGCCGGAACTAGGGGGCTGTCACCCACGTCCACAGGGGCACGTTCCCGGGGGGGATGATTGCAGGCCAGGACCGACAATCAACCCGGAAAGGTGGGGGCGGGTCGAAGAAAGGGGGCGTGGCAACTATAAAATGAGTGGTAGAGCTGAGTGGGGGACACTCGGCAGGGAGAGAAGCAAGGGAGAAGAGAGGCAGGAGGGAGGAGTCTAAGTGGCGCCCAGGAACGAGAGTAACGACACAGGCGACGAGACGGAGGCTCACCTGACCAGAGAAGTGGATGGTGCCGAGCAGCACATGGAGGATATCCAGAGACCCACGGCCGCCACTGCCCCACTCCATACAGCGGCTGTGGCCTGTACAGCGAGACCCGTGGCCGCCACTGCCCCGCTCCATACCGTGGTTGCGACCTGTACAGCGAGACCTGCGGCCGCCACTGCCCCGCTCCATACCGCGGCTGCGGCCTGTACAGTGAGACCCGCGGCCGCCACTGCCCCGCTTCATATCGCGGCTGCGGCCTGTACAGCGAGACCCACGGCTGCCACTGGCCCGCTTCATACCGCGACTGCGGCCTGTACAGCAAGACCCACGGCCGCCACTGCCCCGCTTCATACCGCGGCTGCGGCCTGTACGCCGAGACCCGCAGCCGCCTCTGCCTCGCCTCAAACCACAGCTGCGGCCTGTACAGCGAGACCCATGGCTGCCAATGCCCTGATCCATACTGCGGCAGCGGCCTGTACAGCGAGACCCGTGGCTGCCACTGCCCCGCTCCATACTGCTGCTGCAGCCTGTACAGTGAGACCCGTGGCTGCCACTGCCCTGCTCCATACCACGGCTGTGGCCTGTACAGTGAGACCCACGGCCGCCACTACCCCACTCCATACTGCGGCTGCGGCCTGTACAGCGAGACCCGTGGCTGCCACTGCCCCGCTCCATACCACGGCTGCGGCCTGTACAGTGAGACCCGCGGCTGCCACTGCCCCGCTTCATATCGCGGCTGCGGCCTATACAGCGAGACCCGCGGCCGCCACTGCCCCGCTTCATATCGTGGCTGCGGCCTGTACAGCGAGACCCACGGCCGCCACTGCCCCGCTTCATACCACGGCTGCGGCCTGTACGCCGAGACCCACAGCCGCCTCTGCCTTGCCTCAAACCACGGCTGCGGCCTGTACAGTGAGACCCATGGCTGCCAATGCCCTGATCCATACTGTGGCTGCGGCCTGTACAGCGAGACCCGTGGCTGCCACTGCCCCGCTCCATACCACGGCTGTGGCCTGTACAGCGAGACCCACGGCAGCCACTACTCCACTCCATACCGTGGCTGCGGCCTGTACAGCGAGACCCGCGGCCGCCACTGCCCCGCTCCATATCGCGGCAGCGGTCTGTAGAGCGAGACCCACAGCCGCCACTGCCTTGCCTCAAACCACGGCGGCGGCCTGTACAGCGAGACCCATGGCTGCCAATGCCCTGATCCATACTGTGGCTGCAGCCTGTACAGCGAGACCCGTGGCTGCCACTGCCCCGCTCCATACCACGGCTGTGGCCTGTACAGCGAGACCCACTGCCGCCACTACCCCACTCCATACCGCGGCTGCGGCCTGTAGAGCAAGACCCACGGCCGCCACTGCCCCGATTCATACCGCGGCTGCGGCCTTTACGCCAAGACCTGCGGCCGCCTCTGCCTCACCTCCCGACGAGGCGACCCCGGCAGTGGGGGACTGGCCCGGGGCCTGTACCGCCCACCCAGCACCAGGGCATGGGAATGCCCGAAGCCTTCGGCAACTCTTCTTTGGCTGGACCCGGCGGCTGAGGCGCTGGCCAGACATCTCCCGGACAACAACTCTGCAGGACGTCAGAGATCGATAAGTGACACTCCGTTTGTTCCCATTTAGTTCCAAGGACCTGTAGCCGGCCATACCATGACCATATAGTCGCTTCTCGCCGTATCGTTTAGTATTGGTATATTGTGTATTTGTGTCTGGCTTCCCTGCGCGGAAAACCTTTGTTAGCTTCCCTCTTTATTCATATATATATATATAAAAGTTGAGTTTAACCCTTGCTCTGTCTCCAGCTCATCACTTTATCCTGCGTACCTGCAAGTACCACAAAACTAAGGGGTAGCTTTTGGTCATATGTAGAAAAAAACAATCCAGCGATGAAGAACAACATTAGAATTAAACTTCACATTTATTAGAAGTATTAAAAGAACTCCATAATATTGAGCAAGTCTACACTACTAAAACAGAAGACCCTTTCTGGTCATAGTTCCAAAAGGTACAAAGTCAACACTTAATACATCTATCAGGTAACCATTCCCACAGTGAGGCATGATGGAAGCAGCCTCAGAGGGTTGGAGCTTTAGTCAAGAATGATGGAGTTATGAACAGTCAAGATATCAGTCAATTTTGTAACAAAACCTTCAGTCCTCTGCTAAAATGCTGAAGATGAATTTCACTTTACAGATCCTAGAGGCCTCCACTGCTTCCAGTACAGATCCTTGTGATTTCCACTGATCAATGTACAGATCTTTGGGGTCATCTCTGCTCCCTTTACAGATTCTGGTGATCCACCTGAAGGGAGGACTCCGGGCCGATGCGGTGGGCCGGAACCAACTTCTCTTCAGTCTGAAACCCCTCTTCTATATGTGAAGCAGAAGTGCGTGTTGTGCTGTGGGATTGGTTCTGTACTCACTTGTCTTTCAGAAGTCCTTGTTACTTTCCCGTCCTTGGGATCGGATACAGCTGCACACATATCAGGATACATTTCATCCCGTTCAGTTATACTAGAAGATTTGAGTACGCAGTTGCGGCATACAGAATGAGAAAGAGTCCCCTCCTGTTGGTGTTCCCTTTGCCCAGCACACTATCAGTTCTTGCCTCCATTCTGCCGGAACTGCCCCCATCTCAACAGCTCCTGTTGGTAGCACGGACTTCTTATCAGGCATTACAGCGTCTCTGAGGCCCACCATCTTGCCCTATCTCCGTGACCCGACCAGCCTCTTCCACTCAGGGAAGGCAGAGGCATGGAATCCAATGCTTCTTCTCGGCCCTAGGCCGATGACTGCCCTGTGATCTGTGCAAAACATACTGTTTGGAGACTTGATACTGACAGGACCCTTTGCACCTTATGCATCCATTGACCCTGAACCCCCCACTCCCTGTCACTTCTCTGAAAAGCCCTCCAACAAGGAAGTGCATCCCCTTTTTAACTGATCAAACCACTCCCAATATGTGAGATATTCCCAAGGTTTTAAATATAGCTTATCCTGACTGCTGCTAGCTGTATCCCTAGGCATTCCACTGGTTCCTCTATGGACAGTCCTCCCCAATCCCAGGGGACAGCCCTGAGGTAAAACCTCCGGGAAAACCAAGACGCCAATCAGCCTTGAGAATAAAATACAGATTTACTTCAAAATTCTTTTTACTAGGGGATTTTTACAGTATAGGGGAAAATGGGTCAGGAAAGCAATGAAGGGAAAGGAAGGTAACCAAACAAAGGAAAAGAGAAAAGGGGTTAGGGAGGAAGAGGAGTAAAATGCAGATTTATATGCAAAACATTTAGCAATAAAACTTGTGGTCTCCATTGCTTCTGATACTGATTGTTTTGAACCACGGCTCCAAGTACAAATTGGCAGTATCACCTCTGCTCCCTGTACAGATTTTCATTTTCTCCTCTGCTCTCGGTATAGATTGTGGCGGTCTCCTGTTCTCCCCATACAGAACCTCACCGTTCCCAATGCTCTTGGTAAAGTCATGGTCATCCCCACTGCTCTCGGTACAGATCCTTACCGTCTCCACTGCTCTCGGAACAGGTCCTTGCCGTCTCCGCTGCTCTGGAAACAGGTCCTTGTCATCCCCACTGCTCTCGGAACAGGTCCTTGCCGTCTCCGCTGCTCTGGAAACAGGTCCTTGTCATCCCCACTGCTCTCGGTACAGGTCCTTACCGTCTCCGCTGCTCTGGGAACAGGTCCTTGTCATCCCCACTGCTCTCAGTACAGGTCCTTACTGTCTCCGCTGCTCTGGGAACAGGTCCTTGTCATCCCCACTGCTCTCAGTACAGGTCCTTACCGTCTCCGCTGCTCTGGGAACAGGTCCTTGTCATCCCCACTGCTCTCGGTACAGGTCCTTACCGTCTCCGCTGCTCTGGGAACAGGTCCTTGTCATCCCCACTGCTCTCAGTACAGGTCCTTACCGTCTCCGCTGCTCTGGGAACAGGTCCTTGTCATCCCCACTGCTCTCAGTACAGGTCCTTACCGTCTCCGCTGCTCTGGGAACAGGTCCTTGTCATCCCCACTGCTCTCGGTACAGGTCCTTACCGTCTCCGCTGCTCTGGGAACAGGTCCTTGTCATCCCCACTGCTCTCAGTACAGGTCCTTACCGTCTCCGCTGCTCTGGGAACAGGTCCTTGTCATCCCGACTGCTATCAGCACAGGTCCTTACCATCTCCGCTGCTCTGGGAACAGGTCCTTGTCATCCCCACTGCTATCAGCACAGGTCCTTACCGTCTCCGCTGCTCTGGGAACAGGTCCTTGTCATCTCCACTGCTATCGGTACAGGTCCTTACCATCTCTGCTGCTCTCAGAACAGGTCCTTGTCATCTCCACTGCTATCAGTACAGGTCCTTACCTTCTCCGCTGCTCTCGGAACAGGTCCTTGTCATCTCCACTGCTATCAGTACAGGTCCTTACCGTCTCCGCTGCTCTCGGAACAGGTCCTTGTCATCCCCACTGCTATCGACACAGGTCCTTACCGTCTCCGCTGCTCTGGGAACAGGTCCTTGTCATCCCCACTGCTATCGGTACAGGTCCTTACCGTCTCCGCTGCTCTGGGAACAGGTCCTTGTCATCTCCACTGCTATCGGTACAGGTCCTTACCGTCTCCACTGCTCTCTGGAAACAGGTCCTTGTCATCTCCACTGCTATCAGTACAGGTCCTTACCGTCTCCGCTGCTCTCGAAACAGGTCCTTGTCATCCCCACTGCTATTGGTACAGGTCCTTGCTATTTCCACTCCTCTTGGTAAAGATCCTTGCCATCCCCACTCCTCTCGGTACAGGTCCTTGCCATCCCCACTACTCTCGGTACAGGTAGTGATGAGCGAGCACTAAAATGCTCGGGTGCTCGTTGCTCGGGTCGAGCAGATTGGAATACTCAGGTACTCGGACAAAACAACGATCCCAATGTTAGTCTATGGGAGACCCGAGCATTTTTGCCGTGATCACCCACGGGGGTCCTTTAAAGGTCTTAAAACGTCTGAAAATGATGGAAACACTGCTCAAATGACATGGAGACATCATGGGGATCGCCCCTGGAAGCCTTCCTGACCCCTAGGTCACAGCTGTAAACAATGTTGTCAGAGTTTCATGCCTTTGATTCCGATGCACCCAAAACATACCAAAACGAAACCTAAACTGATTTTGCAGTGAAATATGTTAAGGAACATCCTTTCCAGGTTAATGACTTGTATATAAGGCAAAATAACTAACCCCAGACCAAAATGTTCCTCCACCACTTGGGCTATGTTCCGACGCAGCGTTTTTGGAGCGTTTTTGCTACTTTAATATTGATTTCAACCAAAACAAATGCATTCACTGGGAAATGTCATTGTAACATTTACCAACCCTAGCTGGCCATGTGGTGTGTGACACATAAGGAGACACATCTTGCTTCATTTATGAAGGAGGGACTCTTAAAATCACAGAGTCGATTTTAAGAGGGGCATCAAGGGCCATTATTAAACAGTGGGTCTCCTAAACTATTGTAGCCTATGCTGTGAGTGGATGGGCTGCCAAGAATTATGACGCAACCCAATACCCCTTTCATAACATCTTATGAATGCAAGGCCTGCCCTGCTACCAATTCATATGCACCCCAATAAGCCTTTGAACCCACATACTGGATGGCCCCATAAACTCAACTTCACCATATTCATTTTGTACTCCCGTACTTTTTTTATACATTGACAGCAATGTCTGCCCTGCTGCATAGTCATATGCACCCAATTACGCCTTGGAACCCACAGACTGGATGGACCCCGTAAAATCCACGTCACCATATTCCTTTTGTACTCCAGTACTCTTTTGTTTGCACAGTGACAGCAAGGCCAGCCCTGCTGCATAGCCATATGCACCCCATTACACCTTGGTACCCACATACTGGATGGGCCCATGAAAATCCTCTTCACAATATTTATTTGGTACATCCAGAAGTTGCCAATGATAGACATAAAAGGTCTACGCTAATCTACCCAAGTGATGAAGAATGGGGCTTCGGTGCAACATTTCCAACATATCAAAGTAAATGGCATTTGCACGCCCAAATAATTGATTACACCTCCATGCAACGTGTGCGTTTTCTGAACAGAAACACTTGAAGATCTTTTTTTTTTCACTTGTTAGTGTATCAGATAAAGAAAATAATGTGGCTTCACTGAAATCATATTCTGATGGCAAAGAAAAGCATTCAGTGAACTGTGACACTGTAGGCAAAGATCGTACATTAAAAAATAGGGTATAAAATATCAGTAGAAATCTAATGCTATAAAGACAAAACTATGTCGACCCCAAATTGTAAAAAACGGACTCAAATTGTATACTCCAAATATACATACGATACACAGAAAAAAGGAGTTCCATACAATTATTAAAAAATATATCACTTTTATTATCATTAATTATACATATGTAACAAACAGTTAGAATGACCCTAAAAAAATCTTTCTTAAATTACATAGGTCCCAGGCATAATAATAAGAAAACATATATTGCGCATAAGCAAAAATGTATTAAAATTTATTACAAAAAATCCCATACATTCATAGCATATAAAAGGAACTTAATATGTCCTCAAAAAACTGCAGGCGTTAACTCTCATAAAATGGGGATTAACCCTCAATCAATAAACCGCCCAGCATTAAATTGAGACACAACCAATTGCTATTATAAAATATGCTTATTGTTGCTTACCCATAAATAATCCTGTTATGTCCGGGGACCTTGTGCCACCACTTGATGCGCGTTTCGCGTGTCCTTTATCAAAAAGGGAGTAAAGAAAAAGTCTCCTAACTGGCGTTTTATAGTGAAAGTTGTCTAAAGTGCGTATGCGCCGAAAGATAATAAATGATAATAAAAGTGATATATTTTTTAATAATTGTATGGAACTCCTTTTTTCTGTGTATCGTAAAGATCGTACATTGCAAGATGGTGGACGTTACGCAGGGCATGGCTCCAAAAGATTATTTTCAAATGTCAGAAAAGTGCGCTATTCTCCTACCAATTACATTACATGTTCAAATAAAAAATCACATAGAAAATCACAAAGAGTGAAGGAGAACTGACTGCAAGGAAAAAATTGAAAGAATCAGCATCTCTTCCACCAAAACTTGCTAACACTGCAGAGTTGTTGCTGATAAAAATCTCACCAATTAGTCCAAAAGCGAGTGAAACAGATTACTTAAAATCCTTGGAAGACTATAAAGTTTACTAATGTGACACAAAATCGTGTAAGTTTTCAATTACGCTTTTGAGAATAAGCAACAATGCCATCTGAATGACGCGATTGGAGACAGGAGACTGTTAGTTAACAAAAAAAGGAGTGTACGACGAAACCTCAAGCTGTCAAACCCTTTCCTGGTTTTCAAATGGTAGTGGAATCCCGACAATATGTTGAGAGCAGGATGCACTACATTGAAGGACTATCAACTTTTCGTATTTTTTAATGGTATGATGGTTCCCTTGTTGCAGAATTATTTAATGGATAATGTGGCTATTTTATTTGCCAAGTTTTTAACATTAAGGTTCAGATACGGCTTTAAAGAAGGCTAATACTTGCAATATAACGCTTTTTTATTTCAAAGTACAAAATTAAAGGAATAGTATAACTCAATAGTATAAGTGCATACACTTTGGTATATTTTAATATACAAAGGTTAAGTACATATAGGGATTAAATACATCTAATGATTAAGTCTATATAAAGATTAACTACATACAGTATAAATACATCATCACCAAGAGGCTTTTAAACATCATCTGTCTGGAATATCAGAGAACCAACACCAAGACAGAGAACCCCAGGGAGGTTCAATACACTGCATGGGCGTCCCCAATTATGCAGGTATGAGCACACTGTACATGTACCCCAGTTTTTGCTTCTGTCTTTGCCATGTTTCTCTGGTCTTATATAGTGATTTACACTATGTAGTAACTCAAGTTTCACCCAGCCCTTCAAGTGGCCAGCTTTCAAGGTCGGATGAAACTGAGATATCATGGAGTCATCAGACAAGGGGCCATAAACCCTTAGAATATAAAAGCCACAAGGATTTAGATAAAACCAACACAGACAGAGGTTAAGTAAACCATAAAGTTTTACAATCACAAACTGCTAATATATGGAAGCTTAGAACTGTTTGTGAAGTCAATAAACAAACAGTTCTCCAGATTCTGGCAGATTGTGGCAGGATGAGAATTTTCTTTCACATCTGTACATCTTTTAACAGAATTGCAGCTATGTAATTGTCTGAATGCATTCTGTATATTTCAATATGGATTCAAAAGAGAAATTGAAAAGGATTCACCGCGCTAACTGAGAGAAAAGAAAAGAAAACTGATTACACAGATACTCACTTAATGGTGTGAGAAGGAACCCAAGGTCAGAGGTGATTCTGGATGTCAGGGATGCTTCACTCTGTTTGGTGATCCGTATATAGGAAAAACTGCTGGATAAAGTAGTAAGAATTTTTAGGATTGTACTGACCAATAGAAAAGGCTTGGTCATGTATAAAACCCTAGCAGGGGATTTTGGTAACCCAGAAATCCAAGTGCAGTGGGACAATCTTTTTTTCTAATTTTTCTAACCAGGTGTTACATTTTATCATCAATAAGCGCAAAGATAACTTGAAAAGGACAAATCGTTCAATTAATGCACTATTTGACCAACTAAGTGCTTATAACCATGTGGAGGGTCTGGACAGTCTTACTGCCAATATTTTGTACAGGATCAAAGAAAAAGAAAAAGAAATAATTGATAAAAAGATGCGTAAATTTGCGAGGGACAATATCCCTATTAAGGATACACCTATTGCTGACCCTTCGGAATTATGTGAGGGTCCTTATAGCCCCAGCAAATATATTACTTTGGATGCATACGGTGGATCCCCTACTGATATTTCAGGTACCTCCTTAGTCTTTTCTACATATTCGAATTCTACTCAATATACGCCAGTCTCCACCCGTACAGGCAATGATTTACGCTCATAAGCCAACAATCCCCCAAGAGAGGACTATTCCCTTGATGCTTGTCAGTGTACTGAAGACACTCCCTCAGTCACACCAACAGTTCCTACTGAGGTAATAACAATCTCCACTTCAAGCAGTTATTCGCAACTCTCAACATTAGTCGAGGAACCAACCAATAACAGGGACTGGGAGGAATCCACTCCCTCAACCAGTACGCAACCTCACAAACAGACCGCCAAAAAACGAACTATGGCCCCTTTCAATCTGCTAAGTCAACCTAATTCCTACCCAAAACAGCTTCAAAAAACTAACCGCTCCAGCCTAGCATTTCTAAAAATATAAGCAAGCCAGCGAACCCTAGATCCCAGGTCCCTGTCAATAAGGAGGTGCGAAAAGAGGTAAAAGAGGTAAAAGAAAATAATAGCACCCACCGATATACAGTTGCAACATACACAAAAAATATTTAATTTAAGCAGATATCAACTCAATTCAAATGAGGAATCACTCCTCCAAAAGGGCTTAAAATTCACCTCAACCGTCAATCCAAAACCATTCAACCTATACAATAGCATTAAGAAATACTTGCGCAATTTAGCCCTAAAAAAGTATTTTCTTAAAAAAGGTGATCACCTTGTTAGGACCACATACACCATGGATTCAGAATTTATACATACAGGACTCTCTCTACCCTCATCATTCAGCCCCATTAATGAGTATTCCACCTCGTTCAAAACTTTTGAAACTCTAGTGACAGCAGACATAAAAAAACTAGGGAACAAAAATCAATAAAAAAAACTAGGTACATGTGTAATGTAATGTCTGCAAAATATGATGCTTACTGTTGGAACCTTCCAGAATCTCCCCTTTCCAGCTGAATTACATTGTACACTGTCAGCTTTCAGCAGCCCCTTCCCCCCCCCACACACACACCAGTGTCTTCATGTGCACAGCTCTGTGAAATCGTCCATTTCCTGTGAGCTAGAAATGTTAATTAGCTAAGTGAATTCAAGTTCCTTTGTCTAAGACCACGAGGTTTGAATGCAGCTATGGGAAGTATTTAAACAAGTCATACTGCAAAAACCATACGCAGCAGAGATATGATATAAAACCCACATCTCTGCGAAGGGCACGAGGCCAGCTTTCTAAGTCCTAATTTTCACGGTTATAACCTCTCCAGAACCTGAGATATGTATTGCTCCCAAATGGAATGTCCTAGCTAGTGCATTCTTGATGTTTTCTTGTTGGATTCGTTAAATCACAACCAATGATACCATATATGTGTTTGTGCGGGCTCCCCTCGCTAAGATATGATCCTCATAAGTTTTGTAGCCAAATCATAACTTGTTTCCAAGAGAAAAAGGTCGCACTCTGCGGGATAATGATGAATGTTTATTGACACTGAATTACATGTCACGTCGGAGATGTGAAGGAGAGTGTGTCAAATGGCTGACTACGGCCGTTTCAGCTACTCGAGCGCTTCCACGGGTCAAAGTGCAGGAGGAAATGACGGATACTTATGCATACCAGTCACTCCTCCTGCCAGCCACTACAAAACTAACAAGTGAAACAGACAAGTGTAACGTGCAGACATATAAAAACATACAATTTACCGCCTCAGCGGGAACAATACCGTTACATGTAAAATTACAAAGATTACAAGGAACAATAAATCATTATCAGTATTACTGGTTAACCCCTATAATTAAGTTAACTCTTCTGGATAATCTATTCCGGACCAAATATGTGCTCCCAATAAATATAATATAATTGTGATATATTGCGACTATGCCGTAGCTCCTGTCTCCAGGATAAAAATCACTGACACCTATCTTATTGCCATTTATATTATAATAATATCCTAGAAAAACTATTTTCTCCTGATCAAAACGGATTAAGACAATTTTAACTATGTAGTACAAAATTAAGCGAATAATAAACTGCCCCAATTTTATATAAATTTTTTTATCAAGCAAAATACCACGCCGAATGTCATAAATTTATATACCTCCCAGACATGATTCTTGTGTTATAATCTCATAATATTAAGCAAAATACATTTATATGGATCAGTTATCATAATAAAATGGCCATATCTACTTTATCATTGAAACCTGCGGGACCCGTCGCCCGTGTATCCATGATCCATTTTGATTCCCGCTGCAATAATAATTTACGCAAGTTCCCCCCTTGTGGGGGTAACATCACTTTTTCAATACCCGCAAAAGTAAGGACACCCGGATCCGTCCCATGTACAGTCCTGACATGGTCAATGAGACGTGGCACTCCTTTCCCAGATTTTATCGACTTGAAGTGCTCCCGAAATCGAACATAAAGCGGGCGTATTGTCTCTCCTATATAAAAAACCCGACATGTACAGAAGATAACATAAACCACATGACCAGTGTTGCATGTAATAAAGCTGGACACCGTATGTCTGACTGCACCCATCTGCAGTGTACGATCAGTACAATGATTCCTACAATAGGGACATTGTCCACATTTATAATTACCTTTAGGTATTCCCTGATTTAACCAGGTGTCACGTTGAGTTATTAAACGATTCTGGACTAAAACGTCCCTAATCCTTGTACTGCGTCTATTAGAAATCAAAGGTCCTCTGGACACTATATCAATCAACTCCCTGTCTTGTTCCAAAACATGCCAATGTCTCCTTCTTACGGATCTGATTTGTCTATCCATGGGGCCATAACGGAAACAGAAGGTAAATCTTTTTTCTTTCTTACTTTCTTTACTCTGTTGATTTATTATACATCTCCTGTTATCATCCCATTGTGATTTCACTTTTTGAAGTGTAGTATCTAATAAATGGTCAGGGTACCCTCGTTGTCTCAATCTCTCATGTAATTCTCTGCATTGTCGTTCCCGACCCTCCACTGTATTATTGACACAAAATATTCGTAAAAATTGACTATATGGTAATGAATTAACAGTATGTGTGGGGTGATAACTGTCAAACCGCAATACGGAGTTGGTGGCTATAGGTTTCCTAAAAACCGATGTACATATAGTATCTCCAAAAGGACATCAAGAAACTCCAATTTGGTACCTCCAAAATTATATGTGAACACCATGTTCATGTGGTTCATGTCATTTAAATAGTTAACAAATTCAACAAATGTCTCTTTTGTACCCTCCCAGATTATGAACACATCGTCCACATATCTGAGGTATAATCTGATATGTCTGAAATACCTCTGCATATTATAAACATATTTCTCCTCAAAAGCTCCCAAGAACAAATTCGCAAACGTGCAAGATACCGGCGTGCCCATCGCAGTTCCCACATTTTGACGATACCATTTCGAATCAAAAGTAAAAGCATTGTGTGTTAGGATAAAACTCAATGCATCACAAACAAAGTCTATGAAACCTTGCTCTTTCCCTGTCGTACCTAAAATTTCCCTAATAGTGTCAACTCCCAATTGTTGAGGAATTCTTGTATAGAGACTTTCTACATCTATTGATGTTAAAAAGAAACCAGGTTGCCACCCAAACCCATGTATTACTTCTAGAAAAGCTTCAGTGTCTCTTATATAGGACGGGATCTGAATAAGCATTGGCCGTAATAGCCAATCTACATTTTGTGAAAGTGCCTCCGTCACTGATCCTATCCCAGAAACAATGGGGCGACCTGGAGGACAGGATAGGGATTTGTGTATCTTAGGTACATGGTACCAATGGGGACGCGTAGGAAAGTCAGGCAACAATTTTTCTGCCTTTTTTTCAGAAATAATATTTTTTATGACATATTGCCTGAGTAAGGACCTCAAATCTTTTATGAATTTGTGGGTAGGATCCCCCATCAATTTCGTATATGTGACTGTATCTGATAGATGTCGGTGGGCTTCTGCTAGGTACATATCTCTCGGCAATAACACTGTATTCCCTCCTTTATCTGATGGTCTCACCACTGTGTCTGTCCATTCTCTAATTTCTCTCAATGCTGACTTCTCCGCCACTGTCAAATTTGAGGGAGCTGTGGGATATACTAATGCCTCTACATCTTTAATGACTAACGTCTCAAATAAATCAATAAGATTTCCTGGGGAGACAGGGGGCATATATTGTGATGTTCCCCCCCCTAAAAAAGGTGTATAAATCGTTTGTGGGTAGTCACCCCTAGATTCAGTGATAGTCAACAATAGGGCAGCATCTTCATGCACTTCTGCCAATGTACCTACTCCTGCCATAAATCCCAAAGGACCCTCTTCACATTGCACCTCCCCTGATAATGGAGTGTTAATGGGGGTTTGTAGTAAAAATTGCTTATGCAGATGCATCTTCCTAATGGATTTAAATAAATCAATCTTAAATTCTGTCAAATCAAAACTATCTGGTATACAAAAATTCAGACCCTTGGCTAATAATGAATGATGTGAATCATTCAACACATGATCAGTTAAATTTATTACTGCCTGCGACAGTGTGTCCCTTATCGTCTCGGTCTCCATGAGACTTGCTTTCTCTTGCGGTTTTGTCCATACAGCCTTCCTCCTTCCTCTTCTGATCCTCCGCCTAAAGGGATATTATGTCCAGACACACCGGCTTCTGCTGATATCTGCTGGCCAATTGCAGACATGGATGAACTGGCCCCTCTCCCATGCTTGAATCGGAATCCGTTGTTCAATAATCTCTCCTGTGTGGAGCCTGATTCTGTTTACGGTAATGGCGCTTATATTTCCCTTGTCCTGATTGTCCAGTATGTACGTTCATTCTTCGCTTATTCCAACTGAATATCTGGCCATTCAAAAAATCATGTTTGTCTCGTAAAAATTTGTCTCGTTTTCTAGACTTAATCTCTGTCTCCATTGTTATTGAATATAAGCCACTGATTATCTGTCATTCTCGATTTTAACTCTTCTTGTGATTTCATTAAATCCTCTTTAACTGTGTCATAATTACGCAAGTTGGTATCCAAGACCAATTGCAATAAATCTTGCGAACATTTAAGTAGAATTTTCTCCCATTCCATTCTGAAGGAAGCATCACCTTTGAACTCAGAAATTTCCTTCCACACTCTCAATCCGCGGGGTACTCGTCCACAGTCTCTGTAGGACTTCAATGAATTATTGGTCCAAAATAACTTTGTTTCCCTCTCAGCCAAATTCATTAATTTAAATTCCAAAGCTTTAGTGCTTAAAGCCTGCACTTCATCACACGTTTCACACTCTGAAGTAATTATCAACATCCTCCCGACCAGCCTGTAAGCTCTGTCCCAGTGTAGCTGTATCCGCCTCCATGTCCAAAGACATGGTTAGACTACTTCATGTGCTGCGTCTGGATAATCCAAACTAACAATCCGGTAACCAAGCGTGCTCAGTCCAGAAACAAATAATGCTAATGAAGTCAATGCAAGAAAGCGGGCGGCACCGCTGTTACCGTGCTAAGGTCCGTGGCTGGCAGCAGGCGGAGAGCTCGCATCCAGGACTCCCGGGTGCTTGACCTCGTAGCAAGACGATTGTAGTTTCCAAGAGAAAAAGGTCGCACTCTGCGGGATAATAAGAGCACTTTAAGTCAATAAAATCTGGGAAAGGAGTGCCACGTCTCATTGACCATGTCAGGACTGTACATGGGACGGATCCGGGTGTCCTTACTTTTGCGGGTATTGAAAAAGTGATGTTACCCCCACAAGGGGGGAACTTGCATAAATTATTATTGCAGCGGGAATCGAAATGGATCATGGATACACGGGCGACGGGTCCCGCAGGTTTCAATGATAAAGTAGATATGGCCATTTTTTTATGATAACTGATTCATATAAATGTATTTTGCTTAATATTATGAGATTATAACATAAGAATCATGTCTGGGAGGTATATAAATTTATGACATTCGGCGTAGTATTTTGCTTGATAAAAAAATTTATATAAAATTGGGGCAGTTTATTATTCGCTTAATTTTGTACTACATAGTTAAATTTGTCTTAATCCGATTTGATCAGTAGAAAATAGTTTTTCTAGGATATTATTATAATATAAATGGCAATAAGATAGGTGTCAGTGATTTTTATCCTGGTGACAGGAGCTACGGCATAGTCGCAATATATCACAATTATATTATATTTATTGGGAGCACATATTTGGTCCGGAATAGATTATCCAGAAGAGTTAACTTAATTATAGGGGTTAACCAGTAATACTGATAATGATTTATTGTTCCTTGTAATCTTTGTAATTTTACATGTAACGGTATTGTTCCCGCTGAGGCGGTAAATTGTATGTTTTTATATGTCTGCACGTTACACTTGTCTGTTTCACTTGTTAGTTTTGTAGTGGCTGGCAGGAGGAGTGACTGGTATGCATAAGTATCCATCATTTCCTCCTGCACTTTGACCCGTGGAAGCGCTCGAGTAGCGTGAAACGGTCGTAGTCAGCCATTTGACACACTCTCCTTCACATCTCCGACGTGACATGTAATTCAGTGTCAATAACCATTCATCATTATCCCGCAGAGTGCGACCTTTTTCTCTTGGAAACTACTATCGTCTTGCTACGAGGTCAAGCACCCGGGAGTCCTGGATGTGAGCTCTCCGCCTGCTGCCAGCCACGGACCTTAGCACGGTAACAGCGGTGCCGCCCGCTTTCTTGCATTGACTTCAAATCATAACTTGAAGAGAGGGAGGTTGGACTTCTCCAGACGCCTGCGCACTGCAGGACTCTGCTCTGCCCTCAACAAGGCAGAGCAGTGCGCTTGCGCCGAAGCCATTACAGGATGGGAGAAGAGGACGTCATTGCATGAAGAAGGGAGGCGTCGGACCGGACCGCAACACCCACCGGACCGGACCGCCCACCCCGGTGAGTATAATATAACGTGTTTTTCTTATCTTTCAGGTTACATCGGAGGCTTATCTACAGCATTACAGAATGCTGTAGATAAGCCCCCGATGTCTATGCCGGCAGCTGCAAGCCGAAAAAAAAGGTGACAGATTCCCTTTAAGTGGAATAGCAGTTATATTTTGGCGACTTTGGATATAAAATCATTATACACGGTCATTGACCCCTCCAAAGGTCAAGAGGCAGCTAAATTCTTTCTTGACGCCTTGAATATAAACCATCCCAGATCCAATTCATCATAGACAGGATTGAATTTATTATGAAACACAATTATTTCATTTATGAGAAACAGTTCTATATTCAAACCCACGGGACCGCGATGGGTACACGGTTTGCGCCCAGTTTCTCAAATCTGTATGTGGGCATGTGGGAGCATGAATACATCTACGGCACCTTACGTAAAAATCTAAAACTATGGTGCCGTTTTATAGATGATGTTTTGTTCGTCTGGGATGGGCCACTATCTGATTTGCACTCATTTATCTCTAGTCTCAATACCAATACCTTTGGTCTTGAGTTCACTCCTACTGTCAGCAGGTCGAATGTGAATTTTCTGGATCTAACCATTGATGTAGAACAAGGGAAAATAATTACCAAGAGTTATCGTAAAGACGTAGACTCAAACAGTTACTGTACATCCACATCAATAGCTGCCATCTACCTGCATGGCTAGTGAACATTCCAAAGAGCCAGTACCTGAGAATCCGACGGAACTGCTCCAATATCAAGGACTATCAAAGTGAAACGCAATATTTGACTGAACAATTTGCAACTAAAGGGTAAAATTCAGAGTCACTAAACTAAACTAGAGGTACAAACCATATCAAGAGCCTCTTTAATCCATGAAGTTCTGAAAGATAATACCACACCTACTATTCAGCAGTTCCCTATAATTACTCAGTTTCATTCAGGGCACAAATCATTTAATAAAATTATATGTAAACATTGGCCACGTCTACAAGGTGATAAATGTGTAGGTGATCTGCTTCCAAAAAAACCAAGATTCGTGTACACTAACTCCCAAAGTCTTGGCCGTTTGTTAGCGCCAACTACAAGAATGCACAATTCCATTAAACAGGTTACTCAGACCGTTCTCCCCCAAATTCTTTGGGTTTTCTGTCTTGTGGAAGGTGCTCATGTTGCACTAGGACGGCAACACCCAGACAATTGCACAAGGATTTTACTGATCCAGTTGATAACAATGTACTCAGCACCAGGGATAGCATCACTTGCAATACATCGGGTGTCATTTATATTCTGAAATGTCCCTGCGGAAAGATTTACGTAGGAAGAACCAAGAGACCCTTGCACGTCAGAATAAAAGAGCATCTGGATAACATTAAGAAAGGGTACAAGGCACACCCACTAGCCCGCCATTTTCTGGATGACCACAATTGATCCTGCAAGGGGGTCTCTTTTCTAGGAATTATGGTAACTGAGAGGCTGGTTTGCGATTGGTGGCTATACATGTGGGAGGTTTACGTTCATTTGTATATGAAGTTTTCGGCCATAAGTGTATTCTCATTTGTCTGCTTTTTTCATGATGTTTGTATCTGTTTCGATATGCGTATTGTCATGTTATGTGTATGCGATACTGATGGGCGGATCCTTGGTATGGATTGGATGTTCCTCTCCATATAAGGCCGCTATATGTGCTGTGTGCAGGGCCGCGTCCAGGCAAACTGGGGCCCCAGATGCTGACATATTGCCCCGTCACACAGAAGCATTTCTGTTGTCCCTACAAGGCCACTAAGTGAGTGTGATCGACAATACTGAAGTCTTTCAACACTTGCTTCCCGCATGGTATACGCAGCCCAGCCCCGCATGGTATACGCAGCCCAGCCCACGCATGGTATACGCAGCCCAGCCCCGCATGTTATACGCAGCCCAGCCCCGCATGGTATACGCAGCCCAGCCCCCGCATGGTATACGCAGCCCAGCCCCCGCATGGTATACGCAGCCCAGCCCCCGCATGGTATACGCAGCACAGCCCCCGCATGGTATACGCAGCACAGCCCCCGCATGGTATACGCAGCCCAGCCCCCGCATGGTATACGCAGCACAGCCCCCGCATGGTATACGCAGCACAGCCCCCGCATGGTATACGCAGCCCAGCCCCCGCATGGTATACGCAGCCCAGCCCCGCATGGTATACGCAGCCCAGCCCCCGCATGGTATACGCAGCCCAGCCCCGCATGATATACGCAGCCCAGCCCCGCATGGTATACGCAGCCCAGCCCCCGCATGGTATACGCAGCCCAGCCCCCGCATGGTATACGCAGCCCAGCCCCCGCATGGTATACGCAGCCCAGCCCCCGCATGGTATACGCAGCCCAGCCCCGCATGGTATACGCAGCCCAGCCCCGCATGGTATACGCAGCCCAGCCCCCGCATGGTATACGCAGCCCAGCCCCCGCATGGTATACGCAGCCCAGCCCCGCATGGTATACGCAGCCCAGCCCCCGCATGGTATACGCAACCCAGCCCCCGCATGGTATATGCAGCCCCGCATGGTATACGCAGCCCAGCCCCCGCATGCTATACGCAGCCCAGCCCCCGCATGCTATACGCAGCCCAGCCCCCGCATGCTATACGCAGCCCAGCCCCCGCATGGTATACGCAGCCCAGCCCCCGCATGGTATACGCAGCCCAGCCCCTGCATGGTATACGCAGCCCCGCATGGTATACGCAGCCCAGCCCCCGCATGGTATACGCAGCCCAGCCCCCGCATGGTATACGCAGCCCCGCATGGTATACGCAGCCCAGCCCCTGCATGGTATACGCAGCCCAGCCCCCGCATGGTATACGCAGCCCCGCATGGTATACGCAGCCCAGCCCCCGCATGGTATACGCAGCCCAGCCCCCGCATGGTATACGCAGCCCCGCATGGTATACGCAGCCCAGCCCCCGCATGGTATACGCAGCCCAGCCCCTGCATGGTATACGCAGCCCCGCATGGTATACGCGGCCCAGCCCCAGCATGGTATACGCGGCCCAGCCCCCGCATGGTATACGCAGCCCAGCCCCCGCATGGTATACGCAGCCCAGCCCCCCGCATGGTATACGCAGCCCAGCCCCCCGCATGGTATACGCAGCCCAGCCCTGCATGGTATACGCAGCCCAGCCCCCGCATGGTATACGCAGCCCAGCCCCCGCATGGTATACGCAGCCCAGCCCCCGCATGGTATACGTAGCCCAGTCCCGCATGGTAGACGCAGCCCAGCCCCGCATGGTATACGCAGCCCAGCCCCCGCATGGTATACGCAGCACAGCCCCCGCATGGTATACGCAGCACAGCCCCCGCATGGTATACGCAGCACAGCCCCCGCATGGTATACGCAGCACAGCCCCCGCATGGTATATGCAGCCCAGCGCACCATAGAATCGTAGAGTTGGAAGGGGCCTCCTGGCTATCTAGTCCAACACCCTGCTCAAAGCAGAATTTGCTAAATCATGGCAGTCAGATGTCTGTCCAGCCTCTGTTTGAAGACTTCCATTGGAGGAGAACTCACCACCTCCCGTGGCAGCCTGTTCCATTCATTGATCACTCTGTCAAAAAGTTTTTTCTAATATCTAATCTGTGTCTCCTCCCATTCAGTTTCATCCCATTGCTTCTAGTCTTTCCTTGTGCAAATGAGAATAAAGTTGATCCTTCTACAATGTGACAGCCCTTTAGATATTTGTAGACCGCTATTAAGTCTCCTCTCAGTCTTCTCTTTTGCAAACTAAGCAATCCCAAATCCTGCAACCTTTCCTCATAAGGGTTTGCAGACCGTTCACCATTCTGGTCACTCTTTTCTGAACTTGCTCCAGTTTGTTGATGTCTTTTTTAAAATGTGGTGCCCAAAACTGGACACAGTATTCGAGATCAGGTCTGACCAAAGAGGAGTAGAGGGCATTAATGACTTCACGTGATCTAGACTGTATGCTTCTGTTAATACATCCTAGAATTGCATTTGCCTTTTTTGCTGCTGCATCACACTGTTGACTCATATTCAGTCTGTGATCTATTAGTATACCCAAGTCTTTTTCACATGAGCTGTTGCTTAGCCCTATTCCTCCCATTCTGTATACGCTTTTTTCATTTTTATTGCCCAGATGTAGTACTTTGCATTTCTCCCTGTTAAAAACCATTCTGTTAGTTGCTGCCCACTTCTCCAGTTTATTTATATCTTTTTGAATCCTCTCTCTCTCTTCTCTAGTATTAGCTATCCCTCCTAGCTTTGTGTCATCAGCAAATTTAATCAGTTTACCCTCAATTCCTTCATCTAAATCATTGATAAAGATGTTGACCAATACAGGGCCGAGGACAGAGCCCTGTGGTTCCCCACTTGAGACATTCTTCCAACTGGATGTGCAGCCATTTGTGACCACTCTTTGGGTCCGATCACTAAGCCAGTTATGAATCCACCTAACAGTTGCCTTGTCCATTCCATACTTAGTCATTTTTTCAATAAGGATTGTATGAGATACTTTGTCAAATGCTTTGCTGAAGTCAAGATATACTATATGTTACAAACCACTCAGCACCCAGAATATGTTGTGCAGTTATATGTATGTATAATAGGTTCTATGTGAGATGCATGTCCCTAATGTATCAGCAGTGTCCGCCCTCCCCCCACCTTTGTAATTCCCACAGTAAACCTCTGCAGGCTCCGGCCACCTGTGGCTTTTGTAATGCATGTCTGGCCTGACGCCTGTCTATTGGCCGGCCCTTTGTATCTGTGTGATATATTCTGTGTCCTGTGAGTAAAGTGTTGTCAGACTGGAAATACATGGAGAAGCAGTGATCTTTTATATGCGCCCATGCACTCAGAGGAATTCCAGCCAGTGTCATTCATTCAGACTCCAGCCAACGCAGAGCGGACCTCAGAAAACACGGGGTGGTACTGAAAGAGGTACCCCAGCTTGGAAGACCCCGTTACACTGGTGGCAGACAGCGGGATATGATACCCCTTCTACAGGAGGAAAGGAATGAATGGAAAATAACTACCAGAAGTTAAAGAGGACTACATTAAAAGATCTGGTGGAAGCCTGAGGGTTGATTGCCAGCAACAAAACAAAAGCGGATTTGATAGCAGCCATCATGGAACACGACAGTGCAGCTCCCCCCCAATTTGAACGTGGAGGAGACCGAATTCCAGAGGGAAGTAAAGAACAGACTGGCGTTCTATGGCCCAAACCCTGCAGTAGAGATCATACGAGAGGTGATGGCTGATGTGCGTACTGATCTGAAGGAAAAGATGGCCGAGCGGACCAGGATAGAGCTAGCCAAGATGGAAATGGCAGAGCGGACCAAAGTGGAGCTGGTCAAGATGGAGATGGCAGAGCTGAGAGAGGAGAGTCAGCGAGCAGGGGGAGCTCTGGCCTTTGACTAGGTACCTTCAACAGTAAGCCACAAAAAGATCCAGTACAATGCCTTCCGACAGTTGGGGGAGGCAGAGGAAGACATTGATGGCTTTCTGCAGGACTTTGAGCGGCAGTGTGCCCTTCATCAAGTAAAGAGGAACGGGTTCAGATTCTGGCCAGCAAGCTGACAGACCGAGCAGCGGACGCCTATGGCACGGTACCTGATGAGGACTGTATGGACTAGGAGCGGATCAAAGAAGTGATCTTGGCCCGGTATGCGCTGACACCAGAGGCCTACCGCCAAAAGTTCTGCGGACTTATAAAACTCGTAACCGATACCCACGCTGAATGGGCCTGTAAATTACGGCGGTCACTGCTACAGTGGGTACAAGGGAGCCAAGCAACCACTAAGGAGGACGTCCTCCAGCTCTTCATGTTAGAACGATTCTTTAATGGACTAAACCCTGAGACACAGGAATGGCTTTGGGACAGGCGGCCAATGACTCTTGAGGAAGTCGCTCATCTGGCCGATGAACATCATGATGCCAGGAGGCCGCTGTTGTCCGGATCAAAGGTGGTCACTAGGGGCCCGCCCATGGACCTGGAGGGCCCCAAACCACCGAAGATTGTAGGGGGATCAGCTAGAAACCCGGCCTACCACAGTCCCCCTGTGGTGCGATGCCACACCTGCCATCTGCTGGGCCACCTGCAAAGACAATGCCTCAACCGGACTCAGCATACCCAGTGGCCATAGGCGGGAACAGCTACCTTCAGCCGGGCTGCTGTACACTGCTACCAAGGCGAAACTGACCCAGCATTGGGGGCTACGACTAACCAAGGGGTGGAAGAGATGGAGGAAGTGCTGCATGAAGTAGACCCCGTGCAGGCAGCCCAGGCAGATAATCGACAACAGCATCGACAGGTCATGTGGGTTAATGGGAAACGTATGCAGGGACTAAGAGATTCCGGAGCAACTTTGACCCTTGTGAAGCCTCATCTCGTCTGGGACCAAGAGAAGACAGACTGGACAGTGGCAGTCTGTGTAGCAGGGGGAGCCATACATCGACTACCCACTGCCAGGATTCACCTGAACTGGGGAGTCGGGGATGGCCTTGTTGAGGTCGGCTTGATGGAGGATTTGCCTGCAGACGTCTTGCTGGGAAATTACTTGGGGCCCATGTTGTCTGCATTCTCGGTGGCCCCTCTGGCTGAGACCTGTCCTGTGACCACCCGGAGACAAGCTCGAGCTGTGGAGGTGGAATCACACTCAGAGGAGGCCCAGGTAAGACATCCCAGCCCTGCACGTATTCCCATAGCCAGACACATTTCTTGTGCCACCCCAGATGAATTTAAGAGGGAGTTACTTGAGGATCCTTCATTGGAGGGATATCGTGGGAAGGCACAGGAGGGGAGAGGAGTACTAGAAGGGGAACAGTTTGTATGGAAGCAGGGACTCCTCTACCAGATCACAGAGCAGCACCACACAGGGATGAGCCCCACTATAAAACAACAGCTGGTAGTTCCCAAGAAGTATAGGCAGGAGCTACTGTGAATCTCTCATGATATACCCTTGGCTGGGCACTTCGGTGTCCGTTGCACCAGGCATCGTCTGACACAAAACTTCTTTTGGCCAGGGGTAACCTATGATGTTCGTCAGTACTGCCAGACCTGTGACAGTTGTCAGCGCATTGGCAAGAGTGGGGATCGATGCAAGGTCAAATTACGCCCCCTCCCCATTGTGGAGGAACCATTTAGCCGAGTAGCGGTCGATTTGATAGGGCCGTTAGCCAAACCCAGTCCATCCGGGAAAAAGTATATATTGACAGTGGTAGATTATGCCACACGGTATCCAGAGGCGGTTGCGTTACCTAACATACTGGCAGAGACGGTGGCGGCCGCCCTGCTCCAGGTTTTCTCACAGGTTGGATTTCCCCGGGAGATTATCTCGGACCAGGGTACCCAGTTTACAGCAAAGGTGACCAACCAACTGTGGAAGCTGTGTGGCGTAAAGTCCATTAGAAGCGCCCCGTACCACCCGCAAACCAATGGGTTGTGTGAACGCTTTAACTGGACATTAAAACAGCTCATTGGGACTTTTACCAGGACCTACAGGGACTGGGAGAAATTCTTTCCACAACTCCTGTTTGCCTATCGGGAGGTGCCCCAAGAATCCACGGGGTTCTCCCCGTTCGAGCTGGTATACGGAAGACGGGTAAGGGGACCCCTAGACTTAGTGCCGGAACACTGGGGAGGGCCTCATAGAAGGGGTACCTATTGTACCCTATGTGCTGGAATTCCGGGACCGCCTACAGGAGCTGACTCAGGCTGTACGTGAGAACATGCAGGCGACCCAGCGGCGCCAGCGCATATGGTACGATCGGAGGGCCAGAGAGCGCACCTTGGAAATAGGACAGAAGGTCCTGGTGTTAGAGCCCACTAAGCAGAATAAGTTTCAAGCTGCATGGCGGGGGCCCTACCAGGTAGTGGGGAAAATAGCCGACACAACCTATAATGTCGCAGATTGTGACGACCCCAGGGTTATCCGCATGTTCCACGTGAATATGCTGAAGCCCTACCGGGAGCGCCCTGAAGAGGTAGTTGCCATCTGTGCACCTGAGGCAGAGGATTTAGCCGGACTTCCCTTGCCGGATGTCTTAGGGGAAAGGACTCAGTCTAAAACATGGGACCAGGTACACTTGGGCGAAGACCTAGGCCCCCGGGAGAGACAGCAGGCGGAGGCGTTGTTGAGGCTGCGACAGAGGATGTTTTCAGAGAGACCGGGGTACACTCGCCTGGCACAACACAAGGTTGAGACCCAGGATCAGACCCCCCTGCGACAAAACCCCTTCCGCGTCCCTGAATCTGTATGAGAGGGGATGCGACAAAAGATGTTGCGTTTAGGGGTCATTGAAGAGTCAGATAGTCCCTGGGCATCCCCCCGTAGTGTTAGTGCCCAAGAAGGATGGGACTACACGGTTTTGTGTAGACTATCGTAAGCGCAATGAGAAAACAGTGACGGATGCATACCCCTTGCCGCGTGTGGATGAGTTGTTAGACTGGCTGGCGGGGGGCAAAGTATTTGACCACCATCGATCTATGCAAAGGCTACTGGCAGATTCCCCTTAGTCCTGACGCTATTCCCAAGTCGGCATTTGTCACCCCGTTCGGCTTATTCCAGTTTCGAGTTATGCCATTCGGGATGAAGAATGCCTCGGCGAGCTTCCAAAGGCTGGCTGACCGGCTTCTGGATGGTCTCCAGGACTATGCTTGTGCCTACCTGGATGACATCGCCATCTACAGTGCGACATGGAAAGAGCATCTAAATCACCTAGAAACAGTATTGGACAGGATCCACCAGGCCGGAATCACCCTGTACCCAAACAAGTGTCACCTGGGCAAAGCAGAGGTTCAGTATTTAGGGCATTGGGTGGGAAGTGGGAAACAGCGACCAGAACCAGCCAAGATTAAGGCCATAGCCAAATGGCCCATGCCACGCACTAAAACCCAGGTCATGGCGTTTCTAGGGACAGCGGGGTATTACAGGAAATTCGTTCCCAATTACAGCAGCGTAGCCAAGCCCCTCACTGATCTGACCCGTAAGAACCAACCCCGCCAGGTAACCTGGACCTCAGAGTGTGAGGAAGCCTTCCGCCAACTAAAGGACGCCCTCACCAATACCCCTGTATTGGCCGCACCCGATCCAACTACACGTTTCCTTGTTCATACAGACGCTTCTATGTTTGGATTGGGGGCAGTACTGAGCCAAGTCGGGCCGGACGGCCAAGAACACCCGGTAGCTTACCTGAGTCGGAAACTACTGCCCCATGAAGTAAGCTATACGGCCATCGAGAAGGAGTGCCTGGCGGTAGTATGGGCACTCAAGAAGTTGCAACCATATTTGTATGGACGACAGTTTTCCCTCCTAACGGACCATAATCTCCTAGTCTGGCTTAATCGGGTCTCTGGAGACGCCAGATTGCTGCGGTGGAGTTTAGCCCTACAACCTCTGGACTTCACCATCCACTACAGACCCGGCAAACAAAATGGTAATGCCGATGGACTAAGTCGACAAACGGAACTTGTACCAACCCCATAAACTTCGGTCATCCCCAAACTGATCCGTTGAGGATCAGACTGTGTATGCCGATCGCGTCGCTGAAAAGGGGAGCCGTCATGCAGCACTTCCTCCATCACTTCCACCCCTTGGTTAGTCATAGCCCCCAATGCCGGGTCAGCTTCGCCTTGGTAGCAGTGTAGAGCAGCCCGGCTGAAGGTAGCTGTTCCCGCCTTTGGCCACTGGGTATACTGAGTCCGGTTGGGGCATTATCTTTGCAGGTGGCCCAGCTGATGGCAGGTGTGGCATCGCACCCCAGGGGGACTGTGGTAGGCCGGGTTTCTAGCTGATCCCCCTACAATTTTCGGTGGTTTGGGGCCCTCCAGGTCCAAGGGCGGGCCCCTAGTGACCACCTTTGATCCGGAGAACTGCGGCCTCCTGGCATCATGATGTTCATCGGCCAGATGAGCGGCTTCCTCAAGAGTCGTTGGCCGCCTGTCCCGAAGCTATTCCAGTGTCTCGGGGTTTAGTCCATTAAAGAATCGTTTTAACAGGAAGAGCTGGAGGACATCCTCCTTAGTGGTTGCTTGGCTCCCTTGTACCCACTGTAGCAGTGACCGCCGTAATTTACAGGCCCATTCAGCGTGGGTATCGGTTACGAGTTTTATAAGTCCACGGAACTTTTGGCGGTAGGCCTCTGGTGTCAGCGCATACCGGGCCAAGATCACTTCTTTGATCCGCTCATAGTCCATACAGTCCTCAACAGGTACCGTGCGATAGGCATCTGAGGCCCAGCCTGTCAGCTTGCTGGCCAGAATCTGAACCCGTTCCTCCGGCTTTACTTGATGAAGGGCACACTGCCGCTCAAAGTCCTGCAGAAAGCCATCAATGTCTTCCTCTGCCTCCCCCAACTGTCGGAAGGCATTGTACTGGATCTTTTTGTGGCTTACTGTTGAAGGTACCTGGTCGAAGGCCAGAGCTCCCCCTGCTCGCTGACTCTCCTCTCTCAGCTCTGCCATCTCTATCTTGACCAGCTCCACTTTGGTCCGCTCTGCCATTTCCATCTTGGCTAGCTCTATCCTGGTCCGCTCGGCCATCTTTTCCTTCAGATCAGTACGCAAATCAGCCATCACCTCTCGTATGATCTCTACTGCAGGGTTTGTGCCATAGAACGCCAGTCTGTTCTTTACCTCCCTCTGGAATTCGGTCTCCTCCACGTTCACATTGGGAGGCACTGCACTGTCGTGTTCCATGATGGCTGCTATCAAATCCGCTTTTGTTTTGTTGCTGGCGATCGACCCTCGGGCTTCCACCAGATCTTTTAATGTAGTCCTCTTTAACTTCTGGTAGTTATTTTCCTTTCATTCCTTTCCTCCTGTAGAAGGGGTATCAAATACCGCTGTCTGCCACCAGTGTAACGGGGTCTTCCAAGCTGGGGTACCTCTTTCAGTACCACCCCGTGTTTTCGGAGGTCTGCTCTGCGTTGGCTGGAGTCTGAATGAATGACGCTGGCTGGAATTCCTCTGAGTGCATGGGTGCATATAAAAGATCACTGCTTCTCCATGTATTTCCAGTCTGACAACACTTTACTCACAGGACACAGAATATATCACACAGATACAGAGGGCCGGCCAATAGACAAGCGTCAGGCCAGACATGCATTACAAAAGCCTCAGGTGGCCGTAGCCTGCGGAGGTTTACTGTGGGAATTACAAAAGGTGGGGGGAGGGCAGACACTGCTGATACATTGGGGACATGCATCTCACATGGAACCTATTATATATACATATAACTGCACAACATATTCTGGGTGCTGAGTGGTTCTGTAACACTATCTACAGTATTTCCCTGATCCACTCAGTGATTCTGTCATAGAAGGAAAGTAAGTTAGTCTGGCATGACTTATTAGTTACAAACCCATGCTGACTCTGGTTAATCACTTCATTCTTATCCAGGTACTGACAAACATGTTGTTTAATAATTTGTTCAAAGATCTTTCCTGGTATAGAAGTCAGACTCACCGGCCTACAGTTGCCTGGGTACACCTTCTTCCCCTTTTTGAAGATGGGAACATTTGCTCTTCTCCAGTCTTCTGGGACTTCTCCTGTTCTACAAGAATTTTCAAAGATTATGGAGAGGGGTTCAAAAATTTCTTCTGCTATCTCCTTCAGTACTCTGGGGTGTAATTCATCTGGACCTGGAGACTTGAATTCATTTAGGTTAGCTAAGTGTAGATATCCTGGATTCTCCTATTCCCTTAATAGGACAGTGAAGAACAGTTGATGTTACATTTCCTTTCTGAGAGAAAACATATGCAAAATAGGAATTTAAAAGTTCGGCCTTCTCAACATCCTGTCTTACCATTTCATCATTTTCATCCTGTAAAAATCCTATAGCATCTTTGACTTTTCTTTTACTTTTGACATATCCCCAAAATCCTTTATTATTGCTTTTGACGTCTCTTGCAAGCCACAATTTATTGTCAGCTTTAGAATAATCTGATTCGTGCCCTGCAGGTTCTGCAGACAGCATTATATTCTTCTTTAGATATGCCTCCCTCTTTCCATTTTATAAACATTTTTTCTTCCTTTTTAGCATGTGCTTAAGTTCTGTGTTCATCCATCCTGGTTTCCTTAAATGCTTCCTATTCTTCCCTCTTTTCGGAATTGTTAACAATTGTGCTTGGTATATGCAGCCCAGGCCCGCATGGTATATACAGCCCAGGCCCGCATGGTGTATACAGCCCAGGCCCGCATGGTGTATACAGCCCAGGCCCGCATGGTGTATACAGCCCAGGCCCGCATGGTGTATACAGCCCAGGCCCGCATGGTGTATACAGCCCAGGCCCACATGGTGTGTACAGCCCAGCACCACATGGAGTATACAGCCCAGCCACCAAGTCACGCAACATGACATCTGTCGGCCCTATCCCCATCCTGTCTTTTCTGACAATGGCGGTAACTCTTGCAGGGCATTCATATACTGCGTAACCGTCTCCCCCTCTGCATACAGCTAAACAGGCGAGTCCTAAGTTCCCCTACATCAGTTAGGTCACCTCCAAGATTTGAAGCACTTTAGCAAATGTATCACGGTCTTGGGGGGTGCGCAACATCACGGAGTCTTGAGCCCCTCCATATCTAAAGCCATAATGGCCACCTCGGCCTCAAGCGTGGGGGTCATAGGGTGCATTCTCATCATACCCCTCATGCGTTCTTGTCCAACTCCACAACATAGTATTGGACCCCATAAATTTTGGCAAGTTACTCAGCATGGCCCCCCAGAGAGATACTGGTTCGGGGCACAGCTCCCTGTTCTACCACCTCCATGCTATTAGACTGCATCCTGCCGACTACGCCAAAATGTAAAAGGGACCGGAGGCAGAGAAGTGGTTAACAGGGTTTACTGAACAAGTTATTATACAAGGAATACTCCACGCAGGGAGACAAGATCAGTAACAGCAACGACGGGAATTGCACACAAACACAATGCTTGAGAAAAGGTATACATAAAAAAGGTAACTTATTGCTTGCATTTCTAGTAGGGGAAAGGCTGGAATATCTCCCGACGATGTCACAAATCGTAGACAATGTCTCTGGCTCTGTATTGAAAAGCACTGTCTCCCAACAGTGCTGATGCATCTGGTCTCGCTTGGCTTGAAACAGGCCTTTGTCTGGATTCCTCTGGAATGGTGCTGAACACGAACCGTGGGCACGCTCGCAGACCGCGGCAGCAGACGGTCCTCTGGAGTAGTCTCTAAGAACGAAGCAAGTCAGCTTATCTGCGGGCGGGAAGGAGCTGTCCAGAGAGGGTCAGAAGACAGCTCTGTAGTAAAACAATCAATGGTAGAGTCAGAACGCTGAGGGATCTAAGACATGGAGTTAGCAGTCGGAGCAGTGGGGAGTCAACCTTCTCCTTGTTCTCCTGTTGCGTTCCCAAGTCTGTCCCGTTCCTGTGCTCAGTCCTTTTCATCTCCCCCTGCTGTCCAGCGTACAGGTCCTCCCCTCCTAGCACCTTCCCCCGACAACAGTGGTGAGTCCCGATAGTTCCGGCCCCGAAGGGCACCGGAAGCCGCTGACTCTTGTCTCAGCTCCTTTTCTTACAGTATCATGGAAGTAGTCAGTCAGAAGCCATATACTTTGCCAAGGTCATTTCCACACCTTGAGGGACCCTAAAGCAGCCTACCAGCTCACCCTATGATTCTGGCCCAAAACATGACTCATCTTATTGCTGACATTGCATTTTTGTTGGACATGGAGGACACTCATTACTCCATCCTTCTGGACCATCCTGGTTTGCACAGCCTTTATCAGTAAACAAGATTATTTTATCCCCTTTAAGGGCATGTCACACTAAGAGATATCGCTAGCAATATCGCTATAACTAGTGATGTTATAGCGATATTGCTAGCGATATCTGTGTCTGATACTTACCAGCGACCCGCTCCCCCGCTGGTTATCGCTGATCGCGCGAGAACGTTCAGGACTGTTTCTCGTCGTCAGCTTCCTGCGGCGCTTCCTGCTGTGAGGACGAGCGACGCGTGGAGCCGGGCGGGAGGACGCAGGATCGCCTAGTGTGACAGGTAAGTAGCGATCTTTTGACGGTGCGCCGTGCGCGCCAAAATCAAACTTTTCGGATTTTGGCGCGCACGGCGCACCGTCAAAAGTGCGCAGCGCAGGTCAAAGCGCAACTAGCGCACGGCCTGCGCACGATCTGCGCACCCTATGCTAAAGATAGGGTGCGCCGATCGCAGGCGCCGCTGTCCGCTAGTAGGCGGCGCTACAAGCAAGGGGCGGGCACGACGGGCAGAGAGCTACCCCCGGCCGTGCGTGCGCTTAAAAAGCGCTAATGTGAAACCGGCCTTAGAAGTCTCCAGTGCTTTCTCTCAAACCATTTTCTAGTGCTTTTTGAAGTGTGTTTTGGGTCATTGTCCTGCTGGAAGACCCATGACCTCTGAGGGAGACCCAGCTTTCTCACACTGGGCCCTACATTATGCTGCAAAAGTTGTTGGTAGTCTTCAGACTTCATAATGCCATGCACACGGTCAAGCAGTCCAGTGCCAGAGGCAGCAACGCAACCCCAAAACATCAGGGAACCTACACCATGATTCACTGTAGGGACTGTGTTCTTTTCTTTGAATGCCTCTTTTTCTCCTGTAATCTCTATGTTGATGCCTTTGCCCAAAAAGCTCTACTTTTGTCTCATCTGACCAGAGAACATTCTTCCAAAACATTTTAGCCTTTTTCAGGTAAGTTTTGGCAAACTCCAGCCTGGCTTTTTTATGTCTCGGGGCAAGAAGTGGGGTCTTCCTGGGTCTCCTACCATACAGTCCCTTTTCATTCAGACGCCGACGGATAGTACGGGTTGACACTGTTGTACCCTCAGACTGCAGGGCAGCTTGAACTTGTTTGGATGTTAGTCGAGGTTCTTTATCCAACATCCGCACAATCTTGCGTTGAAATCTCATCAATTTTTCTTTTCCGTCCACATCTTGGGAGGTTAGCCACAGTGCCATGGGCTTTAAACTTCTTGAGGACACTGCGCACGGTAGACACAGGAACATTCTGGTCTTTGGAGATGGACTTGTAGCCTTGAGATTGCTCATGCTTCCTCACAATTTGGTTTCTCAAGTCCTCAGACAGTTCTTTGGTCTTTTCTTTTCTCCATGCTCAATGTGGTACACACAAGGACACAGGACAGAGGTTGAGTCAACTTTAATCCATGTCAACTGGCTGCAAGTGTGATTTAGTTATTGCAAACACCTGTTAGGTGCCACAGGTAAGTTACAGGTGCTGTTAATTACACAAATTAGAGAAGCACCACATGATTTTTCAAACAGTGCCAATACTTTTGTCCACCCTCTCTATGTTTGGTGTGGAATTATCTCCAATTTGGCTTTAGGACAATTCTTTTTGTTTTTTCATTTAAGACAAATTAAATGAAGATAATAATACCTAAGAATTTGTTTGTAATCATTTTCAGGAAGAAACGGAGTATTATCTGACAGAATTGCAAGGGTGTCAATACTTTTGGCCACAACTGTAAATCACCATGCAGTTTGTTTTGCAATTTCTCGAGTAGGCCGATACCCCATATTTAGGGAATACTACGGTTTGGACGCATGGCAGAGCTCAGAAGGGAAGAAACGCCATTTTACTTTTTGAATGTAAAATTACCTGGAATCATTAGCGGGTGTCATGACCCATTTGGAGAGCCCCTGATGTGGAAACCTTCACAAGTGACACCATTTTGGAAACTAGACCCCCCCCCCCAGAAACTTATCTACATGTGTGTTGAGCACCTTGAACCCACAGGTGCTTCACAGAAGTTTATAACGTTGAGCCGTATAAATCATAATTACATTTTCCTCAGAAAAATGTTTTTAGCCCCAAATTTTACATTCTCAGAAGGGTAATAGGAAAAATTGCACCAATTTGTTGTGCAATTTCTCCTGAGTACACCGATACCCCATATGTGGAATACTACTTTTGAGGCACATTGCAAAGCTCAGAAGAGGCGCCATATTGGAGTTCAGATTTTGCTGGAAAGGTTTTGAGGGTGCCATGTCACATTGGCAGAGCCCGAGGGGCCAGAACAGCAGAACCCCCCCCATAAGTGACCCCATTTTACAAACTACACTCCCCAATGAATCCATCTAGGGGTGCAGTGATCATGTTGACACCACATGGCAAACAAATCTCTGGTTGATGCAAACTAAGATTGTAGTAGTCTATAACAAACAGACCTTGAAGTCTTGTGCTGTTATCAAGACAACGTACTGTGCAATTTCAAGATTCTGATGATGATGCAGCCTAAACATACTGCACAAATGTAATAGGGGAGGATGTGGGAGCTTTGTGTATAAAAAGGTGGACACTATCAGTGAGGTAGGGACATTTTCCAGAAGGTATCGTGGGTGCACGGTTTCTGTGATGACAAGACCAGAGTATTTCCTTCTCGCTGACACTGTGGTCCCTCCAGTGGAGAAGTGATGCTACAATACTTGGTAATGTATAGTAATGATGCTTATTTTTCTATGTACTATAATTCATATTAATTGTATGATTCACATGAAATGAATTAACACAAAACAGGGTAATATTTTATCTGCCATTCCATTAATTTGGTGTTTTAGCATTTAAATTAATCATTGTATAATAAAATTGTGTCATATCCAAGTGGTGCCTTCTTTAAAGCCGTATCCGAACCTTATTGCTAAACAGTTTGCAATACAAGGGCTAATAGGAATTTTCTTCACAACAAACTGAGATCCATTTTCTCCTGAGTTCACCAATACCCTACATGTAATCAGGAAATATTTTTTAGGCACAGTGCAAAGCTCAGAAGGCAAGGAGCACCAGATTTTACTGTTCTGGTCTGCAGGTGCCATGACCCACTGGGAGAGCCCATGAAAAGCCAGAACAGCAGAACCCCCTATAAGTGACCGCATTTTACAAACTACACCTCTCAATGAATTCATCTAGGGGTGCAGTGATCGTATTGACACTACAGGTGTGTCACAGAATTCTATACCATTGGACATTGAGACAAAAAAATTTTACCCCTAAAATAGTTTTATCCCCACATTTTACATTTTCACATATGAAGTGGGTAAATATGGCACCAAAATTTGCCTCACAATTTCTACTGAACGTGGCAATACCCCATATGTGGCTGTACAGTACTGTTTAGCCATACGGAGAGACTCAGGAGAGCAGATTTTCCTATAACATATTGCCTGCAACCACCTCCCCATTTGCACAGACGACCACGTAGATGTAATATTCAGTCCCTGGTCAGACAGGATGTAATATTCCGTCCCAAGGCCTATGTCAGAAAAGGGTTAAATTTTGCCATGTTTGTCTTGGTCCACTGCAACCCTTTCTGCTTGTGAGCATGGTTAATGGGCGGCCAAATAGGTTTAGGCACAACTGCAGCCTCTGGAGGATCCTATACCTTGTGGTTCATTGGAATCCAGAGGAACAGACAGCTTCACATACCTGGTTGCGGATCTGTGATGGTATTTTAGCAGCTTGTGTAGACAAGGTGAGTGGGGGTGTCAGTGGGTGCGCTCTCGTCCGCTGGCCCGCTCATCTCACTGAACCTGCTCTGCTTTTCCCATGGGCATAATACTACTCAGACAACACAGGATAAGGGGAAAATAGTGTGGCAATACTTTACTGAACCACCAACAGGCAATAACACATAGCACAGTCCCAGCAAATTCCCAAGATGGTGCAAATTACAGTCTCACCCCTCCGATGACTCGCTGGGATTAGACCAGCTGCGACTTCAGGCTTCCAGGGTCGACTACCCCCACCAATGGCACACCGCTTTTGGTGGGCCCCAGCTAAGAGGCGGTAACGACAAGCCTAGGAAGCTGACAGTCCTTTGAGGTATGTGGCCAGGTGACCAGATTCTCAAAACCTGGATTCCCCAAAATTCAATGATGGTCAATGAAGCAGATCTGTATTCTTCCAGTCAGGGCCGTAGTCCCTTAAGCTGGCATCCGGTAGAATCGACATAGAAACACAGGCATATTCTCCTTTTATAGTTCAAAACTGTCCTTCAGGCATCATCCACAGGTCAGGGGGGAGATGGGGTGATAACGCTCATTGTTCGAGTATTCAATAAATCTGTACATGTCCTTCACCGTTAAGTCAACAAGCGACATGGATTTATACAATGAATAAACATTATTTTCTACTTTCACCCTGTCTTGCAAACACAGCAGACAATCTGTAGGAGCTGATATAAGAGGTGTGAGGACACAACATTGCATCAATAAACGAGACAATTTTCAGCAAGCCAGGAATAGACTTATCTATATGTTGACTTTTAAATGTATGCATTTTTTTCTTCGGCTGGTCAAAAGTCTGAAATGTTGACTTTTCTCTCACAGAGGGTCATGGTACAATGATGTTTGCTAATATGCACACTACACATTGTCCAGTTCAGATAGTTTGTGGACTTAAAATAGAGGAAAAACTATGCAAGTAAATCACCATTTTTCCCCTTTACCTGAGAATGCTGGTGTGAAGGACTTTTGTTAACTATATAAAGGAGAAAACCGTCCAGATATACATAGAGAGGGAAAGAGAGCCAAGAGATCCAAAGACTCTCTACAGGCCAGAGGCCAAGACCTCATGTCTATCACGAGGGACACAGATTTGTCTTCAATCTACAGGATGCCAGCTTAGGGGACCAAGGCCACGGCTGAAAGAATACAGATCTGCTCCATTGACCATCACTGATCCAGGCATATGTTTTTGGAAGCTAGGAATGAGACCATCCGGTCACCTGGCTCCATGAAGATGTTCAGAGAAGCCAGGTTGTGATGCTCAGGTCAACTGGCCTTGTACCTGAATGGACTGTCATCTTCCTACGCTTGTTGTTACCTGCTCTCGGTGTGCGTGCCACAGATGGGGTAATCGGCCCTATAAGTTCTGAAGCCACAGCGGCTCTTATCCTGGCAAGTCAGCAGAAGGGTGAAACTTTAACAAATACCATCTTGGGTATTTTCCTGGGACTGTTCTACTAGTTAATGGCCTGTTTTGTGATTCAATAAAGTATTGCCACACTGTTTTACCTTCACCCTTTGTTGTCTGAGTAGCGTTATGCCCACGTTAAAGGAGGAGAGCGGGCGTTCAGTGAGATGATCCCTGTTCAATGCAGTTTTGGCTAGAGGACCAGAGCACCCACCAACCCCCAGTGTCTCCACAAGAGGTATACAGCAGCCATTTATCAATTCAGAAACAAAACGTTCATACAATAGTCTATGATTCTTGAGCAACCAAAGAAAAACAAAAAATTCAAGTCATCATAAAGATAATAGCCTATGTCTCTTGGCCTATTGAAAATAGACGTCTGGATAATGAAAATTAAATGTTGCATCATCACACAGCTGTACTTTTAATTCTATGAATTTGGCAGAAACCTCCTCATTATGCCTGGCTGTGCTCTGTATCAGCCATACATCTCTTCACCGTACGATGATCATGCTAATCTTTTCGTGGAATATCTAATGTTTTCATACCTTGATCGAGGCATTACACTATGTGACGCTTTCCGGGAGCACAGATCATTTTACTTTTCCATATTGCTTGAAACGGGTGGTTGCTTATAAATGTGGAGTGCATTTCTTAAGTAGTTTTCCTTTAATTGGACACCTGGTAAACAATTATTACAAGGGTTTGACATGAATATCGGTAATACAAAGTACCCTGAGACACGAATCATCCAGGAGTTTATTTGAAAAGCAAAAAAAATTCAAAAATCACATCTTTAGGACACGCAAACCCAATCTGTATAATACTCAGTAGCTTGTATTATGGGTAATACAGTGCCCCACAATAAATATTTAGACTCAAGAATGCGCCATAATCATTTCTGTAAAATGGTCCTCTAAGCTTAGAGTCCCAGAGTGCCTGTAATTGACAGTTACAACCACAGTTTCAATGACCTCTGTCAATCCACGGATACAGATCCTCACCGTCAGCTATTAGCACACAGAACACAGTAGGCATCAACCTTATTAAAGAACCGGCCCAACTACAATTCCTCAACTCATGGAGTTTGAGAAACAGCAGATATAAAGACACAGGGATTACTGGGTTTCCCTAATCCGCTAGCCAAAACGGCATGGACCAGGAATCATTCCACCGACTGCCCGCTCTCCTTTTAACGTGGCGTAATGCTACTCGGACAACACAGGGTGAGAGTAACAGTGTGGAAATACTTTACTGAAACACAGAACACAGTCCCAGGACAGTCTCCAAGATGCAAATTACAGTCTCATCTTTCTGCTGACACGCCAGGATAAGAACAGCTGTGATTTCAGAGATTCCAGGCCGATTACCTCACCTGTGGCATGCACTGTCTGGAGGTAACGACAATGTAGGAAGCCAGTCCATTGAGGTACAAGGCCAGTTGACAGGAGGGTCACCACCTGGCTTCAGCTTCCAGGGCCGACTAACCCACCTGTGGCACGAACAGAGAAGAGAAGAGGCAACGACAAACTTAGGAAGATGACAAGCTATAAAAGTTCAAGGTCAGTTGACTGGAGGGTCACAACATGGCTTCTACATACATCTCCATGGGGCTCAGGTGACCGGTGGGTCAAAATCCTGACCAACCCAATCATATCCCTGGATTCACGATGGTGAGTGGAGCAGATCTGTATTCTTGCATATGTGGCTGTGGTCTCCTAAGCTGGCATCCTGAAGAAAGACAAATCTGTGTCCCTCGATATGGAGCCATGTCTTGGCTGCTGTCCTGTAGAGAGTCTCTGGTTATTTTTAGATGTTTGGATGTCTTGTCTGAATCTCTCATTATTAGCAACGGTCCTTCATTCAGTATTCGCAGGTAAAGGGGAAGAATGGTAATAAGACCTACTCGCATTGCTTGATTACATAATCTATTTGCTTAGGTTATCCCTATTTGGCAAGTCAACAAACTGGCTGGACTGGGCAATGTGTAATCAACATAACAGCAAACATCAGTGTTCCATGACCCTGTATTTCCAGTGTGGAGACAAGGGGTCGGCGTGTGTCCTGGTCCACTAGCAAAAATTGCATAGATTTCCTCTGTCTCGAATGCCAACAAACTGGCTGGCATGCACAATGTATAATTAAATACAAAAATTCCCCATGCATTGGGAGATATGAATCAAGAGCCCAACTCACAAATAATGCAATACCAACAACTCTCATATGTGAACCATTAAGCACAATCAGAGATCAAATAAAATATACTTCGCTTGGAAAAATTCTATTAAAGTTAATCATAAACAGAGCCTAAATGCTAATGCAGGTCACAGTGGACAATAACAGTATTCTCTCAAACAGCACATTGAAACGATAAAGAAGAGTAAGAAAAAAAAAAGAAAAAATATCTCAATAAATATTGCAGTTTTCTAACATGAAATAAATAAGCAATACCAAACCTATTCAAATGGCGTACGTTACCGAATATAGGCGTTACATGAAATCAATGAACAGGATGGAGTGCCAAGTATAAAGTGCTAAAAAGCCTAATAGGCATTGTGCATAAATTACTAGCAGTAAGTATAAAGATGATGAAAGTAATGCATGTGCAGGCCTCCTGAAGAAGCTGCGGCGTAACGCGCGTAGGGGCGGCAGGCTGAGTAGCGCCATTACACGCAAGTGTTACATATCGTTATAGCACTTGAACTTTAAGAACCTCTGCACATGCATTACGTTCGTCATGTCTATACTTACTGCTAGTAATTTATGCACAATGCCTATTAGGCTTTTTAGCACTATAGCACTTCATACTTGGCACTCCATCCTGTTCATTGATTTCATGTAACGCCTATATTCGGTAACGTACACCATTTGAATAGGTTTGGTATTGCTTATTTATTTCATGTTAGAAAACTGCAATATTTATTGAGGTATTTTTTCTTCCTACTCTTCTTTATTGTTTCAATGTGCTGTTTGAGAGAATACTGTGTTACTGTCCACTGTGACCTGCATTAGCATTTAGGCTCGGTTTATGATTAACTTTAATAAAATATACTTCACTTGGAAAAACTATTTGATCTGATTGTGCTTAATGGTTCACACATGAGAGTTGTGGGTATTACAATGTATAATTAGCATATCATCAAACATTACTAGTCATCCAGGATAAGAGCACAATACGTTACATGAAATGTCAACTTACAAAACAATATTACAGGCTTACACTAGCAAAAGTCTGTTTTCTTGACCAACCAGAACCGTCAATGACTCCCGGGCTTGCTGAAAATAGATGCCTGATTAAAATAAAATGCTGTGTCGTCACACCAGAGTATTACTAGGAGTTCAGCACTGTTGCAAGAGACTTGATCGCACCTGGATGATAGAAAAGCGTCGCTTTTCTTGTTTTTTTTAATCATTGGAAGGCCATGGGATATTAATCATGTTACAATAAAGCTTGGATTTTTACAAAGGATCTGGAAAAAAATCTGTTCCTTTACATTGGTTTACTCGTATGACCATAATGGAGTTCTACACACCTGATACAACTGGACTTTCCTGGTGAGCTGGACACAGCCAACAGATAGAAACGAACACAATAGAGTAGTTGTTCTTGTGGTCTACCTAGAATATATACTTGATGACTGAGCGTTTCTGCACAAGTCAGATACTGATAAATGGAGCAGAGATATTACAGCTCCACCAGCTTTCGTCAATTACACATCTTCAGGAGTTGCACAGCTGCCAAGAATATGACCACACACACCAAGTCTTCCCTCACCTTCCCCTGAAGACCCGTTTATTTCTAGACCGGACTGATGCTTGCTACGCCACCATTTGCACATTCCCAATGCCAAGAGGCTGCAGATTTTAGAGGGCAACATGTAGCAATCCTGTCTACTGGTATGTAGAAAATCTCCAGACATGATGGCCAGAAGTCGTCTACAGCATGACAATGCCCGACACACTGGACCTTAGAGAGGAATAATCGCAGGGTCAAACATCCTGCAAGGTACATATAAAGGACAAGAAATAGATGAAACAAACAAGAATGGAGGCACCGACTTTTATTGAATTATTCAGAATCTGCATCAGAGACCTGGAATAAAACTCCTGGGACATTTCTGTGACCTTCATATACTATATAACGGGAAAAAAAAAAAAAACACAGCGGGCAACGACCCAAAAGCAGGGTTAATATGTCCAAACATCTCTTACCCAGTCGCGATCTCCAGGCTCAACTTCGCAGTCCTTGGGGAAGACCTTGATGGAAGTTGATTGCAAGATGCATCAAGATTAATATTAGAATTAAATTAGCAACAGAAGAACAGATGTAATTACATCACTACAACATAGTGCCGTCACCCACGCTGGATGCAAACCTCACATGTGAAAAATTGGAATGTCAACGTAAAAATACAACAGAAAATGTTTACAACAGTAAAGCCACGACGGGTAGTCGTATCAGAGGCCAGGTTTGCTTAATGAGCATGGTCAATTCTGTGCCACCATATCTTCTGAGTATCAGGCCTGAAATGATCACATTACATCGAGGGGGAACAGCGGCAGAGCCACCGATGACTGGTATCATGCTCCCAATAGATGTGAACAATTCACGTAACTGATGTGTCAGTATAGAGATCTACTACGCACTGTACACAACACCTCACTACTGACCCTCAGAGAACTTCACAATGAACAAACCTAGGCCCCAGAGGAAGCCGTGCTATGCCGACCCAAATCCTTTACTACTTTTACAGATAAAGCTCACTTAGATTAGGTCTGATGGACAGTGCATCATCTTCTCTTTATGAAGGAGTTAATCAGAATCACACGTAACATATACAGACATATCTTCCATGGAATTTCCCGATGCAGCCACTGTGGTCACAGGTGTATGGGATAGGTCTTTGTTCATTGAAACTTTTCCAGATGCCAAACTGGATAGCTGCTGGCTGTTACTTGATGCATAACTGGACTGCATGAGGTTCCAGCCAGATGTCTGGGAAATAGAACTTGAAATGGCATCAGGAACTTCACACGCCATGTCGGCGTCATCAAAATCTTCACCAGAAACCTCTGGTAAAATTGGTCTGATCGGTATTTTCACAAGAGCATGTGCCCTTTCTAATTTGACTTTCTTCTCAGGTGGACTTTCTAACTTTGTCTGGAGGAGAGTTCTAGTTACATTTGTGGGCTGAGGGGCAAATTCCGAGTCTTGGTCTTCAGACGTGGTTAAGTCTTCAGGATCATCCTCAGATGCGATCATCTTATAATATGAGTCAAGTTCTTGCTGCAATACTCTAGGGCTGGCAGGGCTGTGTTTAGTAGGCAAACTGGATGTAACATTTCCAGAAGGTGGAATCAGAAGAGTCTCTGTTAGGTTTTGGCCATTATTGGGCTTCTGGGCATCAATTGATGTGATTTTGATTTCTTTATATCCAGCATCTTGTACATAACCAAACAAAGAACTGGGCAGAGACAGTGGAGCTTTCTTAAATTTTTGATTGAGTTTGGTAGTAGCGTTGAACGTTGGTTTTGCCTTCTCTAAGAGTAGCAGAGGAGCAGACACTGGTTTGTTTGCATCATCACAGTTGATATAAGTAACCGCTGTAGACAAGGGTTTAGTTTCTTGAAAGTTTTGGAGATTTGTGTCCTTGGCTTTAGTTTGTTGTGCAGGTAAATACTCCTGTGGGTTAGTGGGATTGATGGCGCTTTCTATTTTGGCATTGTTAGATAAACCACTGGTTGAGTTGTTTAAGGATGAATTAGCAGATGTGCTGCTAATTGGAGATGAAGCTGGATTTGTAACAGGAGACTTGGTGTTTGGGGTGGGCTGAACCTTTGCAGGTCCTGTGCTTGCTGCTGGTTTGATGGGATTGGATTTCCGACAAAGCCAACTTAAAGGTAACTTAGAGACTAAGCTTTCCTGTTCATTCTTTGCCTCATTCCTTTCTACAGTCTCATTTTTATTGACATTGAACAGGTCTTGTCCTTTTGTCGCCTGTACAGGTTTCATGCTTTGTCCATCTGTCTTCTTGAGCTCCATATTTGGACTTTTATCCTTGGATTCTGGTTGTGCACTCTCGTTAAGTATAACCATTTCTCCTCTAAAAGCTTTGGAGACCAAGTTCTCAGAGAAGACACCTGTGGGTTTGTTTGTCACTACTGGGATAGATTTTGATGTTGCATTTGAGGACCTTATAGACAGGAAAGTACTTAGAGGTGCAGGTTTACTCATTGTTAACTGAGGGATCGGTAAATGGAGATTCAGTAGACTTGGCAGGTTGGGTCGAACTTTTGGTTGTGCAGTGGAAGTAGATGCAGGTGAAGTAGTAGAGGTGATAGTTGTGGAGGCAGTGGAATGGGAAGGAGTAAAGGCCTTTCCAGGCTGGGTACTGGGATTACCCAGATATTTTATGGCAAAAGCTTTTTGCTTCCAACTGAGAGTTTTAGAATCCTCTTGCTTCGGTTTGACGGGTGCAGTTTCCACTTTTGCAGAGCTGACAACTGCCTGGGTTTTGTTTTCTGTCGTTTTCCACACAAACTTCCCAAACGTGGTGTTCTTTGCAGGCTCCTTTTCTGGTGTTTTATTCCGCCTCTGATCAGAGAACGGTGGAGAGGCAGTTGTGCGATGTTTGGGTATGGATTTCTTTTCTTCTTCTTCTTCCTTCTTTGGCTTCTTAGATTTGCTGTAGTCTTGGACTTCTATTTTCTGCTCTGCAATCTTGCGTTTGTGCTCTGCCATTCTCCGATCCAAATCTTGAGCAGCAGTCAAGCTCGCCTTCTTCTTCTCCCGACGTATCACTTTATAATTGATGTGCACATCAGTGTATTTCTGTAAAGGAATATCAATCAATGAATGTCCAGAGATTCTATGATTTTAAGCATAAAGATTGTCTAAGAACACTTCACCAGACATCCAAAACCGTTCCTGTAAGAACTACCAGGACTGATACTGGTTTTAAGACTGACATAAATGAGACAAACCTTGTACTTATCATTGTGGGCATATGTTCTCAAATGCTCTTCGGCAGCAATGTGATCCGGGAACGTCTCCTCACATAGTTCACAGTAGTGGCCATTAACAGGGACTAGGAATTCTGCACCTGCAACACCAGTACCATAAGGAATTGTACAAGCCCCATTTACCACACAGTCAACGTGAAGGAAACAGCTTTACCTTGCAGGGGAACATTTACTCTCGGTTTCTTTGTAAAGCTCGGTTCTTGAGGTTTCTTTTTCACCCATGGTCTCCTCACCTCTTTTAAACTCTGTATAATATGAAAAATATAACAGAAATCTGTGAAAGCTGAACAGCATCTAGAGCGGATCTATGGATTCAACAGGTGACCGACTCCTGCCATAGCCAGCGACAATAGACGTAGCCATCACCCGCTCATGGCACAAAATCAAAGCTCGGTTTCTCACCTGCTTGTGCTTCTTATCATGCATGTGTAGCAGGAATTCGCGCAGCGTCATGCAGATTTCATTACAGTCCTCACACCAATGTGAGCCAGGGTCAGAATATACAAAGATTTCAGATATCTCAAAAGGCGGAGGATTCTCAGAATTTGCAGGTGTCTTGGATGATGGTGTCGTGGGTCGTGGGCTTTGTGACTGCGACTTGTCTCTTGATTTTGATATGCGAGGTGAGTGGGGCGGTGGGGAGTTCTCAGGGTCAGGGCTCGGCATGGGTGGTCTGCCTTTACACTGGACTTCTGACTTCTCAGTGACACTGGACCGCTGCGTGGCCACCGTTATCTTTGCGTCAGCTCCACATACAGAGCTGCTCTTGGCATTAGCATCAGACACTGGGTTGCTTCTAGATTTCAGATCATTTGCGGACTTTGAGGAGTCACTACTGGTTCTCGACTCATTTTCAGAGTCCTGAATAAGAAACAAGAAAGGTCTAAGCGCAAAATTGACAAGTGCATGGAGAAGACAAATGAGTGGAGCACAGCTCAGGTAACATCGTTCACAACAGCAATGGAGTCAGTAAGTGCTTGATAACGTGAATCAGATTCTAAAATTCATGACAGGTTAACAGACAGACTTATACTTGTGTGCAGCCGCTGTGTAGACCCGGTGCTCACCTTGGTCGGCGCAGGGGAACCTGGGCTTCCCTTCTCCTCCTTACGGTCGCTCTTCTCGGCCAGTTCCGTGGGGTTGACGCCCAGGATCTCCGCCACCTTAGTGAGCTGCAGTTGCTTCTGCTTTGTTGTGTTCATCTCCTCAGAGAGGGAGTTGATCTGCTTCTGGGCAGTCTCCAATACACTGTTCAGTTCTTCCAGCAGAGGATCCTTGTGTCCGTCCTTCTGCCGTCGCTTCTTCCGTAGGAGTATACCTGTGACAGACAATGAGAAGGGGTCATCTGCAGCCATGGATTAAGACTGTTCGTGATTCCACGGATGCCCCCATAACTCACCTTGGTGGCTGCGCAGCTGCTCCACCTTGGTGCGGAGGGTCTTTAGGCTCTCGCTCTTGGCCTTGTGCTCCTTCCTTACAGAGCAAAGTTCCTCCAAGACCTTCAATAAATGAAAGGCTTTTTCTTAGGGTTGTAAGCAGCATCTGTACACTGCAATACAGACGCCCCATCACAACATGGGTACTCCCTGCTCGCACTTACCTGGAACAGCAGACGCACGGCCCGACTTCTGCCAGGAACATTACTATAAGCATTTCTTGTCCATTTCCACTGTAGATTTTTGCCCATAACAAGAGCTGATCGACCACATGCATTTCAATGAGCGCTCCGTTTAGGCACCTGTTCATACTGGCCGATAAGGTATGGTGACAGAATGCTGTTTAATGGTTCTGTCCCCAATAGCATTACGTTTTCAGTAGCACATCTGTCATACAAGGGGCGATGTGATTCACTCAGCCAACTATTAGCTCTTGGCTTGTTCAATAGCGTATTCATACAGGTCAAAAATTTAGAACACTCGCTATCGTAAATCACACCGTGGTCACAAGTCTGCTCCGCACTGACCCGCTCGCTATCGTACATCACACAGTGGTCACAAGTCTGCTCCGCACTCACCCGCTCGCTATCGTACATCACACCGTGGTCACAAGTCTGCTCGGCACCGACTCGCTCGCTATCGTACATAACACCGTGGTCACAAGTCTGCTCGGCACTGACCCGCTCGCTATCGTACATCACACCGTGGTCACAAGTCTGCTCGGCACTGACCCGCTCGCTATCGTACATCACACCGTGGTCACAAGTCTGGTCCGCACTGACCCACTCGCTATCGTACATCACACCGTGGTCACAAGTCTGCTCGGCACTGACCCGCTCGCTATCGTACATCACACCGTGGTCACAGGTCTGCTCGGCACTCACCCGCTCGCTATCGTACATAACACCGTGGTCACAGGTCTGCTCCGCACTGACCCGCTCGCTATCGTACATCACACCGTGGTCACAAGTCTGCTCCGCACTGACCCGCTCGCTATCGTACATCACACCGTGGTCACACGTCTGCTCGGCACTGACCCGCTCGCTATCGTACATCACACCGTGGTCACAGGTCTGCTCGGCACTCACCCGCTCGCTATCGTACATCACACCGTGGTCACAAGTTTGCTCCGCACTGACCCGCTCGCTATCGTACATAACACCGTGGTCACAAGTCTGCTCCGCACTGACCCGCTCGCTATCGTACATCACACCGTGGTCACAGGTCTGCTCGGCCCTCACCCGCTCGCTATCGTACATCACATCGTGGTCACAAGTCTGCTCCGCACTGACCCGCTCGCTATCGTACATCACACTGTGGTCACAGGTCTGGTTGGCACTGACCCGCTCACTTTGAGGAGTCACTACAGGTTCTCGACTCATTATCAGTCCTGAATAAGAAACAAGAAAGGTCTAATAACAAAAATAACAGTTGCATGGAGCAGACAAATAAGCGGCACTGACTCATTCACTATCGCACAACAGAAAGATCACAAGTCTGGTCGGCATTGATCCGCTCACTATCACACAGCAGAAAGATCACACGTTTGGTCGGCACTGACCCGCTCACTATCACAGCAGAAGGATCACACGTCTGGTCGGCATTGACCCGCTCACTAACACACAGCAGAAGGATCACACGTCTGATCGCCACTGACCCGCTCACCATCATACAGAAGTATCACACGTCTGGTCGGCATTGACCCGCTCACCATCATACAGCAGAAGGATCACACGTCTGATCACCACTGACCCGCTCACCATCATACAGCAGAAGGATCACACGTCTGGTCGGCACTGACCCGCTCACTATCACACAGCAGAAGGATCACACGTCTGGTCGGCACTGACCCGCTCACTATCACACAGAAGGATCACACGTCTGGTCGGCACTGACCCGCTCACTATCACACAGCAGAAAGATCACACGTCTGGTCGGCACTGACCCGCTCACTATCACAGCAGAAGGATCACACGTCTGGTCGGCACTGACCCGCTCACTATCACAGCAGAAGGATCACACGTCTGGTCGGCATTGACCCGCTCACTATCACACAGCAGAAAGATCACACGTCTGGTCGGCACTGACCCGCTCACTATCATACAGCAGAAGGATCACACGTCTGGTCGGCATTGACCCGCTCACTATCACACAGCAGAAAGATCACACGTCTGGTCGGCACTGACCCGCTCACTATCACACAGCAGAAGGATCACACGTCTGGTCGGCATTGACCCGCTCACTATCACACAGCAGAAAGATCACACGTCTGGTCGGCACTGACCCGCTCACTATCATACAGCAGAAGGATCACACGTCTGGTCAGCATTGACCCCCACTCACCATTGCACAGCAGAAGGATCACACGTCTGGTCGGCATTGACCCGCTCACTATCACACAGCAGAAGGATCACACGTCTGGTCAGCACTGACCCGCTCACTATCATACAGCAGAAGGATCACACGTCTGGTCAGCACTGACCCGCTCACTATCACACAGCAGAAGGATCACACGTCTGGTCAGCACTGACCCGCTCATTATCACACAGCAGAAGGATCACACGTCTGGTCAGCACTGACCCGCCCACTATCACACAGCAGAAGGATCACACGTCTGGTCAGCACTGACCCGCTCACTATCACACAGCAGAAGGATCACACGTCTGGTCAGCACTGACCCGCCCACTATCACACAGCAGAAGGATCACACGTCTGGTCGGCATTGACCCGCTCATTATCACACAGCAGAAGGATCACACGTCTGGTCAGCACTGACCCGCCCACTATCACACAGCAGAAGGATCACACGTCTGGTCAGCACTGACCCGCTCACTATCACACAGCAGAAGGATCACACGTCTGGTCAGCACTGACCCGCCCACTATCACACAGCAGAAGGATCACACGTCTGGTCGGCATTGACCCGCTCACTATCACACAGCAGAAGGATCACACGTCTGGTCAGCACTGACCCGCTCACTATCACACAGCAGAAGGATCACACGTCTGGTCAGCACTGACCCGCTCACTATCACACAGCAGAAGGATCACACGTCTGGTCAGCACTGACCCGCTCATTATCACACAGCAGAAGGATCACACGTCTGGTCAGCACTGACCCGCCCACTATCACACAGCAGAAGGATCACACGTCTGGTCGGCATTGACCCGCTCACTATCACACAGCAGAAGGATCACACGTCTGGTCAGCACTGACCCGCTCACTATCACACAGCAGAAGGATCACACGTCTGGTCAGCACTGACCCGCTCATTATCACACAGCAGAAGGATCACACGTCTGGTCAGCACTGACCCGCCCACTATCACACAGCAGAAGGATCACACGTCTGGTCAGCACTGACCCGCTCACTATCACACAGCAGAAGGATCACACGTCTGGTCAGCACTGACCCGCTCACTATCACACAGCAGAAGGATCACACGTCTGGTCAGCACTGACCCGCTCATTATCACACAGCAGAAGGATCACACGTCTGGTCAGCACTGACCCGCCCACTATCACACAGCAGAAGGATCACACGTCTGGTCAGCACTGACCCGCTCACTATCACACAGCAGAAGGATCACACGTCTGGTCAGCACTGACCCGCTCACTATCACACAGCAGAAGGATCACACGTCTGGTCGGCACTGACCCGCTCACTATCACACAGCAGAAGGATCACACGTCTGGTCGGCACTGACCCGCTCACTATCACACAGCAGAAGGATCACACGTCTGGTCGGCACTGACCCGCTCACTATCACACAGCAGAAAGATCACACGTCTGGTCGGCACTGACCCGCTCACTATCACACAGCAGAAAGATCACACGTCTGGTCGGCACTGACCCGCTCACCATTGCACAGCAGAAGGATCACAAGTCTGGTCGGCATTGACCCGCTCACTATCACACAGAAGAAGGATCACACGTCTGGTAGCCACCCATGCGCTCACTATCATACAGCAGAAGGATCACAAGACAGTCTGTATGTTGGTCCATGACCTTCCTCTCCTATTCATCCATTTCTGGGTATCTATAAGAGGAAAGGAGCACTCTGAGGTACCTACTATGGTTACACTCACTCTTCTCGCATGGGTCAGGCTTCACATCAGTGCTGAAATACTATGAATCAGGATGAACAATGATGGTGGATGGGAAGCAGGTGAAGGCTGCGCCTATCAGTCACACCATTGGGTCGTGGTTATATTGATATGAGGTTTACAGGTATTACATCACTATGGGATAGCAAATGAAAAGACTGCACACACTGTAGGTTTCTCACAAAACCCTGCTGGATGACTGGAGCTATGACCCCAAGAGCTAAGAAAATGCAAGGTGAAGGAGGAACACTGCAGTCTTTATGCGGCTGCATGTCCCAGGGATGCGGTCTGACTTACTTTCATTTTCTCAGCTTCTTTATTTTTGCGGTCGGCTTCCCGTTCTGCCAGCATCGTTGCTAATGAAGTTGCGGGTTTGGCATCTGTTTTGACAGTGGCTTTGGCCTCGGTAAGATCTTCAGTGGTTTCAATGACACGCAGGTTGCTGCGGGGGTTGTACACTGTGGCGGGTGCACTGACAGGGACACTTATATGAGGTGGCGGCATGTGTGCGGGTGGTGGTTGGGGGGGCACTGCTGAGTACATAGTCCAGCTGGATGTGGGATACGACACATAGGGAGTATAGGGATTGTAGCTAGGTGGCATGCTATATGCAGAGACCATTGGGGAATGTGGGTATGGAGGATAGATCGGGATTTGTGAGGGACTTATTGGAGTAAGTGTGGGTTCGGACACAGAGCAGGGGATGGGCAGCTGAACAGGGACCTCTACTTTCGGTGCTGCAATTGTATCTTTGGGTAATGGCTTACTTAAAATAAGCTGAGGATTCTCTTCAGGGATGGGGGCCGGGCTCGGCAGCGTCACAGGGGGGGATGGTTCTTTAGCGACTGGTTTTACAACTGGCTCAGTCTTCATTGCGGTTTCTTCTTTCCTTTCTGCTTTGACTTGAGGTTCAGGCTCTTTGGGTTCAGACACTTTAGCTTTGAGCTCAGCAGAGTTGACCATGGGCCCGCTCTGTGGCTGCTCAGTTGTAGGCTGCGTTATCTTAGGTGCCATTTTCTTCCCATGAAGCCGCTCTTGTGTTCTGATGGCAAGTTTCCCGATTTCAGCAACACCAATATCCAGGCCAATGGTCTTCAGTAGGTCGTGGATCTTCTCAAACTCTTGCTTGTTCGCGGAGCTCTTGACTGGCGGAGTGGAGGCCGTTTGGTCAGATTGAACTTTTTTCTGCTCTGCCTTCTCCTCGTCTCCATATAGGAAACGCTCCTCATCATCAATCTCGGCAGATCCGCACTGTTTGATATCTGGAGATTTACTTAGGAGAGAAGACGATTTGCAATCCTGGTTATGAGGCAACAAGACGCTGCCTGCCACATCAGCTGCTGCCTTCTTAGGGGAGACATTCCCATCACCTGACGGGGCACTCTGAGATTTAGGGGAGCTCTTGGTAAAAAGGTTTCCTATAGTGGAGCTGTCCTTTGGATCACATGGAGGGATTTTACTTGTGACATTTGGTTTCACCACAAAATCTGCACTTCTGCTTAGTGTCCAGTTTGCCGGCACTACAGTAAGTGGGGTAGTGCCATGTGGAAGAGGAACCTCCGGTCCCTGTGCTGCAGCTGCTAAAGCAGAAGAGTTGGAGGCGCTGGGTGTGAAGAGACCCATCTTCACCACCATAGAGAGGGAGCTTTCTGTGGTCAGGTTACTCTTCTCTGTGATCTTCCCTGCCCCCACAGAACTCACAATTGTCCCATCTTTACTGCTCAGGAGCATGTCAACCTGGAAAAATATGGAAATAACACATGAGCAGAGTGAACAGTACAGGAGCCCATCACCTCAGAGAAGTGAGTGAAGAGTCGGCAGAATGGAGCCATACATCCTCACCCCAGAGGACAAAGATGTTAGAGGAGAGCCAAAAGTATGGGGGATCCACAACCTCAGGGCGGAGGACAGAGAAATGCACCGAAAGTCAGCAGTATGGGAGCCCCACCATGTCACCCCAGAGGACAGAGAAGTGAGCGAAGAGTCGGCAGAATGGAGCCATAAATCCTAACCCCGGAAGACAAAGACGTTAGTGGAGAGTCTGTAGCAAGGGGCCCCACAACCTCAGGCCAGAACACTAAACTGTGCGCAGAGTCCACAGTATGAGGCCAGAGGCAACATACGGTCAGAAGCAAAAAAAAAAAAAAAAAGCTACCAATGAACCTCTGGGGCTCAAACCCATAACCCGGCTCTTGGGAGGACACAGAAGTAGTGGCAACACGCACCTGAGGAGACTGGTCAGAGCTGGGGGACTCCACATCTTGACGTTTCTTCAGGATGGACTTCTTGGGCATGGGCAGAGATGAAGCGTGCAAGTTCCGAGAGCAGCTACGTAAGGAGGAATCATTGCCCAATAGCTTCACATCACCGGACCTGGAACAACAAGCACACCATGACTGCATGTGGGCAGCTCTCACTGTGCCGCACCAGGGAACATCATCTACAGTTCCCAGCTATCGGCCATTGCCTGCAGCTCTGAATTCTATCTCCCCATCTGTGGAATTTCTGGGCAACTGTCATTTTACAGTGTGAAATCTCCTGCCAATGGGTGGAAACAGTCAGCAAGCTGCGAATTAATCACTTACATAACAGTATGTGTAAATATGGTGATGTGCTGCAGGAACATGGAAAGAACAAAAACCTGCAGCACCCAAGAGCAGTGAATGCTGGGAGGCTTGAACCATCCAACCACACTGGGCAGTTATAGGTTACAGGGGAGGTCTGGTACCTATCATGTAGCACGGAGAGGTGAGCGGCAGTGGTAACATCACCTCCACACATACCTGACAGTACCCAGCACCATCAGCAGATGTCACCTCATTGGAGCAGCCAACCTTCCCATACAGAACCCCTTTAACAATAGCGGCTGTACATCAATTAAACCCCATAACGAGCACCTTTCACCCAATGTTATACGCTAAGCTGGACATAGTGGCTGCCAGGGCTGTGGAGTCGGTAAGCCAAACCTCCAACTCCACAGCACCGGGCACTACTGAGCATGTGCATAAAGTGCAGCTCTGGTGTATAATACTGCACAGCCCTGGTGTCAGGAATATGACCTTTTTTTTTATTTGCTCTAATCACACATATAGAGCTCTGCTACATCTCCTTAGTTTTGCGAAAGACATGCTACAGCAACGACCCACAGTGCAGCTTCACCCCCTCCTTCATAGCTGCATGCCCCCTCAGTGTGCCTGTGTAATTCTCCCTCTTTCCCCCTCCCTCAGGAAGGTGTGTGATTCTCCTCACCCCTCCCTCAGGAATGTGGAGTGATTAGCCCTCCGTCAGGAACAATATTCGCACTAACTCGTAATGGAACAATGTGCCTGTCAAGCGCAGGCTAGAAAAATGCCTAGAATATCTAATTTTCTCAATTTCAGTGATCTAAAAGTGATCAGAGACCTTCATAGGGATGTAATAAAAGAGACTACACATTATCAGGTGCAAAACAAACCCATTTACTCAACATAAAAGTAATAACTTTGATATACACAAATTTCAAAACTCCCAAATAGACCCCAATGATATCAAGTAACGGTTATTAAAAAGAGAAAATTTTGGCACAAAAACATTTTCTAGGCACCTAGAATAATATTACACACAGAATTAATCTGAATTAGATCCTGAAGGTTCCCCAGAAAAAGCACTTGGAAAGCAAAGAGCAAGAATTGCAATACATGTTTGCATGTGTCAGGCAGATTGCATGATGACATTTGAGACATTCATAATTAGAAAGCCTTCTGTTCCCGCTTTCCATGGTGCAGGGGGTGCATCTCCTTCTTTTGGGAGGTGGTACAGGTGTTGGATTTTCAGTATCAATATCTGGGCGGAATCTTTTGAGCCTAACTTGAATGCCAGAGGGGATACCGATGGTTTTCATACTTCTCCTGCGTAGCTCTCCAAGCATTAGTTCATGGGCCAATTTTTTCAGGTACAGTCGTCTACGGAGTGGTTCAAGCTGGTTTTCAAGGTAAATGATTTGTGAATTTATACCACCCAAATTTAGCATAGCGAAAAATATGACCATTGGCCAGCGCTTGGTGTTTCTGCTGACGCTGAAAGTTGAGCACATCTGATCAGCTGCATCAACACCCCCTTTGGTTTCATTATAAAATGTAATAATCTCTGGTTTTTGTTGTGCTTCAGATTTAGGATCGATGGCATCATCATTATGAAGCATTGAGAGAAGTACATTTTTTTTTCCGCATGGTACATAGGAAACCAAAACCTTTCCATCATGGAATGCAAACATACTGCTGCACTGTTTTCTCCCTGTCACAGTAACAAGCTGTGGCGGCAATTCTTTTTTATTTTTTCTTACAGTTCCGACATATGAAAGCTTCTGCGTTTTCAGATAATCAATAAGATCACAATTTGAAAACCAATTATCAGCAGTTATATTGCGACCTGATCCAAATAAGGGCTCAGACATTCTTGTCACAACATCAGTGGGCTTGTTGCTGACACAGTAAGGACCATCTGGCTGTTTTCCAGCATAAATTTCAATGTTGTATGTGTCGGTCTTACTGGCATCAACAAGGGCATACATTTTTATTCCGTATTTGCTAGGTTTTGATGGTATGTATTGACGAAATGCGCATCTGCCACGAAAACCAGGGAGCATTTCGTCAGTTGTGACATTTGCCCCAGGGCGATAGTTTATCTTACAGTTTTCCACAAATTTTTGGAATACATCGCGAATTGGAGCAAGCCGGTCATATGTTTTACGTTCGGTTCGGGTAGTTCTGTCATCAAACCGAAGGCAACAAATTGGAATCTTGAATCTTTTTAGAGACACAAGGCTAAATTTTTCAATTCCATCACTTTCTATACCCCAAAGTTCCTCCAAACTTTGCCGATTTGCCCTATGAGCTCCTGCAAGGTATAATAATCCAAAAACTGCACGCAGCTCGATTTCATCCGTGGGCTTCAGGATTCTGTCACAGATGAACTTGTGCTTTATATTGTCTATATATTGATTAGTGTATATGACAATAGAGTCCAGAATGTCATCTGTGAAAAAGTATTCCAGCATTCAGCTGCATTTTTTGCATTTCGTGCTGTTCCCATAACTGCAGGAAGGTGAGTGATAATGTTATAAGGTTCCATACGTTCTTTTATGGGTGGATTCTTGTTCCATTTGTTTTTTTTATCGTTTCCCATATAATAAGATTCTATATCTTCTTCCTCCTCATCACTGTCACCATCTTGCTCTGTTTCAGAATTTAGTTCACAGACTTCCACCTCATCATGAGAATCAATCTCACTTTCTTCAAAATCCTCATTCATTGTGGGGTCTGCATCATCATCATCATCATGTTTCCCGCTTCCTCAACACGATGGGGTTTTGAAAGATCATACATTTTCTTCTCCATTTCAGAAGATAATCTGAAGCGAGAGAGAGAATATGCATTAGGGAACAATGTGCCTGAGAAGCACACTTTCATTTGTAAGAAAATCTGCCTTATTTATATAAAATATCCACAAACCTTTCTCTATCCATTCATAAAACAAGCTAAATAAACAATAGTAATGACTAAAAACATTACATACCAACCTTATAAAGTGTGATGTGTTCGGGACCAATGAGCCTGAGAAGCCAGCACAGCTATATCTTCCTTCCTGAAGCTCTGCAGACCAACTGTGGTATCAGGTTTCACACAGCAGCTAGAGCCAGGAGACTATCTAGAGGGAGGGGGTTTCCTGAAAATCTGGTGAGAAGGGAGAAATGAAAGTAGAAGAGCTGCGCCTGTCAGATCCATTGTTCCTGACGGAGGGTTAGAAACCAGCCTTTGTCTAAAAGCACATGGTTCCTTTATGTGTCTCTGATCAAATATAATGGCACAGAATATTCATAGAAGCAGGAAGCTTATATTTCTGGAAACTGCAGGGTTAGAGCTATCCACAGGTGGGTTTTGAAGCTTTGGCACCTATCCAGAGTCGAGAAAAGAGGTCCCGACGTCCACTAGCCCGCAAGTAGTTCATGTTTGGTATCGAAAGAACGGTAATTTCAAAATAAGAAAAATCTCAGTCCTGCCATCATCCTACGAGCCTCGCGCCCAGAGTTATAACACTTATAAGTTTTATTAACTTTTGAAAAGGGAAGTGCATGCCATAGCTTGGCCCACACCGTGAGGTCACCCAACAGAGTATAAGGCTATGAAGCCCAATTAGGAGACTGCCTTTCTGTCTGGGGACCAGCTGTAGCAAGCTGTGCATTTTGACCTGCCACTCTGGGAAGGTCCCCTCCCCCTACTCCACATGGCGTGCCATTGACGGAAATATGTAAGTTCCTTCTATTAATCCATTGTTATTTTGTAATTGCCTGTATATATTGTAATTGTCTCTTTTGTAACATCTTTTTATATTTTTGTAAACACTGAATATCTTTTGTGGAGTAAAACTGTAAAAATTGACTAGCTTCAGTTTCCTTGCTCTAAAAGTATTGTCACGTCCTCTGTGCTAAAACTGCGCTACTGTTGGGTCGACTCCTGACCTGATATTGATTTTAATATCAAAACTAGGAGGTGGTGGCAGCAAAGTGTGTTCTGGGGTATTTGGTAGATTCTGGCAGGGACGGAACGGAGGTTTTACATGTGTATTTCCTGCTTGGGACTGGGAATATACATACCGCCCTCCCTGCAGAGCGCCAATAGTCAGTACACGACGAGGCAGCCTTTCCGGCGACTACTTAACCTAGGTGTATTTCCATGACAGACCTGATGGTAAGGAGGGCGCTAGAGAGCTGCAAGTTCCACAACAGGAACTGAAGGTGGGATCGTAAAATAGGATTCCTGACACCTGGTCACTACTGAGCATATGCATAAAGTGCAGCTCTGGGGTATAATACTGCACAGCATCGGTCACTATTGAGCATGAGCATAAAGTGCAGCTCTGGGGTATAACACTGCACAGCATCGGTCACTACTGAGCATGTGCATAAAGTGCAGCTCTGGGGTATAATACTGCACAGCCCTGGTCACTACTAAGCATGAGCATAAAGTGCAGCTCTGGGGTATAACACTGCACAGCATCGGTCACTATTAAGCATGAGCATAAAGTGCAGCTCTGGGGTATAACACTGCACAGCCCTGGTCACTACTGAGCATGTGCATAAAGTGCAGCTCTGGGGTATAATACTGTACAGCCCTGGTCACTACTAAGCATGAGCATAAAGTGCAGCTCTGGGGTATAACACTGCACAGCTCTGGTCACTACTGAGCATGTGCACAAAGTGCAGCTCTGGGGTATAACACTGCACAGCCCTGGTCAGTATTGAGCATGAGCATAAAGTGCAGCTCTGGGGTTTAACACTGTACAGCCCTGGTCACTACTGAGCATGTGCATAAAGTGCAGCTCTGGGGTATAACACTGCACAGCCCTGGTCAGTATTGAGCATGAGCATAAAGTGCAGCTCTGGGGTATAACACTGTACAGCCCTGGTCACTACTGAGCATGTGCATAAAGTGCAGCTCTGGGGTATAACTGCACAGCCCTGGTCACTACTGAGCATGAGCATAAAGTGCAGCTCTTTGGTATAATACTGCACAGCCCTGGTCACTACTGAGCATGTGCATAAAGTGCAGCTCTGGGGTATAACACTGCACAGCCCTGGTCACTACTGAGCATGTGCATAAAGTGCAGCTCTGGGGTATAACACTGCACAGCCCTGGTCACTACTGAGCATGTGTATAAAGTGCAGCACAGATTCATCTCCTCTAACAGCTGAGATCCTGAGATCAGGAACATTTCAGGACTTTTCACCAATTATTATAGAAACCTTTACAGCACAGCCTGCACCCAATGTGTTATATATGATAGGAGTTGGAGTCGGTGAATTTTCTACAGACCCCACGGCCCTGGTGACAGAGCGGTGAACACATTTATGTTTTTTTTTTCTTAATTTCACTTTGCATGCAGAGAAATTTAAGTACTGGGCACTTAAATGGTTAACTTTATTAACGTTTGACAGGGAAACCCCTTTTAGATTCCAGTTAGGAACTTGCAGCTCTCTGGTGCCCCCTTACCCTCAGGTCAGTCAGGGAACTGCACCTAGGATAAGTAGTCACCGGAGAGGCTGCCTTGTCATGTACTGGTTATTGGGGCACTCTGCAATGAGGGCGGGAATATAAACATAAACCTCCAATCCGTCACTGCCAGGATCCCCCAGTAACACCAGGACGGTATGCTGCCACCAGTTCCTCGTTGGATTTGAGCTCGGTCCGTTACCAAGCTTTTATCGGGTCAGAAACCAACCGCGGGCAGCACGAGTTTGCGCAGGAAGCATTTTGGTCCTTGCAGAAGCCAATGGGGTGAAGGACAGTGAGGCTATGTGCACACGCTGCAGATTCACCGGCGGGTTTTTCCACGCGGATCCGCAGGTAAAGTGACCTGCGGTTTTGCCCTGCGGTTTCACACCTCTACTATGTTAAAGGTGTGAAACCGCTGCGGAAACCACCCAAACAATTGACATGCTGCGGTTTGTAAACTGCAGCAAAACCGCACGGAAAAAACTGCAGCGTGAGCACAGTGGTTTTGAAAAGCCATAGGGTAACATGGTACTGTACCATGTCTGCGGAAACGCAGCAGAATCCGCACCGTGTGCACACAGCCTGAGTCAGCTTTGGTTGTGTTGTCACTTTACAGGGTTCCAGCTTAGGCCTGTTTCACACTTCCGTTTTTTCAAATCCGTCAAAATCCGTTGTTTTCCGTAAAAAAACGGATCCGCCATTTTTTGCAGGATCCGTTTTTTTTGTCCCATAGACTTCCATTACGGTTACCGCGGATCCGTCAAAAAAACCGGATCCGTTTTTAAAAAACCGGATCCGTTTGCATCAGTTTCCGTCAAAAAAACGGAAACGGATCCGTTTGGCGGACACAAAAACGGAAGTGTGAAACAGGCCTTAGGGGATCTGCTCCACTGACCATCGCGACTCCATGGATACGTTTGGGATAGTCAGGATTTGGACCCATCATTTGCATGAGCCCCATAGATACGTTTGTGGAGAAGCCAGGTTGTGACCCTCCGGTCACCTGGCCTTGTACCTCAATGGACGGTCATCTTCCTACACTGTCGTTACCTCCTCTCTGTGCGTGCCACAGGTGGGGCAGTCGGCCCTGGAAGCTCTGAAGTCACAGCTGCCATTATCCCGGGGGGTCAGGGAAGGGTGAGACCCTGTAATGTCACCATCTTGGGTACTGAGCTGGGACTGTTCTGTGTGTTATCTGCCTGTTTCGTGGTTCAATAAAGCATAGCCACACTTTTGTCCTCACCCTGTGTTGTCTGAGTAGCGTTATGTCTACGGTAAAAGCAGAGCAGGCATGCGGTGGGACGATCCCTGGTCCATGCGGTCTCAAGCCAATGGACAAGAGCACCCACTGACACCCCTCCCCTGTATCACCACAGGGGGCATATACCAGGATGGGGGGGCATATTGCTTTTTATCTGCAGTCTGGCACCCCTGCTCCTGTCTGTGGCTGTACTTTGTTGCCCCTGCCTGCTCTCTGCTGCCCCCAGTGTTGGCACTTCACGATACATAAGTGGGTTTTGGGTTGCAGTTTCGGCACTTAGTCTCTAAAAGGATCGCTTGGTCACTGTTCTAGTACATTACTTCAATAAAACGGCGCTGGAGTCGACACATGCGCATACCGTAATCACCAAAGCCATTTTATTGAAGACACCACCATATATGCGAATTCGCAGACCGTGTCTTCAACAAAATTGCGGCGGATATCACAGGATGCGCATGTGGTGACTCCAGCGCCATTTTACTGAAGAATTTAACTACAACGTCAACATAGAGGAAGAACGGTGTCACAACGTGCCGTACCGACGAGGGGAACCGGTGTCACAACGTGCCGTACCGACGAGGGGAACCGGTGTCACAACGTGCCGTACCGACGAGGGGAACCGGTGTCACAACGTGCCGTACCGACGAGGGGAACCGGTGTCACAACGTGCCGTACCGACGAGGGGAACCGGTGTCACAACGTGCCGTACCGACGAGGGGAACCGGTGTCACAACGTGCCGTACCGACGAGGGGAACCGGTGTCACAACGTGCCGTACCGACGAGGGGAACCGGTGTCACAACGTGCCGTACCGACGAGGGGAACCGGTGTCACAACGTGCCGTACCGACGAGGGGAACCGGTGTCACAACGTGCCGTACCGACGAGGGGAACCGGTGTCACAATGTGCCGTACCGACGAGGGGAACCGGTGTCACAACGTGCCGTACCGACGAGGGGAACCGGTGTCACAACGTGCCGTAACCGTACCGACGAGGGGACCGGTGTCACAATGTGACCATGCAACGGTACAATGTCCCCCCCGCTGTAATGGCCGCCTCTGACTGCGCAGCAGCATGGACCGCACCTCCCCACCCAATGGTCTCACACCTACCTGTCGTGCTTCGGTGGGCTGCCCTGAGCCCGGCGCCCAGAAGTGCGGAGATCCCTGCCCGGACTGGAGCGAAGAGTGGGGGAGCGACGACGCTGAAAACAAGAGGAGGAAAGAGCAAAGTAATCTCCAGGAGAGAAAAGGAAGAGACAGCAAGTGTGCGGGCGCAGAGCCGGATCCCACGCAGCGTGCGGGCGCAGAGCCGGATCCCACGCAGCGTGCGGGCGCAGAGCCGGATCCCACGCAGCGCGCGGGCGCAGAGCCGGATCCCACGCAGCGCGCGGGCGCAGAGCCGGATCCCACGCAGCGTACGGGCGCAGAGCCGGATCCCACGCAGCGTGCGGGCGCAGAGCCGGATCCCACGCAGCGTACGGGCGCAGAGCCGGATCCCACGCAGCGTACGGGCGCAGAGCCGGATCCCACGCAGCGTACGGGCGCAGAGCCGGATCCCACGCAGCGTGCGGGCGCAGAGCCGGATCCCACGCAGCGTACGGGCGCAGAGCCGGATCCCACGCAGCGTACGGGCGCAGAGCCGGATCCCACGCAGCGTACGGGCGCAGAGCCGGATCCCACGCAGCGTGCGGGCGCAGAGCCGGATCCCACGCAGCGCGCGGGCGCAGAGCCGGATCCCACGCAGCGTACGGGCGCAGAGCCGGATCCCACGCAGCGTACGGGCGCAGAGCCGGATCCCACGCAGCGTACGGGCGCAGAGCCGGATCCCACGCAGCGTACGGGCGCAGAGCCGGATCCCACGCAGCGTACGGGCGCAGAGCCGGATCCCACGCAGCGTACGGGCGCAGAGCCGGATCCCACGCAGCGTACGGGCGCAGAGCCGGATCCCCTTCCCCGAGTAGATGACTGCACAGCCCCCCGGCCTCTCACCTCACGGCGGTACTCATCATCCGGGGAGCGGAGCTGGGGCTGTGGGGACGGGGAGCGGCGGGGCCTGGAGCGGGAGCGGCGGGGCCTGGAGCGGGAGCGGCGGGGCCTGGAGCGGGAGCGGCCTGCACGGCTCCGGGACTTGGAGCGCGACCGTCCCCGAGGTCTGGAGCGGGAGCGGCCTCTTCTGTCAGGTGAGCGGCTGCGCCTGAGGGGAGAGCGGTGTATGCGGGCGGGGGAGTGGCCTCGGGACCAGGAGCGCTCCTCCGGAGAGCGAGGACTGTCCCGGTACAGGGCCGGAGGGTCCGGGGAGAGAGCGCGGCGCCGAGGAGTCCGGTACATGGCGAAGGCTCCGATGATCCGATCACTGCGGCTCAGTTTGCGTCACACGCTCTACGTCCTACGTCACCACGGCGGGCGCCATCTTACTACACCTCCACCATTACTTCTGTGCACACCGCTCCATCTTACTACACCTCCACCATTACATCTGCACACACCGCGCCATCTTACTACACCTCCACCATTACTTCTGTGCACACCGCTCCATCTTACTACACCTCCACCATTACATCTGCACACACAGCGCCATCTTACTACACCTCCACCATTACATCTGTGCACACCGCTCCATCTTACTACACCTCCACCATTACATCTGTGCACACCGCGCCATCTTACTACACCTTCACCATTACATCTGCACACACCGCTCCATCTTACTACACCTCCACCATTACATCTGCGCACACCGCGCCATCTTACTACACCTCCACCATTACATCTGCGCACACCGCTCCATCTTACTACACCTCCACCATTACATCTGCACACACCGCTCCATCTTACTACACCTCCACCATTACATCTGCGCACACCGCTCCATCTTACTACACCTCCACCATTACATCTGCACACACCGCTCCATCTTACTACACCTCCACCATTACATCTGCACACACCGCTCCATCTTACTACACCTCCACCATTACATCTGCGCACACCGCTCCATCTTACTACACATCCACCATTACATCTGCGCACACCGCACCATCTTACTACACCTCCACCATTACATCTGCACACACCACTCCATCTTACTACACCTCCACCATTACATCTGCACACACCGCGCCATCTTACCACACCTCCACCATTACATCTGCGCACACCGCTCCATCTTACTACACCTCCACCATTACATCTGCACACACCGCTCCATCTTACTACACCTCCACCATTACATCTGCACACACTGCTCCATCTTACTACACCTCCACCATTACATCTGCGCACACCGCTCCATCTTACTACACCTCCACCATTACATCTGCACACACCGCTCCATCTTACTACACCTCCACCATTACATCTGCACACACTGCTCCATCTTACTACACCTCCACCATTACATCTGCACACACTGCTCCATCTTACTACACCTCCACCATTACATCTGCGCACACCGCTCCATCTTACTACACCTCCACCATTACATCTGCACACACCGCTCCATCTTACTACACCTCCACCATTACATCTGCACACACCGCTCCATCTTACTACACCTCCACCATTACATCTGCACACACCGCTCCATCTTACTACACCTCCACCATTACATCTGCACACACCGCCCCATCTTACTACACCTCCACCATTACATCTGCACACACCGCTCCATCTTACTACACCTCCACCATTACATCTGCACACACCGCTCCATCTTACTACACCTCCACCATTACATCTGCACACACCGCTCCATCTTACTACACCTCCACCATTATATCTGCACACACCGCTCCATCTTACTACACCTCCACCATTACATCTGCACACACCGCTCCATCTTACTACACCTCCACCATTACATCTGCACACACCGCTCCATCTTACTACACCTCCACCATTACATCTGCGCACACCGGTCCATCTTACTTCACCTCCACCATTATATCTGCACACACCGCACCATCTTACTACACCTCCACCATTACATCTGCACACACCGCTCCATCTTACTACACCTCCACCATTACATCTGCACACACCGCTCCATCTTACTACACCTCCACCATTACATCTGCGCACACCGCTCCATCTTACTACACCTCCACCATTATATCTGCACACACCGCACCATCTTACTACACCTCCACCATTACATCTGCACACACCGCTCCATCTTACTACACCTCCACCATTACATCTGCACACACCGCTCCATCTTACTACACCTCCACCATTACATCTGCGCACACCGCTCCATCTTACTACACCTCCACCATTACATCTGCACACACCGCTCCATCTTACTACACCTCCACCATTACATCTGCGCACACCGCTCCATCTTACTACACCTCCACCATTATATCTGCACACACCGCACCATCTTACTACACCTCCACCATTACATCTGCACACACCGCTCCATCTTACTACACCTCCACCATTACATCTGCACACACCGCTCCATCTTACTACACCTCCACCATTACATCTGCGCACACCGCTCCATCTTACTACACCTCCACCATTACATCTGCACACACCGCTCCATCTTACTACACCTCCACCATTACATCTGCACACACCGCTCCATCTTACTACACCTCCACCATTACATCTGCGCACACCGCTCCATCTTACTACACCTCCACCATTATATCTGCACACACCGCACCATCTTACTACACCTCCACCATTACATCTGCACACACCGCTCCATCTTACTACACCTCCACCATTACATCTGCACACACCGCTCCATCTTACTACACCTCCACCATTACATCTGCGCACACCGCTCCATCTTACTACACCTCCACCATTACATCTGCACACACAGCTCCATCTTACTTCACCTCCACCATTATATCTGCACACACCGCACCATCTTACTACACCTCCACCATTACATCTGCACACACCGCTCCATCTTACTACACCTCCACCATTACATCTGCACACACCGCTCCATCTTACTACACCTCCACCATTACATCTGCGCACACCGCTCCATCTTACTTCACCTCCACCATTATATCTGCACACACCGCACCATCTTACTACACCTCCACCATTACATCTGCACACACCGCTCCATCTTACTACACCTCCACCATTACATCTGCACACACCGCTCCATCTTACTACACCTCCACCATTACATCTGCGCACACCGCTCCATCTTACTACACCTCCACCATTACATCTGCACACACCGCTCCATCTTACTTCACCTCCACCATTATATCTGCACACACCGCACCATCTTACTACACCTCCACCATTACATCTGCACACACCGCTCCATCTTACTTCACCTCCACCATTATATCTGCACACACCGCACCATCTTACTACACCTCCACCATTACATCTGCGCACACCGCTCCATCTTACTACACCTCCACCATTACATCTGCACACACCGCTCCATCTTACTACACCTCCACCATTATATCTGCACACACCGCTCCATCTTACTACACCTCCACCATTACATCTGCACACACCGCTCCATCTTACTACACCTCCACCATTACATCTGCACACACCGCTCCATCTTACTACACCTCCACCATTACATCTGCACACACCGCTCCATCTTACTACACCTCCACCATTACATCTGCACACACCGCACCATCTTACTACACCTCCACCATTATATCTGCACACACCGCTCCATCTTACTACACCTCCACCATTACATCTGCACACACCGCGCCATCTTACTACACCTCCACCATTACATCTGCACACACCGCTCCATCTTACTACACCTCCACCATTACATCTGCACACACCGCTCCATCTTACTACACCTCCACCATTACATCTGCACACACCGCTCCATCTTACTACACCTCCACCATTATATCTGCACACACCGCTCCATCTTACTACACCTCCACCATTACATCTGCACACACCGCGCCATCTTACTACACCTCCACCATTACATCTGCACACACCGCTCCATCTTACTACACCTCCACCATTACATCTGCGCACACCGCTCCATCTTACTTCACCTCCACCATTATATCTGCACACACCGCTCCATCTTACTACACCTCCACCATTACATCTGCACACACCGCTCCATCTTACTACACCTCCACCATTACATCTGCACACACCGCTCCATCTTACTACACCTCCACCATTACATCTGCACACACCGCACCATCTTACTACACCTCCACCATTATATCTGCACACACCGCTCCATCTTACTACACCTCCACCATTACATCTGCACACACCGCGCCATCTTACTACACCTCCACCATTACATCTGCACACACCGCTCCATCTTACTACACCTCCACCATTACATCTGCACACACCGCTCCATCTTACTACACCTCCACCATTACATCTGCACACACCGCTCCATCTTACTACACCTCCACCATTATATCTGCACACACCGCTCCATCTTACTACACCTCCACCATTACATCTGCACACACCGCGCCATCTTACTACACCTCCACCATTACATCTGCACACACCGCTCCATCTTACTACACCTCCACCATTACATCTGCACACACCGCTCCATCTTACTACACCTCTACCATTACATCTGCACACACCGCTCCATCTTACTACACCTCCACCATTACATCTGCACACACCGCTCCATCTTACTACACCTCCACCATTACATCTGCACACACCGCTCCATCTTACTACACCTCCACCATTACATCTGCACACACCGCTCCATCTTACTACACCTCCACCATTACATCTGCACACACCGCTCCATCTTACTACACCTCCACCATTACATCTGCACACACCGCTCCATCTTACTACACCTCCACCATTACATCTGCACACACCGCTCCATCTTACTACACCTCCACCATTATATCTGCACACACCGCTCCATCTTACTACACCTCCACCATTACATCTGCACACACCGCTCCATCTTACTACACCTCCACCATTACATCTGCACACACCGCTCCATCTTACTACACCTCCACCATTACATCTGCACACACCGCACCATCTTACTACACCTCCACCATTACATCTGCACACACCGCTCCATCTTACTACACCTCCACCATTATATCTGCACACACCGCTCCATCTTACTACACCTCCACCATTACATCTGCACACACCGCTCCATCTTACTACACCTCCACCATTACATCTGCGCACACCGCTCCATCTTACTACACCTCCACCATTACATCTGCGCACACCGCTCCATCTTACTACACCTCCACCATTATATCTGCACACACCGCTCCATCTTACTACACCTCCACCATTACATCTGCACACACCGCTCCATCTCACTACACCTCCACCATTACATCTGCACACACCGCTCCATCTTACTACACCTCCACCATTACATCTGCACACACCGCTCCATCTTACTACACATCCACCATTACATCTGCACACACCGCTCCATCTTACTACACCTCCACCATTACATCTGCACACACCGCTCCATCTTACTACACCTCCACCATTACATCTGCACACACCGCTCCATCTTACTACACATCCACCATTACATCTGCACACACCGCTCCATCTTACTACACCTCCACCATTACATCTGCACACACAGCTCCATCTTACTACACCTCCACCATTATATCTGCACACACCGCTCCATCTTACTACACCTCCACCATTACATCTGCACACACAGCTCCATCTTACTACACCTCCACCATTATATCTGCACACACCGCTCCATCTTACTACACCTCCACCATTACATCTGCACACACCGCTCCATCTTACTACACCTCCACCATTACATCTGCACACACAGCTCCATCTTACTACACCTCCACCATTACATCTGCGCACACCGCTCCATCTTACTACACCTCCACCATTATATCTGCACACACCGCTCCATCTTACTACACCTCCACCATTATATCTGTGCACACCGCTCCATCTTACTACACCTCCACCATTACATCTGCACACACCGCTCCATCTTACTACACCTCCACCATTATATCTGTGCACACCGCTCCATCTTACTACACCTCCACCATTACATCTGCGCACACCGCTCCATCTTACTACACCTCCACCATTACATCTGCACACACCGCTCCATCTTACTACACCTCCACCATTATATCTGCACACACCGCTCCATCTTACTACACCTCCACCATTACATCTGCACACACCGCTCCATCTCACTACACCTCCACCATTACATCTGCACACACCGCTCCATCTCACTACACCTCCACCATTACATCTGCACACACCGCTCCATCTTACTACACCTCCACCATTACATCTGCACACACCGCTCCATCTCACTACACCTCCACCATTACATCTGTGCACACCGCTCCATCTCACTACACCTCCACCATTACATCTGCACACACCGCTCCATCTTACTACACCTCCACCATTACATCTGCGCACACCGCGCCATCTTACTACACCTCCACCATTACATCTGCACACACCGCTCCATCTTACTACACCTCCACCATTACATCTGCACACACCGCACCATCTTACTACACCTCCACCATTATATCTGCACACACCGCTCCATCTTACTACACCTCCACCATTACATCTGCACACACCGCGCCATCTTACTACACATCCACCATTACATCTGCACACACCGCTCCATCTTACTACACCTCCACCATTACATCTGCACACACCGCTCCATCTTACTACACCTCCACCATTACATCTGCACACACCGCTCCATCTTACTACACCTCCACCATTATATCTGCACACACCGCTCCATCTTACTACACCTCCACCATTACATCTGCACACACCGCGCCATCTTACTACACCTCCACCATTACATCTGCACACACCGCTCCATCTTACTACACCTCCACCATTACATCTGCACACACCGCTCCATCTTACTACACCTCTACCATTACATCTGCACACACCGCTCCATCTTACTACACCTCCACCATTACATCTGCACACACCGCTCCATCTTACTACACCTCCACCATTACATCTGCACACACCGCTCCATCTTACTACACCTCCACCATTACATCTGCACACACCGCTCCATCTTACTACACCTCCACCATTACATCTGCACACACCGCTCCATCTTACTACACCTCCACCATTACATCTGCACACACCGCTCCATCTTACTACACCTCCACCATTACATCTGCACACACCGCTCCATCTTACTACACCTCCACCATTATATCTGCACACACCGCTCCATCTTACTACACCTCCACCATTACATCTGCACACACCGCTCCATCTTACTACACCTCCACCATTACATCTGCACACACCGCTCCATCTTACTACACCTCCACCATTACATCTGCACACACCGCACCATCTTACTACACCTCCACCATTACATCTGCACACACCGCTCCATCTTACTACACCTCCACCATTATATCTGCACACACCGCTCCATCTTACTACACCTCCACCATTACATCTGCACACACCGCTCCATCTTACTACACCTCCACCATTACATCTGCGCACACCGCTCCATCTTACTACACCTCCACCATTACATCTGCGCACACCGCTCCATCTTACTACACCTCCACCATTACATCTGCACACACCGCTCCATCTTACTACACCTCCACCATTATATCTGCACACACCGCTCCATCTTACTACACCTCCACCATTACATCTGCACACACCGCTCCATCTCACTACACCTCCACCATTACATCTGCACACACCGCTCCATCTTACTACACCTCCACCATTACATCTGCACACACCGCTCCATCTTACTACACATCCACCATTACATCTGCACACACCGCTCCATCTTACTACACCTCCACCATTACATCTGCACACACCGCTCCATCTTACTACACCTCCACCATTACATCTGCACACACCGCTCCATCTTACTACACATCCACCATTACATCTGCACACACCGCTCCATCTTACTACACCTCCACCATTACATCTGCACACACAGCTCCATCTTACTACACCTCCACCATTATATCTGCACACACCGCTCCATCTTACTACACCTCCACCATTACATCTGCACACACAGCTCCATCTTACTACACCTCCACCATTATATCTGCACACACCGCTCCATCTTACTACACCTCCACCATTACATCTGCACACACCGCTCCATCTTACTACACCTCCACCATTACATCTGCACACACAGCTCCATCTTACTACACCTCCACCATTATATCTGCACACACCGCTCCATCTTACTACACCTCCACCATTACATCTGCACACACCGCTCCATCTTACTACACCTCCACCATTACATCTGCACACACAGCTCCATCTTACTACACCTCCACCATTACATCTGCGCACACCGCTCCATCTTACTACACCTCCACCATTATATCTGCACACACCGCTCCATCTTACTACACCTCCACCATTATATCTGTGCACACCGCTCCATCTTACTACACCTCCACCATTACATCTGCACACACCGCTCCATCTTACTACACCTCCACCATTATATCTGTGCACACCGCTCCATCTTACTACACCTCCACCATTACATCTGCGCACACCGCTCCATCTTACTACACCTCCACCATTTCATCTGCACACACCGCTCCATCTTACTACACCTCCACCATTATATCTGCACACACCGCTCCATCTTACTACACCTCCACCATTACATCTGCACACACCGCTCCATCTCACTACACCTCCACCATTACATCTGCACACACCGCTCCATCTCACTACACCTCCACCATTACATCTGCACACACCGCTCCATCTTACTACACCTCCACCATTACATCTGCACACACCGCTCCATCTCACTACACCTCCACCATTACATCTGTGCACACCGCTCCATCTTACTACACCTCCACCATTACATCTGCACACACCGCTCCATCTTACTACACCTCCACCATTATATCTGTGCACACCGCTCCATCTTACTACACCTCCACCATTACATCTGCGCACACCGCTCCATCTTACTACACCTCCACCATTATATCTGCACACACCGCTCCATCTTACTACACCTCCACCATTACATCTGCACACACCGCTCCATCTCACTACACCTCCACCATTACATCTGCACACACCGCTCCATCTCACTACACCTCCACCATTACATCTGCACACACCGCTCCATCTTACTACACCTCCACCATTACATCTGCACACACCGCTCCATCTTACTACACCTCCACCATTACATCTGCACACACCGCTCCATCTTACTACACCTCCATCATTACATCTGCACACACCGCTCCATCTTACTACACCTCCACCATTACATCTGCACACACCGCTCCATCTTACTACACCTCCACCATTACATCTGCACACACAGCGCCATCTTACTACACCTCCACCATTACATCTGCACACACCGCTCCATCTTACTTCACCTCCACCATTACATCTGCACACACCGCGCCATCTCACTACACCTCCACCATTACATCTGCACACACCGCTCCATCTTACTACACCTCCACCATTACATCTGTGCACACCGCTCCATCTTACTACACCTCCACCATTACATCTGCACACACCGCTCCATCTTACTACACCTCCACCATTACATCTGCACACACAGCGCCATCTTACTACACCTCCACCATTACATCTGCACACACCGCTCCATCTTACTTCACCTCCACCATTACATCTGCACACACCGCGCCATCTCACTACACCTCCACCATTACATCTGCACACACCGCTCCATCTTACTACACCTCCACCATTACATCTGCACACACCGCTCCATCTTACTACACCTCCACCATTACATCTGCACACACAGCTCCATCTTACTACACCTCCACCATTACATCTGCACACACCGCTCCATCTTACTACACCTCCACCATTACATCTGCACACACAGCTCCATCTTACTACACCTCCACCATTACATCTGCACACACCGCTCCATCTTACTTCACCTCCACCATTACATCTGCACACACCGCGCCATCTCACTACACCTCCACCATTACATCTGCACACACAGCTCCATCTTACTACACCTCCACCATTACATCTGTGCACACCGCTCCATCTTACTACACCTCCACCATTACATCTGCACACACCGCTCCATCTTACTACACCTCCACCATTACATCTGCACACACAGCTCCATCTTACTACACCTCCACCATTACATCTGCACACACCGCTCCATCTTACTACACCTCCACCATTACATCTGCACACCGCGCCATCTTACTACACCTCCACCATTACATCTGTGCACACCGCTCCATCTTACTACACCTCCACCATTACATCTGCGCACACCGCTCCATCTTACTACACCTCCACCATTACATCTGCACACACCGCGCCATCTTACTACACCTCCACCATTACATCTGCACACACAGCTCCATCTTACTACACCTCCACCATTACATCTGCACACGCGCCATCTTACTACACCTCCACCATTACATCTGTGCACACCGCTCCATCTTACTACACCTCCACCATTACATCTGCACACACCGCGCCATCTTACTACACCTCCACCATTACATCTGCACACACAGCTCCATCTTACTACACCTCCACCATTACATCTGCACACACCGCTCCATCTTACTACACCTCCACCATTACATCTGCACACACCGCGCCATCTTACTACACCTCCACCATTACATCTGTGCACACCGCTCCATCTTACTACACCTCCACCATTACATCTGCACACACCGCGCCATCTTACTACACCTCCACCATTACATCTGCACACACAGCTCCATCTTACTACACCTCCACCATTACATCTGCACACACCGCTCCATCTTACTACACCTCCACCATTACATCTGCACACCGCGCCATCTTACTACACCTCCACCATTACATCTGTGCACACCGCTCCATCTTACTACACCTCCACCATTACATCTGCGCACACCGCGCCATCTTACTACACCTCCACCATTACATCTGCACACACAGCTCCATCTTACTACACCTCCACCATTACATCTGCACACCGCGCCATCTTACTACACCTCCACCATTACATCTGTGCACACCGCTCCATCTTACTACACCTCCACCATTACATCTGCGCACACCGCTCCATCTTACTACACCTCCACCATTACATCTGCACACCGCGCCATCTTACTACACCTCCACCATTACATCTGCACACACCGCTCCATCTTACTACACCTCCACCATTACATCTGCACACCGCGCCATCTTACTACACCTCCACCATTACATCTGCGCACACCGCTCCATCTTACTACACCTCCACCATTACATCTGCACACACCGCTCCATCTTACTACACCTCCTCCATTACATCTGCACACCGCGCCATCTTACTACACCTCCACCATTACATCTGCACACACAGCTCCATCTTACTACACCTCCACCATTACATCTGCACACACCGCTCCATCTTACTACACCTCCTCCATTACATCTGCACACCGCGCCATCTTACTTCACCTCCACCATTACATCTGCACACCGCGCCATCTTACTACACCTCCACCATTACATCTGCACACACCGCTCCATCTTACTACACCTCCACCATTACATCTGCACACACCGCTCCATCTTACTACACCTCCACCATTACATCTGCACACACCGCTCCATCTTACTACACCTCCAACATTACATCTGCGCACACCGCTCCATCTTACTACACCTCCACCATTACATCTGTGCACACCGCTCCATCTTACTACACCTCCACCATTACATCTGCACACACCGCTCCATCTTACTTCACCTCCACCATTACATCTGCACACACCGCTCCATCTTACTACACCTCCACCATTACATCTGCACACACCGCTCCATCTTACTACACCTCCACCATTACATCTGCACACACCGCTCCATCTTACTTCACCTCCACCATTACATCTGCACACACCGCTCCATCTTACTACACCTCCACCATTACATCTGCACACACCGCTCCATCTTACTACACCTCCAACATTACATCTGCGCACACCGCTCCATCTTACTACACCTCCACCATTACATCTGTGCACACCGCTCCATCTTACTACACCTCCACCATTACATCTGCACACACCGCTCCATCTTACTACACCTCCACCATTACATCTGCACACACCGCTCCATCTTACTACACCTCCACCATTACATCTGCGCACACCACTCCATCTTACTACACCTCCAACATTACATCTGCACACACCGCTCCATCTTACTACACCTCCACCATTACATCTGCACACACAGCGCCATCTTACTACACCTCCAACATTACATCTGCACACACAGCGCCATCTTACTACACCTCCACCATTACATCTGCACACACAGCGCCATCTTACTACACCTCCAACATTACATCTGCACACACAGCGCCATCTTACTACACCTCCACCATTACATCTGCACACACAGCGCCATCTTACTACACCTCCAACATTACATCTGCGCACACCGCTCCATCTTACTACACCTCCACCATTACATCTGTGCACACCGCTCCATCTTACTACACCTCCACCATTACATCTGCACACACCGCTCCATCTTACTTCACCTCCACCATTACATCTGCACACACCGCTCCATCTTACTACACCTCCACCATTACATCTGCACACACCGCTCCATCTTACTACACCTCCACCATTACATCTGCACACACCGCTCCATCTTACTACACCTCCACCATTACATCTGCACACACCGCGCCATCTTATTACACCTCCAACATTACATCTGTGCACACCGCTCCATCTTACTACACCTCCAACATTACATCTGTGCACACCGCTCCATCTTACTACACCTCCACCATTACATCTGTGCACACCGCTCCATCTTACTACACCTCCACCATTACATCTGCACACACCGCTCCATCTTACTACACCTCCACCATTACATCTGCGCACACCGCTCCATCTTACTACACCTCCACCATTACATCTGCACACACCGCTCCATCTTACTTCACCTCCACCATTACATCTGCACACACCGCGCCATCTCACTACACCTCCACCATTACATCTGTGCACACCGCTCCATCTTACTACACCTCCACCATTACATCTGCACACACCGCTCCATCTTACTACACCTCCACCATTACATCTGTGCACACCGCTCCATCTTACTACACCTCCACCATTACATCTGCACACACCGCTCCATCTTACTACACCTCCACCATTACATCTGCACACACCGCTCCATCTTACTACACCTCCACCATTACATCTGCACACACCGCTCCATCTTACTACACCTCCACCATTACATCTGCACACACCGCTCCATCTTACTACACCTCCACCATTACATCTGCGCACACCGCTCCATCTTACTACACCTCCACCATTACATCTGCACACACCGCTCCATCTTACTACACCTCCACCATTACATCTGCACACACCGCTCCATCTTACTACACCTCCACCATTACATCTGCACACACCGCTCCATCTTACTACACCTCCACCATTACATCTGCACACACCGCTCCATCTTACTACACCTCCACCATTACATCTGCACACACCGCTCCATCTTACTACACCTCCACCATTACATCTGCACACACCGCGCCATCTTACTACACCTCCACCATTACATCTGCACACACCGCTCCATCTTACTACACCTCCACCATTACATCTGCACACACCGCTCCATCTTACTACACCTCCACCATTACATCTGCACACACCGCTCCATCTTACTACACCTCCACCATTACATCTGCACACACCGCTCCATCTTACTACACCTCCACCATTACATCTGCACACACCGCTCCATCTTACTACACCTCCACCATTACATCTGCACACACCGCTCCATCTTACTACACCTCCACCATTACATCTGCACACACCGCTCCATCTTACTACACCTCCACCATTACATCTGCACACACCGCTCCATCTTACTACACCTCCACCATTACATCTGCACACACCGCTCCATCTTACTACACCTCCACCATTACATCTGCACACACCGCTCCATCTTACTACACCTCCACCATTACATCTGCACACACCGCTCCATCTTACTACACCTCCACCATTACATCTGCACACACCGCTCCATCTTACTACACCTCCACCATTACATCTGCACACACCGCTCCATCTTACTACACCTCCACCATTACATCTGTGCACACCGCTCCATCTTACTACACCTCCACCATTACATCTGCACACACCGCTCCATCTTACTACACCTCCACCATTACATCTGCACACACCGCTCCATCTTACTACACCTCCACCATTACATCTGCACACACCGCTCCATCTTACTACACCTCCACCATTACATCTGCACACACCGCTCCATCTTACTACACCTCCACCATTACATCTGTGCACACCGCTCCATCTTACTACACCTCCACCATTACATCTGCACACACCGCTCCATCTTACTACACCTCCACCATTACATCTGTGCACACCGCTCCATCTTACTACACCTCCACCATTACATCTGTGCACACCGCTCCATCTTACTACACCTCCACCATTACATCTGCACACACCGCTCCATCTTACTACACCTCCACCATTACATCTGTGCACACCGCTCCATCTTACTACACCTCCACCATTACATCTGCACACACCGCTCCATCTTACTACACCTCCACCATTACATCTGTGCACACCGCTCCATCTTACTACACCTCCACCATTACATCTGTGCACACCGCTCCATCTTACTACACCTCCACCATTACATCTGCACACACCGCTCCATCTTACTACACCTCCACCATTACATCTGTGCACACCGCTCCATCTTACTACACCTCCACCATTACATCTGCACACACCGCTCCATCTTACTACACCTCCACCATTACATCTGCGCACACAGCTCCATCTTACTACACCTCCACCATTACATCTGTGCACACCGCTCCATCTTACTACACCTCCACCATTACATCTGTGCACACCGCTCCATCTTACTACACCTCCACCATTACATCTGCACACACCGCTCCATCTTACTACACCTCCACCATTACATCTGCGCACACCGCTCCATCTTACTACACCTCCACCATTACATCTGCACACACCGCTCCATCTTACTACACCTCCACCATTACATCTGCGCACACCGCTCCATCTTACTACACCTCCACCATTACATCTGTGCACACCGCTCCATCTTACTACACCTCCACCATTACATCTGCACACACCGCTCCATCTTACTACACCTCCACCATTACATCTGCACACACCGCTCCATCTTACTACACCTCCACCATTACATCTGCACACACAGCGCCATCTTACTACACCTCCACCATTACATCTGCGCACACCGCTCCATCTTACTACACCTCCACCATTACATCTGCACACACCGCTCCATCTTACTTCACCTCCACCATTACATCTGCACACACCGCTCCATCTTACTACACCTCCACCATTACATCTGCACACACCGCTCCATCTTACTACACCTCCACCATTACATCTGCACACACCGCTCCATCTTACCACACCTCCACCATTACATCTGCACACACCGCTCCATCTTACTACACCTCCACCATTACATCTGCGCACACCGCTCCATCTTACTACACCTCCACCATTACATCTGCGCACACCGCTCCATCTTACTACACCTCCACCATTACATCTGCACACACCGCTCCATCTTACCACACCTCCACCATTACATCTGCACACACCGCTCCATCTTACTACACCTCCACCATTACATCTGCACACACCGCTCCATCTTACTACACCTCCACCATTACATCTGCACACACCGCTCCATCTTACTACACCTCCACCATTACATCTGCACACACCGCTCCATCTTACTACACCTCCACCATTACATCTGCACACACCGCTCCATCTTACTACACCTCCACCATTACATCTGCGCACACCGCTCCATCTTACTACACCTCCACCATTACATCTGCGCACACCGCTCCATCTTACTTCACCTCCACCATTACATCTGCACACACCGCTCCATCTTACCACACCTCCACCATTACATCTGCACACACCGCTCCATCTTACTACACCTCCACCATTACATCTGCACACACCGCTCCATCTTACTACACCTCCACCATTACATCTGCACACACCGCGCCATCTTACTACACCTCCAACATTACATCTGCACACACCGCTCCATCTTACTACACCTCCACCATTACATCTGTGCACACCGCTCCATCTTACTACACCTCCAACATTACATCTGTGCACACCGCTCCATCTTACTACACCTCCACCATTACATCTGTGCACACCGCTCCATCTCACTACACCTCCACCATTACATCTGCACACACCGCTCCATCTTACTACACCTCCACCATTACATCTGCACACACCGCTCCATCTCACTACACCTCCACCATTACATCTGCACACACCGCTCCATCTTACTTCACCTCCACCATTACATCTGCACACACCGCTCCATCTTACTACACCTCCAACATTACATCTGCACACACCGCTCCATCTTACTACACCTCCACCATTACATCTGCACACACCGCTCCATCTTACTACACCTCCACCATTACATCTGTGCACACAGCGCCATCTTACTTCACCTCCACCATTACATCTGCACACACCGCTCCATCTTACTACACCTCCAACATTACATCTGTGCACACCGCTCCATCTTACTACACCTCCACCATTACATCTGTGCACACCGCTCCATCTTACTACACCTCCACCATTACATCTGCACACACCGCTCCATCTTACTACACCTCCACCATTACATCTGTGCACACCGCTCCATCTTACTACACCTCCAACATTACATCTGTGCACACCGCTCCATCTTACTACACCTCCACCATTACATCTGCACACACCGCTCCATCTTACTTCACCTCCACCATTACATCTGTGCACACCGCTCCATCTTACTACACCTCCACCATTACATCTGCACACACCGCTCCATCTTACTACACCTCCAACATTACATCTGTGCACACCGCTCCATCTTACTACACCTCCACCATTACATCTGCACACACCGCTCCATCTTACTACACCTCCAACATTACATCTGTGCACACCGCTCCATCTTACTACACCTCCACCATTACATCTGTGCACACCGCTCCATCTTACTACACCTCCACCATTACATCTGCACACACCGCTCCATCTTACTACACCTCCACCATTACATCTGCGCACACCGCTCCATCTTACTACACCTCCACCATTACATCTGCACACACCGCTCCATCTTACTTCACCTCCACCATTACATCTGCACACACCGCGCCATCTCACTACACCTCCACCATTACATCTGTGCACACCGCTCCATCTTACTACACCTCCACCATTACATCTGTGCACACCGCTCCATCTTACTACACCTCCACCATTACATCTGCACACACCGCTCCATCTTACTACACCTCCACCATTACATCTGCGCACACCGCTCCATCTTACTACACCTCCACCATTACATCTGCACACACCGCTCCATCTTACTACACCTCCACCATTACATCTGCGCACACCGCTCCATCTTACTACACCTCCACCATTACATCTGCACACACCGCTCCATCTTACTACACCTCCACCATTACATCTGCACACACCGCTCCATCTTACTACACCTCCACCATTACATCTGCACACACCGCTCCATCTTACTACACCTCCACCATTACATCTGCACACACAGCGCCATCTTACTACACCTCCACCATTACATCTGCGCACACCGCTCCATCTTACTACACCTCCACCATTACATCTGCACACACCGCTCCATCTTACTTCACCTCCACCATTACATCTGCACACACCGCTCCATCTTACTACACCTCCACCATTACATCTGCACACACCGCTCCATCTTACTACACCTCCACCATTACATCTGCACACACCGCTCCATCTTACCACACCTCCACCATTACATCTGCACACACCGCTCCATCTTACTACACCTCCACCATTACATCTGCGCACACCGCTCCATCTTACTACACCTCCACCATTACATCTGCACACACCGCTCCATCTTACCACACCTCCACCATTACATCTGCACACACCGCTCCATCTTACTACACCTCCACCATTACATCTGCACACACCGCTCCATCTTACCACACCTCCACCATTACATCTGCACACACCGCTCCATCTTACTACACCTCCACCATTACATCTGCGCACACCGCTCCATCTTACTACACCTCCACCATTACATCTGCACACACCGCTCCATCTTACTACACCTCTATCATTACATCTGCACACACCGCTCCATCTTACTTCACCTCCACCATTACATCTGCACACACCGCTCCATCTTACTACACCTCCACCATTACATCTGCACACACCGCTCCATCTTACTACACCTCCACCATTACATCTGCACACACCGCTCCATCTTACTACACCTCCACCATTACATCTGCACACACCGCTCCATCTTACTACACCTCCACCATTACATCTGCGCACACCGCTCCATCTTACTACACCTCCACCATTACATCTGCACACACAGCGCCATCTTACTACACCTCCACCATTACATCTGCACACACCGCTCCATCTTACTTCACCTCCACCATTACATCTGCACACACCGCTCCATCTTACTACACCTCCACCATTACATCTGCACACACCGCTCCATCTTACTACACCTCCACCATTACATCTGCACACACCGCTCCATCTTACTACACCTCCACCATTACATTTGTGCACACCGCTCCATCTTACTACACCTCCAACATTACATCTGTGCACACCGCTCCATCTTACTACACCTCCACCATTACATCTGTGCACACCGCTCCATCTCACTACACCTCCACCATTACATCTGCACACACCGCTCCATCTTACTACACCTCCACCATTACATCTGCACACACCGCTCCATCTCACTACACCTCCACCATTACATCTGCACACACCGCTCCATCTTACTTCACCTCCACCATTACATCTGCACACACCGCTCCATCTTACTACACCTCCAACATTACATCTGCACACACCGCTCCATCTTACTACACCTCCACCATTACATCTGCACACACCGCTCCATCTTACTACACCTCCACCATTACATCTGTGCACACAGCGCCATCTTACTTCACCTCCACCATTACATCTGCACACACCGCTCCATCTTACTACACCTCCAACATTACATCTGTGCACACCGCTCCATCTTACTACACCTCCACCATTACATCTGTGCACACCGCTCCATCTTACTACACCTCCACCATTACATCTGCACACACCGCTCCATCTTACTACACCTCCACCATTACATCTGTGCACACCGCTCCATCTTACTACACCTCCAACATTACATCTGTGCACACCGCTCCATCTTACTACACCTCCACCATTACATCTGCACACACCGCTCCATCTTACTTCACCTCCACCATTACATCTGTGCACACCGCTCCATCTTACTACACCTCCACCATTACATCTGCACACACCGCTCCATCTTACTACACCTCCAACATTACATCTGTGCACACCGCTCCATCTTACTACACCTCCACCATTACATCTGCACACACCGCTCCATCTTACTACACCTCCACCATTACATCTGTGCACACCGCTCCATCTTACTACACCTCCACCATTACATCTGCACACACCGCTCCATCTTACTACACCTCCAACATTACATCTGTGCACACCGCTCCATCTTACTACACCTCCACCATTACATCTGCACACACCGCTCCATCTTACTACACCTCCACCATTACATCTGCACACACCGCTCCATCTTACTACACCTCCACCATTATATCTGCACACACCGCTCCATCTTACTACACCTCCACCATTACATCTGTGCACACCGCTCCATCTTACTACACCTCCACCATTACATCTGCACACACCGCTCCATCTTACTACACCTCCAACATTACATCTGCACACACCGCTCCATCTTACTACACCTTCACCATTACATCTGCACACACCGCTCCATCTTACTACACCTCCACCATTACATCTGCACACACCGCTCCATCTTACTACACCTCCACCATTACATCTGTGCACACCGCTCCATCTTACTACACCTCCACCATTACATCTGCACACACCGCTCCATCTTACTACACCTCCACCATTACATCTGCACACACCGCTCCATCTTACTACACCTCCACCATTACATCTGTGCACACCGCTCCATCTTACTACACCTCCACCATTACATCTGCACACACCGCTCCATCTTACTACACCTCCACCATTACATCTGCACACACCGCTCCATCTTACTACACCTCCACCATTACATCTGTGCACACCGCTCCATCTTACTACACCTCCACCATTACATCTGCACACACCGCTCCATCTTACTACACCTCCACCATTACATCTGCACACACCGCTCCATCTTACTACACCTCCACCATTACATCTGTGCACACCGCTCCATCTTACTACACCTCCACCATTACATCTGCACACACCGCTCCATCTTACTTCACCTCCACCATTACATCTGCACACACCGCTCCATCTTACTACACCTCCACCATTACATCTGTGCACACCGCTCCATCTTACTACACCTCCACCATTACATCTGCACACACCGCTCCATCTTACTACACCTCCACCATTACATCTGTGCACACCGCTCCATCTTACTACACCTCCACCATTACATCTGTGCACACCGCTCCATCTTACTACACCTCCACCATTACATCTGTGCACACCGCTCCATCTTACTACACCTCCACCATTACATCTGCACACACCGCTCCATCTTACTACACCTCCACCATTACATCTGTGCACACCGCTCCATCTTACTACACCTCCACCATTACATCTGCGCACACCGCTCCATCTTACTACACCTCCACCATTACATCTGCACACACCGCTCCATCTTACTACACCTCCACCATTACATCTGCACACACCTCTCCATCTTACTTCACCTCCACCATTACATCTGTGCACACCGCTCCATCTTACTACACCTCCACCATTACATCTGTGCACACCGCTCCATCTTACTACACCTCCACCATTACATCTGTGCACACCGCTCCATCTTACTACACCTCCACCATTACATCTGCACACACCGCTCCATCTTACTACACCTCCACCATTACATCTGCACACACCTCTCCATCTTACTTCACCTCCACCATTACATCTGTGCACACCGCTCCATCTTACTACACCTCCACCATTACATCTGCACACACCGCTCCATCTTACTACACCTCCAACATTACATCTGTGCACACCTCTCCATCTTACTACACCTCCACCATTACATCTGCACACACCTCTCCATCTTACTTCACCTCCACCATTACATCTGTGCACACCGCTCCATCTTACTACACCTCCACCATTACATCTGCACACACCGCACCATCTTACTACACATCCACCATTACATCTGTGCACACCGCTCCATCTTACTACACCTCCACCATTACATCTGCGCACACCGCTCCATCTTACTACACCTCCACCATTACATCTGCACACACCGCTCCATCTTACTTCACCTCCACCATTACATCTGTGCACACCGCTCCATCTTACTACACCTTCACCATTACATCTGCGCACACCGCTCCATCTTACTACACCTTCACCATTACATCTGCGCACACCGCTCCATCTTACTACACCTCCACCATTACATCTGCACACACCGCTCCATCTTACTACACCTCCAACATTACATCTGTGCACACCGCTCCATCTTACTACACCTCCACCATTACATCTGCACACACCGCTCCATCTTACTACACATCCACCATTACATCTGTGCACACCGCTCCATCTTACTACACCTCCAACATTACATCTGTGCACACCGCTCCATCTTACTACACCTCCACCATTACATCTGCACACACCGCTCCATCTTACTTCACCTCCACCATTACATCTGTGCACACCGCTCCATCTTACTACACCTCCACCATTACATCTGCACACACCGCTCCATCTTACTACACCTCCAACATTACATCTGTGCACACCGCTCCATCTTACTACACCTCCACCATTACATCTGCACACACCGCTCCATCTTACTACACATCCACCATTACATCTGTGCACACCGCTCCATCTTACTACACATCCACCATTACATCTGCACACACCGCTCCATCTTACTTCACCTCCACCATTACATCTGCACACACCGCTCCATCTTACTACACCTCCACCATTACATCTGCACACACCGCTCCATCTTACTACACCTCCACCATTACATCTGCACACACCGCTCCATCTTACTACACCTCCACCATTACATCTGCACACACCGCTCCATCTTACTACACCTCCACCATTACATCTGCACACACCGCTCCATCTTACTACACCTCCAACATTACATCTGTGCACACCGCTCCATCTTACTACACCTCCACCATTACATCTGTGCACACCGCTCCATCTTACTACACCTCCACCATTACATCTGCACACACCGCTCCATCTTACTACACCTCCAACATTACATCTGCACACACCGCTCCATCTTACTACACCTCCACCATTACATCTGCACACACCGCTCCATCTTACTACACCTCCACCATTACATCTGCACACACCGCTCCATCTTACTACACCTCCACCATTACATCTGCGCACACCGCTCCATCTTACTACACCTCTACCATTACATCTGCACACACCGCTCCATCTTACTACACCTCCACCATTACATCTGCGCACACCGCTCCATCTTACTACACCTCCACCATTACATCTGCGCACACCGCTCCATCTTACTACACCTCCACCATTACATCTGCGCACACCGCTCCATCTTACTACACCTCCACCATTACATCTGCACACACCGCACCATCTTACTACACCTCCACCATTACATCTGCGCACACCGCTCCATCTTACTACACCTCCACCATTACATCTGCACACACCGCTCCATCTTACTACACCTCCACCATTACATCTGCACACACCGCTCCATCTTACTACACCTCCACCATTACATCTGCACACACCGCACCATCTTACTACACCTCCACCATTACATCTGTGCACACCGCTCCATCTTACTACACATCCACCATTACATCTGCACACACCGCACCATCTTACTACACCTCCACCATTACATCTGCACACACCGCTCCATCTTACTACACATCCACCATTACATCTGCACACACCGCTCCATCTTACTACACATCCACCATTACATCTGCACACACCGCTCCATCTTACTACACCTCCACCATTACATCTGCACACACCGCTCCATCTTACTACACCTCCACCATTACATCTGCACACACCGCACCATCTTACTACACCTCCACCATTACATCTGCACACACCGCTCCATCTTACTACACATCCACCATTACATCTGTGCACACCGCTCCATCTTACTACACCTCCACCATTACATCTGCACACACCGCACCATCTTACTACACCTCCACCATTACATCTGTGCACACCGCTCCATCTTACTACACATCCACCATTACATCTGCACACACCGCACCATCTTACTACACCTCCACCATTACATCTGCACACACCGCTCCATCTTACTACACATCCACCATTACATCTGCACACACCGCTCCATCTTACTACACATCCACCATTACATCTGCACACACCGCTCCATCTTACTACACCTCCACCATTACATCTGCACACACCGCTCCATCTTACTACACCTCCACCATTACATCTGCACACACCGCACCATCTTACTACACCTCCACCATTACATCTGCACACACCGCTCCATCTTACTACACATCCACCATTACATCTGCACACACCGCTCCATCTTACTACACCTCCACCATTACATCTGCGCACACCGCTCCATCTTACTACACCTCCACCATTACATCTGCGCACACCGCACCATCTTACTACACCTCCACCATTACATCTGCACACACCGCACCATCTTACTACACATCCACCATTACATCTGCACACACCGCTCCATCTTACTACACCTCCACCATTACATCTGCGCACACCGCTCCATCTTTCTACACCTCCACCATTACATCTGCACACACCGCTCCATCTTACTACACCTCCACCATTACATCTGTGCACACCGCTCCATCTTACTACACATCCACCATTACATCTGCACACACCGCTCCATCTTACTACACCTCCACCATTACATCTGCGCACACCGCTCCATCTTTCTACACCTCCACCATTACATCTGCACACACCGCTCCATCTTACTACACCTCCACCATTACATCTGCACACACCGCTCCATCTTACTACACCTCCACCATTACATCTGCACACACCGCTCCATCTTACTACACCTCCACCATTACATCTGCGCACACCGCTCCATCTTACTACACCTCCACCATTACATCTGCACACACCGCTCCATCTTACTACACATCCACCATTACATCTGCACACACCGCTCCATCTTACTACACCTCCACCATTACATCTGTACTGGCCGCGCCATCTTACTACACCTGCACCACTACTTCTACACTGACCGCACCATCTTACTACATCCGCACCATACTACATCTGTACTGGCCGTGCCATCTTACTACACCTGCACCACTACGTCTACACTGACCGCACCAGCTTACTACACCCGCACCACTACATCTATACAGACCGTGCCATCTTACTACACCTGCACCAATACATCTATACTGACCGCGTCATCTTACTACACCCGCACCAATACATCTATACTGACCGCGCCATCTTACTACACCCGCACCACTACATCTATACTGACCGCACCATCTTACTACACCCGCACCACTACTTCTACACTGACCGCACCATCTTAATACACCCGCACCACTACATCTATACTGACCGCGCCATCTTACTACATCCGCACCATACTACATCTGTACTGGCCGCACCATCTTACTACACCCGCACCACTACATCTATACTGACCGAACCATCTTACTACACCCGCACCACTACTTCTACACTGACCGCACCATCTTAATACACCCGCACCACTACATCTATACTGACCGCGCCATCTTACTACATCCGCACCATACTACATCTGTACTGGCCGCACCATCTTACTACACCCGCACCACTACTTCTACACTGACTGCGCCATCTTACTGCACCCGCAACATACTACATCTATAGTGACCGCGCCATTTTACTACACCCGCAGCATACTACATCTATACTGACCTCGTCATCTTACTACACCCGCACCACTACATCTATACTGACCGCGCCATCTTACTACACCAGCACTACTACATCTGTACTGACTGCACCATCTTACTACACCCGCATCACTACGTCTGTACTGACTGCGCCATCGTACTACACCCGCACCACTACATCTATACAGACCGCGCCATCTTACTACACCTGCACCACTACATCTATACTGACTGCACCATCTTAATACACCCGCACCACTTCATCTATACTGACCGCACCATCTTACTACACCCGCAACACTACATCTATACTGACCGCGCCATCTTACTACATCCGCACCACTACATCTATACTGACCGCGCCATCTTACTACATCCGCACCACTACATCTATACTGGCCGTGCCATCTTACTACACCCGCACCACTACATCTATACTGACCGCACCATCTTACTACACCCGCACCACTACATCTATACTGACCGCGCCATCTTACTACACCCGCACCACTACATCTATACTGACCGCACCATCTTACTACACCCGCAACACTACATCTATACTGACCGCGCCATCTTACTACACCCGCACCACTACATCTATACTGACCGCACCATCTTACTACACCCGCACCACTACATCTATACTGACCGCACCATCTTACTACACCCGCACCACTACATCTATACTGACCGCGTCATCTTACTACACCCGCATCACTACATCTGTACTGACCGCGCCATCTTACTACACCCGCATCACTAAATCTGTACTGACCGCGCCATCGTACTACACCCATACTACTGCATCTATACTGACCGCGCCATCTTACTACACCCGCACCACTACTTCTACACTGACCACACCATCTTACTACACCTGCACCACTACGTCTATACTGACCGCACCATCTTACTACACCAGCACCACTATATCTATACTGACCGCGTCATCTTACTACACCCGCACCACTACATCTATACTGACCGCGCCATCTTACTACACCCGCACCACTACTTCTACACTGACCGCACCATCTTACTACACCTGCACCACTACATCTATACTGACCGCACCATCTTACTACACCCGCACCACTACTTGTACACTGACTGCGCCATCTTACTGCACCCGCAACATACTACATCTATAGTGACCGCGCCATTTTACTACACCCGCAACATACTACATCTATAGTGACCGCGCCATCTTACTACACCCGCACCACTACATCTATACTGACCTCGTCATCTTACTACACCCGCACCACTACATCTATACTGACCGCGCCATCTTACTACACCCGCATCACTACATCTGTACTGACCGCGCCATCTTACTACATCCGCATCACTAAATCTGTACTGACCGCGCCATCGTACTACACCCATACTACTGCATCTATACTGACCCCGCCATCTTACTACACCCATACCATCTTACTACACCTGCACCACTACATCTATACTGACCGCGTCATCTTATTACACCCGCATCACTAAATCTGTACTGACCGCGCCATCGTACTACACCCATACTACTGCATCTATACTGACCGCGCCATCTTACTACACCCACACCATCTTACTACACCTGCACCACTACATCTATACTGACTGCACCATCTTAATACACCCGCACCACTACATCTGTACTGACCGCACCATCTTACTACACCCGCACCACTACTTCTACACTGACCGCACCATCTTAATACACCCGCACCACTACATCTATACTGACCGCGTCATCTTACTACACCCGCACCATACTACATCTATACTGACCGCGCCATCTTACTACATCAGCACCACTACATCTATACTGACCGCGTCATCTTACTACACCCGCACCATACTACATCTATACTGACCGCGCCATCTTACTACATCAGCACCACTACATCTGTACTGGCCGCACCATCTTACTATACCCGCACCACTACTTCTACACTGACTGCGCCATCTTACTGCACCCTCAACATACTACATCTATAGTGACCGCGCCATTTTACTACACCCGCAACATACTACATCTATACTGACCTCGTCATCTTACTACACCCGCCCTACTACATCTATACTGACCGCGCCATCTTACTACACCAGCACTACTACATCTGTACTGACTGCACCATCTTAATACACCCGCACCACTACATCTATACTGACCGCGTCATCTTACTACACCCGCACCATACTACATCTATACTGACCGCGCCATCTTACTACATCAGCACCACTACATCTATACTGACCGCGTCATCTTACTACACCCGCACCATACTACATCTATACTGACCGCGCCATCTTACTACATCAGCACCACTACATCTGTACTGGCCGCACCATCTTACTATACCCGCACCACTACTTCTACACTGACTGCGCCATCTTACTGCACCCTCAACATACTACATCTATAGTGACCGCGCCATTTTACTACACCCGCAACATACTACATCTATACTGACCTCGTCATCTTACTACACCCGCCCTACTACATCTATACTGACCGCGCCATCTTACTACACCAGCACTACTACATCTGTACTGACCGCGCCATCTTACTACACCCGCACCACTACATCTATACAGACCGCGCCATCTTACTACACCTGCACCACTACATCTATACTGACTGCACCATCTTAATACCCCGCACCACTTCATCTATACTGACCGCACCATCTTACTACACCCGCACCACTACATCTATACTGACCGCGCCATCTTAGTACACCCGCATCACTACATCGGTACTGACCGCGCCATCTTACTACACCCACACCATCTTACTACACCTGCACCACTACATCTATACTGACCGCGCCATCTTACTACACCCGCATCACTAAATCTGTACTGACCGCGCCATCGTACTACACCCGCACCATCTTACTACACCTGCACCACTACATCTATACTGACCGCGCCATCTTACTACAACCGCACCATCTTACTACACCTGCACCACTACATCTATACTGACCGCGCCATCTTACTACAACCGCACCACTACTTCTACACTGACCGCACCATCTTACTACACCTGCACCACTACATCTATACTGACCGCGTCATCTTACTACACCCGCACCACTACATCTATACTGACCGCGCCATCTTACTACACCTGCACCACTACTTCTACACTGACCTCACCATCTTACTACACCTGCACCACTACATCTATACTGACCGCACCATCTTACTACACCCGCACCACTACTTCTACACTGACTGCGCCATCTTACTGCACCCGCAACATACTACATCTATAGTGACCGCGCCATCTTACTACACCCGCACCACTACATCTATACTGACCTCGTCATCTTACTACACCCGCACCACTACATCTATACTGACCGCGCCATCTTACTACACCCGCACCACTACATCTATACTGACCGCGCCATCTTACTACACCCGCATCACTACATCTGTACTGACCGCGCCATCTTACTACACCCGCATCACTACATCTGTACTGACCGCGCCATCTTACTACATCCGCATCACTAAATCTGTACTGACCGCGCCATCGTACTACACCCATACTACTGCATCTATACTGACCCCGCCATCTTACTACACCCACACCATCTTACTACACCTGCACCACTACATCTATACTGACCGCGTCATCTTACTACACCCGCATCACTACATCTGTACTGACCGTGCCATCTTACTACACCCGCATCACTAAGTCTGTACTGACCGCGCCATCGTACTACACCCATACTACTGCATCTATACTGACCGCGCCATCTTACTACACCCACACCATCTTACTACACCTGCACCACTACATCTATACTGACCGCGCCATCTTATTACACCCGCACCACTACTTCTACACTGACCGCACCATCTTACTACACCCGCACCACTACTTCTACACTGACCACACCATCTTACTACACCTGCACCACTACATCTATACTGACCGCACCATCTTACTACATCCGCACCATACTACATCTGTACTGGCCGCACCATCTTACTACACCTGCACCACTACATCTATACTGACCGCACCATCTTACTACATCCGCACCACTACTTCTACACTGACCACACCATCTTACTACACCTGCACCACTACATCTATACTGACCGCACCATCTTACTACATCCGCACCATACTACATCTGTACTGGCCGCACCATCTTACTACACCCGCACCACTACATCTATACTGACCTCGTCATCTTACTACACCCGCACCACTACATCTATACTGACCGCGCCATCTTACTACACCCGCATCACTAAATCTGTACTAACCGCGTCATCTTACTACACCTGCCCTACTACATCTATAGTGACCGTGCCATCGTACTACACCCATACTACTGCATCTATACTGACCGCGCCATCTTACTACACCTGCACCACTACATCTGTACTGGCCGCACCATCTTACTACACCCGCACCACTACTTCTACACTGACCACACCATCTTACTACACCTGCACCACTACATCTATACTGACCGCACCATCTTACTACATCCGCACCATACTACATCTGTACTGGCCGCACCATCTTACTACACCCGCACCACTACATCTATACTGACCTCGTCATCTTACTACACCCGCACCACTACATCTATACTGACCGCGCCATCTTACTACACCCGCATCACTAAATCTGTACTAACCGCGTCATCTTACTACACCTGCCCTACTACATCTATAGTGACCGTGCCATCGTACTACACCCATACTACTGCATCTATACTGACCGCGCCATCTTACTACACCTGCACCACTACATCTATACTGACTGCACCATCTTACTACACCCGCATCACTAAATCTATACTGACCGCGCCATCTTACTACACCTGCCCTACTACATCTGTACTAACCGCGCCATCTTACTACACTGCCCCACTACATCTATACTGACCGCACCATCTTACTACACTGCCCCACTACATCTATACTGACCGCGCCATCTTACTACACCCGCACCACTACATCTATACTGACCGCACCATCTTACTACACACGCACCACTACATCTGACTGCGCCATTGTACTACACCCACATCACTACATCAATACTGACCGCGCTATTTTATCACACCTGCACTACTGTATCTATACTGACCGTGCCATCTTACTACACCCACATCACTACATCTATACTGACGGCGCCATCTTACCACACCCGCACCACTACATCTATACTGACCGCACCATCTTACTACACCCTTCCTACTACATCTATACTGACCGCGCCATCTTACTACACCTGCACCACTACATCTATACTGACCGCTTCATCTTACTACACCCGCATCACTAAATCTGTACTGACCGCTTCATCTTACTACACCTGCCCTACTACATCTATACTGACCGCGCCATCTTACTACACCCGCACTACTACATCTGTACTAACCGCGCCATCTTACTACACTGCCCCACTACATCTATACTGACCGCACCATCTTACTACACTGCCCCACTACATCTATACTGACCGCGCCATCTTACTACACCCGCACCACTACATCTATACTGACCGCACCATCTTACTACACACGCACCACTACATCTGACTGCGCCATTGTACTACACCCACATCACTACATCAATACTGACCGCGCTATTTTATCACACCCGCACTACTGTATCTATACTGACCGTGCCATCTTACTACACCCACATCACTACATCTATACTGACCGCGCCATCTTACCACACCCGCACCACTACATCTATACTGACCGCACCATCTTACTACACCCTTCCTACTACATCTATACTGACCGCGCCATCTTACTACACCCGCACTACTACATCTATACTGACCGTGCCATCTTACTACACCCACATCACTACATCTATACTGACGGCGCCATCTTACTACACCCACATCACTACATCTATACTGACCGCGCTATCTTACCACACCCGCACCACTACATTTATACTGACCGCACCATCTTACTACACCCTTCCTACTACATCTATACTGACCGCGCCATCTTACTACACCCGCACTACTACATCTGTACTAACCGCGCCATCTTACTACACTGCCCCACTGCATCTATACTGACCGCACCATCTTACTACACCTGCACTACTACATCTGTACTAACCGCGCCATCTTACTACACTGCCCCACTGCATCTATACTGACCGCACCATCTTACTACACCCGCACCACTACTTCTACACTGACCGCACCATCTTACTATACCCGCCCTACATCTATTCTTACCGCGCCATCTTAATACACCCATTCTACTACATCTATACTGACAGCGCCATCTTACTACACCTGCCCTACATCTATAAAGACCGCGCTGTGTTACTACACCCAATCTACTACATCTATACAGACCACGCCATCTTACTACACCCCTGTATTTGAAAACCATAAAAATGTAAGTCCTTTCTGAGATATGACGTAGTATCCAGTCCATGTGTCCTGGGACTTAATTTCCATAGTACGTCATAGCGATTAGTGGCGCCCCCCAGGGGGAGCGCCGCAGATCGCGGCCTGGTGTCAGCTGATTATCCCAGCTGACACCCAGCACTATGTGCCAGGGGTGGTCACAGATCGCCCCCGCCACGTTAACCCCTCGCAAATGCACATATGTTTGATCGCAGTGTACCGGGGACATAGGAGAGAAGCGCCCAGGGAGGGTCTCCCTCCGTGCTTCCCTGCGACCCCCAGAGCAGCGCGATGGCACAATTTAATAAAGTAAAAAAAAAAGGGTAAAAATAATTTATAAAAATTCCCCAAATTAAAAAAAAAATTCCCCAATTAATTCTTTATTTTGTAAACAAAAAAAACAATAGAAGTACACATATTTAGTATCGCTACGTCCATAAGGACACGCCCTATAAAACTGTCCTACTAGTTAACCCCTTTAGTGAACCCCTTAAAAAATAAATAAAAAAAAGCAAAAAACAATTCTTTATCATCATACCGCCGAACAAAAAATGCAATAACGTGCGACGGATATAAATATCCATTGTAACGGGGCCTTCTGTCCTGTAATACCTCTTACATTACCACCCCGTGTTTCAGGAGGTCCACTCTGCTTTTCCTCGCTTCTGAATGAAGGACGCTGGCTCGAAAGGCTTTGTAACATGGGAACATATAAAAGTTCACTGCTACTCCATGTATTTCCAGCATGACAATATTTTACTCATCGGTCTCAGAATATATATACATAGAGGGCAGGACAATCAATGTGTGTCGGGCCAGTAGATAACAGGCTCCAATTAAGACGCCAGACATACATTACAATAGCCGTGGGATTTACAAAGGTGGGGGGAGATCAAAAGTGGGATATCTTGTTTACCTCTGCCCAGGGGGTCGCAGCCGGTCGGTTGCTGCATTAAGGGCATACATCTCCTATTCAGTGTGCTGGGGGGTTCTGTAACACGGCTCCCCCTTTTCAGCGACGCGATCGGCATATACAGTCTGATCCTTAACGGATTGGTTTGGGGATGACCGAAGTCTATGGGGTTGGTACAAGTTCCGACTGTCGACTTAGTCCATCGACGTTACCATTTTGTTTGCCAGGTCTGTAGTGGATGGTGAAGTCTAGAGATTGTAGGACTAAACTCCACCGCAGTAATCTGGCGTTGTCTCCTGAGACCCGATTAAGCCACACTAGGGGATTATGGTCCGTTAGGAGGGAAAACTGTTATCCATACAAATATGGTTGTAACTTCTTGAGTGCCCATACTACTGCCAGGCACTCCTTCTCGATGGCCGTATAGCTTACTTCACGGGGCAATAGTTTCCAACTCAGGTAAGCTACCGGGTGGTCTTGACCTTCCGGCCCGACTTGGCTCAGCACTGTCCCCAATCCAAACATAGAAGTGTCTGTGTGAACAAGGAAACGTTTAGTTGGATCGGGTACGGCCAATACCGGGGTATTTGTGAGGGCGTCCTTTAGCTGGCGGAAGGCTTCCTCACACTCGGGGGTCCAGGTTACCTGGCGGGGGGAGGTTCTTACCGGTCAGATCAGTGAGGGGCTTGGCTACGCTGCTGTAATTGGGAACAAATTTCCTATAATACCCTGCTGTCCCTAGAAACGCCATGACCTGGGTTTTAGTGCGTGGGATGGGCCATTTGGCTATGGCCTCAATCTTGGCTGGTTCTGGTCGCTGTTTCCCACTTCCCACCCAATGTCCTAAATACTGAACTGCTTTGCCCACGTGACACTTATTTGGGTTCAAGGTGATTCCGGCCCTGTGGATCCTGTCCAATACGGTCTCTAGGTGATTTAGATGCTCATCCCATGTTGCGCTGTAGATGGCGATGTCACTCAGGTAGGCACAAGCATAGTCCTGGAGACCATCCAGAAGCCGGTCAGCCAGCCTCTTGAAGGTCGCCGGGGCATTCTTCATCCCGAATGGCATAAATCGAAACTGGAATAAGCCGAACGGGGTGACAAATGCCGACTTGGGAATAGCATCAGGACTTAGGGGGATCTGCCAATAGCCTTTGCATAGATCGATGGTGGTCAAATACTTTGCCCCCGCCAGCCGGTCTAACAACTCATCCACACGTGGCATGGGATACGCATCCGTCACCGTTTTCTCATTTAGCTTGCGATAGTCTACACAAAACCGGGTAGTCCCATCCTTCTTGGGCACTAACACAACGGGAGATGCCCAAGGACTGACTCTTCAATGACCCCTAAATGCAACATATCTTGTATCTTGTCGCATCCTGTCATGTCGGACACTGTTCACACCAGGGTGTCCGGCAGACAGCGGTAATACCCTGTTGGGTATTCTGTTCCAGTCGGGATAGGGTTAACCAGGTTGTCATGCTGGCTGAGGGCTGGGCCACGCCCTAGGTCTTTAAATAGTTCGTCCTGACTATGGGCGTCGCCGACTATAGCTTTAGCCTAGTGCTAGCAATACCGGTCAGCAGTGGTGGTGTTGGAGCGTCTGATATCTGGTGCAGTATATCCCTCAGTGGTTCTTTCTCCAATCTGTTATACATATATTTGGTTGCCCTTGCACATTATTGTATTCCCTTGTGTATTAACTGTGTGGTGTTTCTTTTACCCCTGTCCATACGTATTTGTGGGGTCTGGTGTCTGGTCCCCTCACTGGGTGGAGGGTGGTGGGTTCAGCTTAGGGCTGGACAGGAGACAGGGACAGGGTGGAGGCTCAGGCAGGCACACCTTCAGTGTAAACCCTGGGTAGAGGGACAGACAGGGTTCCCCTAGTCTGAGGGACATCGCAGGGGTCCCGGGGTTTTTGCCTAAAGTAACCTAGGCATACCATGACATTATAGTCGACCCAAATAATAAAGTGAGAGAAAAAAAAAAAAAGGTATAGATAGGGAATATAGGGGTTACTTACTATGGATCCTATACTTTCCCTAACCAAGCAGCTGGAGGCTCTATCCATACAGGTCACTGAACTCAGGGGGGCGGTCCAGCAACAAGGCCTGTCAGCTCCTGCAGTACCTGCTGAGGCTGCAGCCAGGGCAGCTGAGCCCAAGTTTCCCCTTCCTGAACGATTTGCTGGTGAACGTGGTAAGTTCACGGTGTTTCGTGAATCATGCAAATTGTATTTCCGTATGCGTCCACATTCCTCAGGTAATGAGGCTCAACGCGTGGGCTTGGTGATTTCTTTGCTGAGTGGTGACCCACAGGCCTGGGCCTTTTCACTCCCTTCAGACTCACCGGCATTTGAATCTGTAGATTTTTTTTTCTCTGCTCTGGGTTTGATCTATGACGATCCGGATAGATTAAACTTAGCAGAGTCTAAGATACGCTCACTGCTACAGGGTGATCGACCAGCTGAGGATTACTGCACGGAATTCCGGCGCTGGGCGGTGGACACGCAGTGGAATGACCCTGCGCTTAGAAGTCAATTTTTGCATGGGGTTTCTGGAAGGGTTAAACAGACTCTCCTAATGTACGAGACTCCCGCCTCTCTGGAGGCTGCGATGGCACTTGTAGTACGCATAGACCAACGTCTCCGTCAGGGGGCGCTGGTTTCGTTGCCTCCGGGAGGTGGGAGAGTGGTTGGTGAGGTTGCCGCGGGTGAATCCGTGGAACCCATGCAGATCGCTGGTATACCACAGTCACCGAGTAACAAGCCTAAACATCCTTGGCACAGAAGGCAGGGTCTCTGTTTTTTTTGTGGCAAAGGAGGACATTTTATTAACGCTTGCCCCCTGGTACCTATGAAGGGCGCACCGGCGGAAAACTGATAGGCTCAGAGGGTTTGGAGGAGTCTAGTCTGAGCCTTTGTGTATCCTCCGTCATGGTTTCCCAGTGTATGCTCCCTGCTAGGGTGGTACTTGGGGGGCAAATGCTCTCTATTACAGTATTTATTGATAGTGGCTCAGCTGCCAATCTCATTGATGAGAGGTTCGCGCATACAGCGGGATTTCCGGTGGAGAAATTGCCGAACCCCATCCGGGTGGTTACCATCAATGCTTCCCCGTTGTCTCAAGGGGAGATCACAGAGTGTGTGTTGGATATACAACTCCACATCGGAGTATTACACTCAGAGCGGGTAACTTGTAAGGTGCTTAGTAACTTACCGGCTCAGATGGTTCTGGGCTTTCCATGGTTGTCAATGCATAATCCTGTTATTGATTGGAAGACCCAGGACATAATTCAGTGGAGCAGGGAGTGGCAGGAGAGGTGCCTGGCTACATGTATTTCCGCTTTGACCCCCAGTATCCCGGAGCCGTTGCTGGATTATGCGGATGTATTTTCTGAGAAGGGTTGTTCGGAACTACCACCGCACCGACCCTATGACTGTGCTATTAGGTTGAAACCAGGGGCCAAGTTACCTAAAGCTAGAATGTTTAATATCTCAGGTCCCGAGAGGCTAGCTCTCAAGGAATACATTGCGGATAGCCTGAGCAAGGGTCATATTAGACCTTCCTCTTCTCCTCTGGCTGCTGGCTTCTTCTTTGTTAAAAAGAAGGATGGCGGTTTACGCCCATGTCTGGATTTCAGAGAACTCAACCAGATTACGGTCCGTGATCCTTACCCTATGCCACTTATACCCGATTTATTCAACCAAGTGGTTGGTGCCAGGTGGTTCTCCAAACTGGACCTCAGGGGGGCGTACAATCTTATAAGAGTCCGTCAGGGGGATGAGTGGAAGACAGCGTTCAATACCCCTGAGGGTCACTTTGAGAGTTTGGTAATGCCGTTTGGGTTGACTATGGCACCGGCGGTCTTTCAACACTTCATTAATGATGTCTTCTCTCAGTTGTTGGGGAGGTTCGTTATAATTTATCTTGACGACATCCTCATTTTCTCTCGCGACCATGATACACATATAGAGCATGTTAGACAGGTTCTGCAGTTGCTCAGAGAGAACAGGCTCTATGTCAAGCTTGAAAAATGTGTGTTTTTCGTACAGGAGCTACCGTTCTTGGGTTATATAATCTCCGCCTCAGGTTTTAAGATGGACACCGCAAAGGTGCAGGCGGTACTACATTGGGATCGGCCTGATAATCTTAAGGCGCTTCAGCGATTTCTTGGCTTCTCCAATTACTATAGGAAATTTATTAAGAACTTCTCTATGATTGCCAAACCACTGACTGACATGACTAAGAAGGGTACCGACTTTTCTGACTGGTCTGAGCCTGCGGTACAGGCGTTTGAATTCCTCAAGAATAGTTTTGCCTCAGCGCCCATTCTGGTGCAGCCCGATGTCTCCTTACCGTTTGTCGTGGAGGTGGATGCGTCAGAGGTTGGAGTGGGGGCTGTACTGTCTCAGGGCCCTTCTTGGGCCAAGTTGCATCCGTGTGCCTTCTTCTCCAAGAAGCTGTCGCCTGCGGAGCGTAATTATGATATTGGCAACAGGGAACTATTGGCCATCAAATTGGCATTTGAGGAGTGGCGACACTTCTTGGAGGGGGCTGTTCATCAGATTACTGTGATAACCGACCATAAGAATTTGCTTTATTTAGAATCTGCTAAGCGCCTGTCCTCCAGACAGGCTCGCTGGGCATTATTCTTCACCCGGTTCAACTTCATTGTTACCTATCGACCTGGGTCGAAGAATGTTAAGGCAGACGCTTTACCCAGGTGTTTTCCTGGTGGAGAGTTATGTGAAGAGCCGGTGCCTATTCTCCAAAAGGGTGTGGTGGTATCTGCCATCACGACAGAGATTGAGGCAGAGATTGCGGAGGCTCAGGAGGTGGTACCGCCGGGGTTGCCTGCTAATAAATCTTTTGTGCCGCTACATCTACGCTCTAGAGTGTTGGGCGAACATCACGACACGGTACTGGCAGGTCATCCAGGGGTTAAGAGCACTCTGGAACTGGTATCGCGTCGTTTTTGGTGGCCTAAAATCCGGCAGGATGTGGCCTCATATGTGGCTGCCTGTACCACGTGCGCACGGGCCAAGACTCCTCGTTCCCGTCCCGCTGGTAGCTTGCAGCCTCTCGGGGTGCCCAGTAAGCCATGGACTGAGATTTCCATGGATTTTATTACTGACTTGCCCGCCTCGGCAGGGAACTCGGTCATTTTGGTAATTGTTGATAGGTTCTCCAAAATGTCACATTTCGTTGCTTTACCATCTTTGCCCAATGCTAAGACTCTTGCTCAGATATTTATTCGCGAGGTGGTCAGACTTCATGGTGTCCCATCTGACATTGTGTCTGATCGAGGTACGCAGTTTGTGGCAAAGTTTTGGAGAGCTTTTTGTTCTCGCCTTGGAATCAAATTATCTCATTCATCGGCTTTCCACCCTCAGTCGAATGGACAGACTGAGCGGATGAACCAAAACCTGGAGCAATACTTGCGCTGCTTTATTTCCGACAATCAGGAAGAGTGGTCAGCGTTTCTTCCTCTGGCAGAATTCGCAATAAACAACCATTGCCAGGAATCGTCTGGGGAATCTCCTTTTTTTTTGTGTGTATGGTCAGCATCCTCAATTTTGCACCTTGCGTCAGGGGTGCTCAGTTGGCGTCCCTGAAGAGGACCAGTTGGGAGCTCAATTGTCGTCTGTTTGGAGGAGAGTCAAGCAGCGCTTGTTGAAGGTGGGTTCCAGGTACAAACGGGTGGCTGACTGCAGACGTGTGCCAGGTCCGGACCTGTGTGTGGGTGATTGGGTGTGGTTATCTACTAGGAACATTAAGCTCAAGATACCGTCACTTAAGTTGGGTCCCAGGTTCATTGGCCCATTTAGAATCTCCGCAGTGATCAACCCAGTGGCATTTCGTTTGGAGTTGCCGGCTGTGTATAAGATTCATAATGTATTTCACAAAGCATTGCTAAAGAAGGTCGTGGGTTTGGTGGATGGTTCCCCCGGGCCACCACCTCCTGTCTTGGTGGATGGCGCGTTGGAATTTGAGGTGTCCAAAGTGGTGGACTCTAGGGTTGTGCGTCGCACTCTACAGTACCTGGTCCACTGGCGTGGCTATGGTCCTGAGGAGAGGACATGGGTGCCGGCCTCTGACATTCATGCTGATCGACTGGTTACTATGTTCAATCGTCGCCATCCGGACAAGCCAGGTCCTCGACATGGTGAGGTTCCGGAGGTCCCTCGTAGAAGGCGGGGTACTGTCATGTCGGACACTGTTCACACCAGGGTGTCCGGCAGACAGCGGTAATACCCTGTTGGGTATTCTGTTCCAGTCGGGATAGGGTTAACCAGGTTGTCATGCTGGCTGAGGGCTGGGCCACGCCCTTGGTCTTTAAATAGTTCGTCCTGACTATGGGCGTCGCCGACTATAGCTTTAGCCTAGTGCTAGCAATACCGGTCAGCAGTGGTGGTGTTGGAGCGTCTGATATCTGGTGCAGTATATCCCTCAGTGGTTCTTTCTCCAATCTGTTATATATATATTTGGTTGTCCTTGCACATTATTGTATTCCCTTGTTTATTAACTGTGTGGTGTTTCTTTTACCCCTGTCCATACGTATTTTTGGGGTCTGGTGTCTGGTCCCCTCACTGGGTGGAGGGTGGTGGGTTCAGCTTAGGGCTGGACAGGAGACAGGGACAGGGTGGAGGCTCAGGCAGGCACACCTTCAGTGTAAACCCTGGGTAGAGGGACAGACAGGGTCCCCCTAGTCTGTGGGACATCGCAGGGGTCCCGGGGTTTTTGCCTAAAGTAACCTAGGCATACCATGACACATCCCTTCTCGTACAGACTGAGGGACGCGGAAGGGGTGTTGTCTTAGGGGGGTCTGATCCTGGGTCTCAACCTTGTGTTGTGCCAGGCGGGTGTACCCTGTTCTCTGAAAACATCCTCTGTCGCTGCCTCAACAACGCCTCCACCTGCTGTCTCTCCAGGGGCCCTAGGTTTTCTCCCAAGTGTACCTGGTCCCATGTTTTAGACTGAGTCCTCTCCCCTAAGACATCAGGCAAGGGAAGTCCGGCTAAATCCTCTGCTTCGGGTGCACAGATGGCCTCTACCTATTCAGGGCGCTCCCGGTAGGGCTTCAGCATATTCACATGGAACATGTGGATAACCCTGGGGTCGTCACAATCGGCGACATTGTAGGTGGTGTCAGCTATTTTCCCCACTACCTGGTAGGGCCCCTGCCATGCAGCTTTGAACTTGTTCTGCCAAGTTGGTTCTAACACCAGGACCTTCTGTCCTATCTCAAAGGTGCGTTCTCTGGCCCTCCAATCGTACCATACGCGCTGGCGCCGTTGGGTCGCCTGCATGTTCCCACGTACAGCCTGATTCAGCGCCTGTAGGCGGTCCCTGAATTCCAGCACATAGGGCACAGTAGGTATCCCTTCTATGGTTCCCTCCCCTTCCCAGTGTTCTCGCACTAAGTCTAGGGGTCCCCTTACCCGCCTCCCATATAACAGTTTGAACGGGGAGAACCCCGTGGATTCTTGGGGCACCTCCTGATAGGCAAACAGGAGGTGTGGCAAGAATTTCTCCCAGTCCCTGTAGGTCCTAGTAAAAGTCCCAATGAGTTGTTTTAATGTTCCGTTAAAACTTTCACACAACCCATTGGTTTGCGGGTGGTACGGGGCGCTTCTAATGGACTTTATGCTGCACAGCTTCCACGGTTGGTCACCTCTGCTGTAAACTGGGTACCCTTGTCCGAGACAACCTCCCGGGGAAATCCAACCCGTGAGAAAACCTGGAGGAGGGCAGCCGCCACGGTCTCTGCCAGTATGTTAGGTGTAGTGAAACCTCCACCAGGGGGAGCTGGTGAGGGAAGAGAGGTTACACACTAGGAGCAGCAACCCTGAGTAACTGCACAGGTGCCACAGGTAACGAGAGAGAATAGTCAGACGAACCGAGTCAGAAACTAGCAGGAGCAGACGTATCAGAAGGAGCAGCAATACACATAGTCAAAATACCAAAGCCGAGAGTCAGAAAGCCAGAACATGAGCACGGGGTCCAAAACGTGAGACAAAATACGTGGTCGGGGTACAAGCCAGGGAGTCAGATGCCAGAGAGGGAACGTAACAGCAGAGACGAATACCAAGAGACGGGGTCAGGAATCAGTCCGGGTCATACACGTGAATATCAGTCAAAGGCAGGAGGATCACCAGGGTACAAGGGTCAGCGGCTCTAAACTGCAAGCTTGAGCTATCACTAACACTGGTCAGCAGGTTGTGAGGGATTGAAATAGCCCAGCTAGCTCCAGAACGAGGCTGAGGAGATTAACCCCCGCATGACCAGTCCGGAGTGAAGACAGCAGAAGATAAACTCCGGACTGGACCATGACATTAGGTAATGCAACCGCCTCTGGATACCGTGTGGCATAATCTACCACTGTCAATATATACTTTTTCCCTGACGGACTGGGTTTGGCTAACGGCCCTATCAGATCGACCGCTACTCGGCTAAATGGCTCCTCCACAATGGGGAGGGGGTGTAGTTTGGCCTTGCAGTGATCTCCCCTCTTGCCAATGCGCTGGCAACTGTCACAGGTCTGGCAGTACTGACAAACATCATAGGTTACCCACGGCCAAAAGAAGTTTTGTGTCAGACTATGCCTGGTGCGACTGACGCCGAGGTGCCCGGCCAAGGGTATGTCATGAGAGATTCGCAGTAGCTCCTGCCTATACTTCTTGGGAACTACCAGGTGTCGTTTTATAGTGGGGCTCGTCCCTGTGTGGCGCTGCTCTGTAACCCGGTAGAGGAGTCCCTGATGCCATACAAACTGTTCCCCTTCCAGTACTCCTCTCCCCTCCTGTGCCTTCCCACGATACCCCTGTAATGAGGGATCCTCAAGTACCTCCCTTTTAAACTCAGCTGGAGTGGCCCAAGAAATGTGTCTGGCTATGGGGATACGTGTAGGGCTGGGGTGTCTTACCTGGGCCTCCTCTGAGTGTGATTCCGCCTACGCAGCTCGAGCTTGTCTCTGGGTGGTCACAGGATAGGTCTCAGCCAGAGGGGCGACCGAGAATGCAGACAACATGGGCCCCAAGTCATCTCCCAGCAAGACGTCTGCAGGCAAATCCTCCATCAGGCTGACCTCAACAAGGCCAACCCCGACTCCCCAGTTCAGGTGAATCCTGGCAGTGGGCAGTTGATGTATGGCTCCCCCTTCTACACGGACGGCCACTGTCTGGTCCGTCTTCTCTTGGTCCCGGACGAGATGAGGCTTCGCAAGGGTCAAAGTTGCTCCGGAATCTCTTAGTCCCTGCATACATTTCCCATTAACCCACACCGCCTTTCGTTGCTGTTGTCGATTCTATGCCCAGGCTGCCTGCACGGGTTCTACTTCACGCAGCACTTCCTCCATCTCTTTCATCCCTGGATTAGTCGTAGCCCCCAATGCCGGGTCAGCTTCGCCATGGTAGTGGTGTACAGCGGCCCAGTTGACGGTAGCCGTTCCCGCCTTTGGCCACTGGGTATGCTGAGCCCGGTTGGGAGATTGTCTTTGCAGGTGGCCCAGCTGATGGAAGGTGTGGCATCGCACCCCAGGGGGACTCTGGTAAGCCGGGGTTTAAGCTGGTCCCCCGACATTCTTCTGTGGTTTAGGGGCCTCCAGACCAATGGGAGGGCTCCTAGTGACAGTCTTTGATCCTGACAACTGAGACCTCCTGGCATGATGTTCATCGGCCAGACGAGCGGCCTCCTCAAGAGTCGTTGGCCGTCTGTCCCGAAGCCATTCTTGTGTCTCGGGGTTTTGTCCAGTAAAGAATCGCTCTAACAAGAAGAGCTGGAGGACGTCCTCCTTAGTGGTTGCTTGGCTCTTTTGTACCCACTGTAGCAGTGACCGCCGTTATTTACAGGCCCATTCAACGTGGGTATCTGTTACCTGTTTTATAAGTCCGCAGAACTTTTGGCGGTAGGCCTCTGGTGTCAGCGCATACCGGGCCAAGATCACTTCTTTGACCCGCTCATAGTCCATACAGTTCTCATCAGGTACCGTATGATAGGCGTCCGCTGCCCGGCCTGTCAGCTTGCTGGCCAGAACCCAATCCTCCGGCTTCACTTGATGAAGGGCACACAGCCGCTCAAAGTCCTGCAGAAAGCCATCAATGTCTTCCTCTGCCTCCCCCAACTGTCGGAAGGCATTATACTGGATCTTTTTGTGGTTTACTGCTGACGGTACCTGGGCGGAGGCCAGAGCTCCCCCTGCTCGCTGACTCTCCTCTCTCCGCTCTGCCATCTCCATCTTGGCTAGCTCTATCCTGGTCCGCTCTGCCATCTCCATCTTGGCTAGCTCTATCCTGGTCCGCTCTGCCATCTCCATCTTGGCTAGCTCTATCCTGGTCCGCTCGGCCATCTTTTCCTTCAGATCAGTACGCCCAGCAGCCATCACCTCTCGTATGATCTCTACTGCAGAGTTTGGGCCATAGAACGCCAGTCTGTTCTTTACCTCCCTCTGGAATTCGGTCTCCTCCACATTCACATTGGGGGGCGCTGCACTGTCGTGTTCCATGATGGCTGCTATCAAATCCGCTTTTGTTTTGTTGCTGGCGATTAATCCTCGAGCTTCCACAAGGTCTTTTAATGTAGTCCTCTTTAACTTCTGGTAGTTATTTTCCATTCATTCCTTTCCTCCTGTAGAAGGGGTATCATATCCCGCTGCTGCCGCCAGTGTAACGGGGTCTTCTGGGCTGTAATACATCTTACATTACCACCCCGTGTCTCAGGAGGTCCACTCTACTTTTCCTCGCTTCTGGATGAAGGACGCTGGCTCGAAAGGCTTTGTAACATGGGAACATATAACAGATCACTGCTTCTCCACGTATTTCCAGCATGACAACATTTTAATCATCGGTCTCAGAATATATCTACATACAGAGGGCAGGACAATCAATGTGTATCCGGCCAGTAGATAACAGGCTCCAATTAAGATGTCAGACGTACATTACAATAGCCAATGGGATTTACAAAGGTGGGGGGAGATCAGAAGTAGGATATCTTGTTTACCTCTGCACAGGGGGTCGCAGCATTAAGGGCATATATCTATTCGGTGTGCTGGGGGGTTCTGTAACATCCATGTTACTGCTGAAAACGTCATCTTGTCCCAGAAAAAAACGAGCCACCACACAGCGTCAAATAAAAAATAAAAAAGTTATAGCTCGCAGAATAAAGCGATGCAAAAATAATTATTTTTTATATAAAATTGTTTTCATTGCATAAAAGCACCAAAAGATAAAAATAGACAAATGAGGTATCGCTGTAACCGTACTGACCCGAAGAATAAAACCGCTTTATCAATTTTACCGCACGCGGAACGGTGTAAACGCACTCCCCCAAAGAAATTCATGAAAGGCTGGTTTTTGTTCATTCTGCGTCCCAAAAATCGGAATAAAGAGCGATCAAAAGATGTCACGGGCCCGAACATGATACCAATAAAAGTGTCAACTCGTCCCACAAAAAACAAGACCTCACATGACTCGGTGGGTCAAAATACGGAAAAATTATAGTTCTCAATATGTGGTGATGCAAAAACTATTTTTACAATAAAAAGCGTCTTTTAGCGTCTGACAGCCGCCAAATATAAAAACCGCCATAAATAGTAAATCAAACCCCCCGTTATCAGGGAAAAATAAGAAAATAAAAAAAAGGTATTAATTTCCATTTTCCCATTAGGCTAAGGGTATGTGCACACGTAGTTTTTAGTCTCTGCGGATTTTGTAGAGAAAACCGCAGGAAATCCGCAGGACAAAGTGCTGCGGTTTTTCTGCGGTTTATCTGCGGATTATCTGCGTTTTTTCTGCGGTTTTACACCTCATAATGGATGAGGTGTAAAACCGCAGCGTTTCTGCACCAAACAATTGACATGCTGCGGATTGTAAACCGCAGCAAAACCGCGCGGAAAAAAACGCAGCATGTGCACAGCTTTTTTTTATTTCCATAGGAAATAAAGGTACTGTACAACGCAGCAGAATCCGCAGCGTGTGCACATACCCTTAGGGGGCTAGGGCTAGGGTAAGGCTGTGTGCACACGATGTGGATTTTGCTGCAAACCACCCTTGGGGGTAAAGGGGTTAAAATCACATTTTTAGGACACGCAAACCCAATCTGTATAATACTCAGTAGCTTGTATTATGGGTAATACAGTGCCCCACAATAAATATTTAGACTCAAGAATTCACCATAATCGTTTCTGTAAAATGGTCCTCTAAGCTTAGAGTCCCAGAGTGCCTGTAATTGACAGTTACAACCACAGTTTCAATGACCGCTGTCAATCCACGGATACAGATCCTCACCGTCAGCTATTGGCACACAGAACACAGTAGGCATCAACCTTATTAACCCCTTTACCCCCAAGGGTGGTTTGCACGTTCATGACCGGGCCAATTTTTACAATTCTGACCACTGTCCCTTTATGAGGTGATAACTCTGGAGCTTCCATGGATCCCGGCGATTCTGACAATGTTTTCTCGTGACAGATTGTTCTTCATGTTAGTGGTAAAATTTCATTCATATAACTTGCGTTTATGTGTGAAAATAATGGAAATTTGGCGAAAATTTTGAAAATTTTGCAATTTTCCAACTTTGAATTTTTGTGCCCTTAAATCACAGAGATATGTCACAAAATACTTAATAAATAACATTTCCCACATGTTTACTTTACATCAGCACAATTTTGAAATCAAATTTTTTTTGTTAGGAAGTTATAAGGGTTAAAAGTTGACCAGCGATTTCTCATTTTTCCACCATTTTATTTTTATGGACCACATCACATTTGAAGTCACTTTGAGGGGTCTATATGATAGAAAATACCCAAAAGTGACACCATTCTAAAAACTGCACCCCTCAAGGTGCTCAAAACCACATTCAAGAAGTTTAATTTTTTTTATTTTACCAAGGGTAACAGGAGAAATTGGGCTGTAAAAGTTATTTTGCAATTTGTGCTGAGTACGCTGATACCTGATATGTGGGGGGGGACCACTGTTTCGGCGCATGGCAAAGCTCGAAAAGGGAAGGAGCGCCGTTTGACTTTTTCAACGCAAAAGTGGCTGGAAATTAGATCGGACACCATGTCACGTTTGGAGAGCCGCTGATGTGCCTAAACAGTGGAACCCCCCCACAAGTGACCTTGGAAACTAGACCCCCCCAAGGAACTTATCTAGATATGTGGTAAGAACTTTGAACCCCCAAGTGCGTCACAGAAGTTTATAACGTACAGCCGTACAATTAGAAAAATCCTATTTTTTCCACAAATGATCTTTTCACCCCCAATTTTTATTTTCCCAAGGGAAACAGGACCCCTACAGTTATTGTGCAATTTGTCCTGAGTACGCTGATACCCCACATGTAGGGGTATACCACTGTTTGGGCGCATGGCAGCGCTCAGAAGGGAAACAGCGCCGTTTGACATTTTCAGCGCAGAATTGCCTTGAAGCCATATCGCATTTGGAGAGCCTCTGATGTGCCTATACAGTGTAAACCCCCCCCCCCACAAATGACACCATTTTGGAAACTAGACCCCCAAGGAAGTTATCTAGATGTGTGGTGAGAACTTTGAACCCCCAAGTTCTTCACAGAAGTTTATAGCGCCTGGGTATGAAAATAAAAAAATCATTTTTTCCACAAGCATGATCTTTTAGTCCCCAATTTTCTTTTTCCCACGGGTAACAGGAGAAATTAGACCCCAATAGTTGTCGTCCAATTTGTCCTGAGTACGCTGATACCCCATATGTGGGAGAAAATTACTGTATGGACACATGTCGGGGCTCGGAAGGGAAGTAGTGACGTTTTGGAATGCAGACTTTGATGGAATGGTCTGCGGGTGTCATGTTACCTTTGGAGAGCCCCTGATCTGCCTAGACTGTGGAAACCCCCCACAAGTGACCCTGATTTGGAAACTAGACCCCCCAAGGAACTTATCTAGATGTGTGGTGAGCACTTTGAACCCCCAAGTGCTTCACAGAAGTTTATAACGTAGAGCCATAAAAATAAATCATTTTTTTCCACAAAAATGATATTTTTGCTCCCAATTTTTTATTTCCCAAGGGTAACAGGAGAAATTGGACCTCAAGAGTTGCTGTGCATTTTGTCCTGAGTAGGCTGATACCCCATACGTGGGGGTAAACCACTGTTTGGGCGCATGGCAGAGCTTGGAAGGGAAGGAGCACCGTTTGACTTTTTCGAAGCAGAATCGGCTGGAATTGAGATCAGCCACCATGTTGCATTTGCATTTGGAGAGCCCCTGATGTGCCCAAACAGTGGAAACCCCCAATTGTAACTCCAACCCTAATCTCAGCCCTAACCCTAATGGGAAAATGGAAATAAGCCAGATTACTTACCGGTAATGCTCTTTTAATGAGTCCACGACAGCACCCACCAGAGAGAGGGATCCGCCCATAGGAACAGGAAACCTACAGAGATAAAAGAGGGTGGTCCGCCTCTTCTCCTCAGTTGGATTTCAGAGTACCCGGAGGACCACCAATTATTAGGCAATCATATAGTTCAATATTTTTTATTGTATCAATTTCATGTCTAAGAAGGTGTATACACGCTATGTTAACTTCTAGGGAGGGTAGTGAGTGGGTGCTTTCGTGGACTCATTAAAAGAGCATTACCAGTAAGGCCTCTTTCACAATTCAGTTTTTTGTGTCAGTTAAAATCCGCCAAAAAGGCGGAACAGCGGATCCGTTCCTAACTGATGTGAACGGATGACACAGGATCTGGTTTTTGACGGATCCGCAAAATGAGGAAATTTAAAGGAACCGCTGGCCGGGAAGGAGGGAGAGAGAGGGAGAGAGAGCGAGAGAGAGAGGGAGAGAGAGAGAGAGAGAGATTTTTTTTTTCAGGCACACAGACAGAATTTGGGGTTAAATCAGTGTCTGGAGGATCCGCCGGCCAAAAAAACGTTGCAAGCTCCGTTTGGAAATCTTTGAGGATGTTGACAGACAGCAACATTATGGCGAATCCTCACAAAAACGGATGCAACGGACGGCAATCCGTCAAGATCCGCCAATAATGAAAGTCAATGGGGAAAAAAACGGATCCGCAAAAAAATTTTGCGGATCCGTTTTTTTCAAAACCTGGCGGATTTTGACTGATTGTAAAAAACGGAAGTGTGAAAGAGGCCTAAGTAATCCGGCTTTTTACCTTTCGCCACGACAGCACCCACCGGAGAGATTTTCAGAGACCTTCACCTGGGAGGGACCACCGTGCTGAGGACGCTCTACCAAAGGCTAGGTCAGATGAAGATGATAAATCAAGCCTATAGTGGTTATAAAAGGTAGAAGGCGCCGACCAAGTTGCGGCCTCACTTATAGATTCAATTGCAACGTCTCCCCTCTCTGCCCATGAGGATGCCATAGCTCTGGCGGAATGTGCCCTGATACCCTCCAGAGGATCTTCATTTCTTGCGGAGTATGCCAGACAGATTGCGTCCCTGATCCACCCTTGTGACTCCATAGCCCTTCTTTTGACCCTGGAAGGATATAAAGAGCCCTACTCTTCCTCCAGCTGCTAGACCTCGCAATGTATTGTAATACTGCTCTTCTCACGTCTTGTGTATGGAATTTTTCTTCCTCTGTAGTCGAAGGGTTACTAAAGAATGAAGGGAGGTGGATTTCTTGTGACCTATGAAATTTCAACTGATCCTGGAATGTTAATAGGAACGGAGGTTCTATTGATAGTGCCTGTATGTCACTAACTCTCCTGGCTGAGGTTAGTGCCACTAAGAGTACCGTCTTAAGAGATAAAGTGCTTAAGGGATACTGAGTCTAATGGTTCAAAGGGGGAATCTGTTAGGGCATCCAGTACCAGATTTAAGTCCCAGGGGGGCACTCTAGATATATGTACTGGTTCACAGGTGGAGATGAATCTGGATATCCATCTATTGCCTGCTACGTTATAACTATAGAGGGCCCCTAGAGCAGACACTTTAACTTTGTGTTGACAGATAGCCCTAGATCTTTCCCTTTTTGTAGAAATTCTAGAATGAGCGTTATCGGGATTTCTCTAGAGTCGGGAGCTGTGTGGAACTCTAGGAACTTTCTGCATACCCTGGCGTAAATTTTTGTAGTAGTCAATTTTCCACTTTGTAGGAGGGTATTGACTAAGCCCTCCATGAACCCCCTTGCTCTCAACATTTCCCTCTCAAGTTCCAAGCCGTCAAGTGGAGATTGTCCACTTGAGGATAGAAGAATGGCCCCTGGGAGAGTAGCTTGGGGGTTGAGGGAAGCACCCAAGGTTCTGTCACTGACACAGCTTATAGGCATGAGAACCATGGTCTCCTAAATCGAAATGGTGCTATTAAGATTACTCTTGCCTTTTCTGCCCTGATCTTCCTGATGACCTGCGGCAGTAGTATGATTGGGGGAAAAGCATTTGCCAGTCCGAACTGCCACGGGGCTTAGTGGGCATCCAGAATTTCTGGGCAGTCTGCCACATTCAGGGAGTACAGAATTAAGGAAGCGAGCACAATAATATTAATCTTAGTTGGAAGTAATAGATAATATAATCAATGTGGCCTTTTCCCCAGTAAATGGATGGCAGACCATCTGGTAGTAGATAAACACAGCTGAAGATGGTGAGTGATACTCCTGGTGGGGATAATGTGTGCAAGTAAAGAATAATAAAAGTGAAAATAAAATTGCTATATAAAAAGGCCTTTAACAAATTAGCACAACAACATATAAAATCTATATACATATACACATATATTAATAATGCAATATTGGTGTAAAAAGGCAATTGAACCGGATATAATAAAGGGAGAGTATAGAATGTTGCAACTACAAATAATAGATTCACTATTATAGCAAAATAATCCCTGTGTCTCACAAGCCTGGTGCAGGAAGAAAAATAATATACAAAAGGCAAAGGTTTTAGCAGCAATGGAGTGTAATGACCTCTGTTATGCTGGGAATGCAGAGAGATATATGAAGTGCAAATAATATGGACCTGTGGTGCAAACTCGCAATATAATTAGTATCTGTGCAAAAAAATGCAAAATGTGCAAGGTAGTGCAAAAACTAAACCATAAAGGTATGTATAATATTGTAAAATTTGCATAAGGTGCAAAACTATGTGTAATACACAAATAGTGCAAAAAAGTGCCAATCTAATATATAAAGCTCAAAGTGTGTATGTATGTATGTATGTATGTATGTATGTGTATGTACTGTGTGTATGTCCGGGATAGGCATCCGCACCGTCGCAGCTACAGCCACAAAATTTGGCACAGTCACACGTCTGGACCCCGAGAGCGTCCTAAGCTATGTTGTGAGGTGAAATTTTAACCCCGCGCGTTCGAATTCACCAAACAATTTTGCCCCTATCTACATACTGGGGAAAAAGTGTGTGCGTGTCAAGCCCCGCCCCTCATTATGATGTCATAATGGCCCTATCTGCATAATGCGGAAACAGTGTGCGCGTCAAGCCCCACCCCTCATTATGATGTCATAATGGTTGCCATGGCGACGCTGATGTCATCATAGGTTGCAAGCCCCGCCGCTCATTATGATGTCATAATGGTTGACTATGGGATGGAGGATGTATGATGGGTATATGGGCACAGGACTATGGGATGGAGGATATGTATGATGGGTATATGGGCACTGGACTATGGGATGGAGGATATGTATGATGGGTATATGGGCACTGGACTATGGGATGGAGGATATGTATGATGGGTATATGGGCACGGGACTATGGGATGGCGGATATGTATGATGGGTATATGGGCACGGGACTATGGGATGGAGGATATGTATGATGGGTATATGGGCACTGGACTATGGGATGGAGGATATGTATGATGGGTATATGGGCACGGGACTATGGGATGGCGGATATGTATGATGGGTATATGGGCATGGGACTATGGGATGGAGGATATCTATGATGGGTATATGGGCACGGGACTATGGGATGGCGGATATGTGTGATAGGTATATGGGCACGGGACTATGGGATGGAGGATATGTATGATGGGTATATGGGCACGGGACTATGGGATGGAGGATGTATGATGGGTATATGGGCACGGGACTATGGGATGGAGGATGTATGATGGGTATATGGGCACGGGACTATGGGATGGAGGATATCTATGATGGGTATATGGGCATGGGACTATGGGATGCACGATATGTATGATGGGTATATGGGCACGGGACTATGGGATGGAGGATGTGTGATGGGTATATGGGCACGGGACTATGGGATGCACGATATGTATGATGGGTATATGGGCACTGGACTATGGGATGGAGGATATGTATGACGGGTATATGGGCACGGGACTATGGGTTGGAGGATATCTATGATGGGTATATGGGCATGGGACTATGGGATGCACGATATGTATGATGGGTATATGGGCACTGGACTATGGGATGGAGGATATGTATGACGGGTATATGGGCACGGGACTATGGGATGGAGGATATGTATGACGGGTATATGGGCATGGGACTATGGGATGGAGGATGTGTGATGGGTATATGGGCACGGGACTTTGGGATGGCGGATATGTATGATGGGTATATGGGCATGGGACTATGGGATGGAGGATGTGTGATGGGTATATGGGCACGGGACTATGGGATGGAGGATATGTATGATGGGTATATGGGCACGGGACTATGGGATGGAGGATGTGTGATGGGTATATGGGCATGGGACTATGGGATGGAGGATATGTATGATGGGTATATGGGAACTCGACTATGGGATGGCGAATATGTATGATGGGTATGTCGAGGTAGCTATTTAGGGAGGGCTAAATTAACCCTTCACGTGGAGCCAGTGATTTCCAAATTATTCCACAGTGTTGCTAGCAACTCAAATGACCACACGGAGATGGGGTCTCTGTACGGGAGGATCGAGGCAGATCACTAGTCCCCTTTATTTTAGTCACATCTTTTATAATCTTTTGCTTAATTATGCAAGGTTCTCAAGTACCAATAGCACCATTTCACTTTATAAGCCAATAATATTGTAAGAAAACCGGAAACTACATACTGTATATACTCGCGTATAAGTCTAGTTTTTCAGCCCAAAAAATGAGCTGAAAAAGACCCCCCTCGACTTATACGCGAGTCAAGCAAGTTTTTAAGTCAAACTTACTTTTCGGGAGGTGTTGCAGGGATGCGGCAGTCCGGCCAGCACACTGCCAGCACACGGCGATGTCCTCCGCGTTGCTCCGGCGCCATGTCTTCTTTATGAGTAACCGCAGTTCGGCCCGCCTCCCCCGTCAGCTCTGCAGAGCTGTAGTTTTCTCTCTGACTGGTGAATCACCAGTCAGAGAAGGTACGACGAATGTAATTGGCCGCTCTGGGCCGCCTCCCCCTCCGGCTCTGCAGCTCTAACTTTCAATTCCTCTGTCCTGCATTCCCACCCCCCACTCCCTCCCTGCTCTGATTCTCATACGCAGCTGCGTGCTGAAAAGAGCGGAGGTGAGGTGGGTGGCTGGGTTTTCCTCTAGCACGGCCCGTACGGAGCCTGCTATGAGGTTATGAAATACTGTATTAAAAAAACAATAAAGTGAAAGGCTTGTTAGCCTGTCATAAGTTGCCTCTCTCTCTCTCAGCCTCCTGCTGTCTCCCACTAAGGCTGCATTTCCCACCCTCGACTTATACGCGAGTCAATACATTTTTCCCACTTTTTTTAGGTAAAATTAGGGGGGTCGACTTATACACGGGTCGACTTATACACGAGTATATACGGTATATGTCCGTATCCAAATAGAAAGTAGTATAATGGCATAGTCTTCAAGTTTTACACCCCCGCCTCCCTTATCTTTGCACCTGATGAGAACAGTCTGGTTTCATGACAGCCCTTGCCAATTACAAAAATTTATCTTACAGCAACAAAAATGGTGAAACGAAACCTTCAGAGAATGGACAAAACGAAACTTCAGCTCTGATTTTAGTATTAACCCTTCACATTCCCCCCTAGATACATTTTTTTAACACATATGCAGCATCTGAGGTGCTATCCCAAGCTAACAGCTTGAGGGGTACTGGTCTTCACATGACTGATGACGTGTTACCAGTCATGGCTGTCGCGGCGCACCCGTCCCCCCTGTATACTGCAGTTCACGAATAACAATTTTTGATGACGGTGGTGGGGATCTTTTGATGGCAGCCATGTGCTTGGCTTCAACATCTTCATCAAGTAGCCTTTTGAGATCGGTGGAGAGAAAGGCAGGGGCAACGACACCTTTGGTATCATCATTAGCTGGCTTAGTGTAGAATTTCCTAATACATACAGAAATACACCAAAGAACAAGTTTTAGTCTCACATATACAACAAGGATACAGGCAGCAATGTGTAACAAGCTCTGTAAGATCCCAGCTATCCAGCCCCCTATTCCCTTAAATCAATTGGCTGGATTGAGAAAGGAGAAGGTGTCTGACCACCAACTGTCCTTAGTACGATCATTGTCTTTATCGTATTAATATCTGAGTCTTTGAATATCTTCTAACTTTAATTTCTACTAATAATAATATGGAAAATGCGAAAAACCAAAACATTATGTCCCCTTATTTGCTATTGGCTTGTTGGGTGATGAGGAGGACTTCATAGGGACCGTCATACAAGGATTCAAGTCCATGCTTCCTGACATGCCTCTTCACGACTACCAAATCACCAGGCTTCAGGTTATGACAGGTGTCGGTTTCTGCTGAATCTGGAATAGAAGAAGACACTAGAGCATGGGTGTTAGCAAGATTTTTACTAAGCTGAATAACATATTGAACAACACGGTCAGTTTCTTCTAATAACTGCTGAGGCTGGAAATTTACAACTGGGGGCCTAGTACCAAACAATATCTCATATGGGGACAGGCCGTGTTTTGCAATAGGGGTAGTACGGATGTGGTAGAGTACAATGGGTAGGAGCTCTGGCCATGGAGCTGTAGTCTCCTGCATCATTTTGGTCAATTGTCCCTTCAGTGTGCCATTCAACCTCTCAACTTTCCCACTGGATTGTGGGTGATACGGAGTATGGAGGGCTACAGTGGATCCAAGCATTGTCAGAACTTCTTGGTACACATGAGAAGAAAAGGCCGGACCTTGATCACTTTCAACAACTTCTGGAACCCAATATCTGCATATAACTTCCATCACCAGTTTCTTCGCTGTGGTCTTTGCAGTCATGTTGGTAACAGGGAATGCTTCCGGCCAACTGTAGAACCGGGGCCCAGTAGAATTTTTGCACCAGTGTGAGGGCCTGATTCTTTCCTCGATGTGTAGGTCCATGTGCCCATGTGGCAATAGCAGGGTACATCCGCTTAGGGAGACACACGAGTTGGTCCTTTTTTCAGAGACCATTATCCATTCGTGTCCCATCAGTCTTCCATTGCTTCACCTCTTCCTTTGGAGACATTCTCTGCGTCGTCATTAAGCGGTCTCGCGGGGTCCGACAGAAAACCAGTCTGTTCTAGATCATCAGGTTCTTGTAGGGTCAGTGCTTCTTGTAACTGTTTACGCTGAGAGCGTGTGGTCACCATAGTTGGTATGGTTGGTTCAACGGGTAAGAGAGCGGCGGCTTTTGCTTGCAAATCCGCAAATGCGTTGCCAACAGTCTGTGGACTGGTCCTAGGACCGTGCGCCTTAACTTTGATAATAGCCACCTGAGTAGGTAATTTGATCGAGTCCATGAGGGTTTTAACAGCTTCAGCATTTTTCACTGGGGTTCCGGCAGTAGTAATAAACCCTCGATTGGCCCATAGAGCCCCAAAATCGTGAGCAATACCAAATGCATACCGTGAGTCCGTGTATATATTAGCCCGTCTGTTCTTGGCCAAAGTACATGCAGTAGACAGAGCCTGGCGTTCTGCTTCTTGTGCTGACTGTGAGGGCGGGAGCGCAGCTGCGTGCACTACAGTGTCCTCTGGTAACAGCGTATCCTGTGTGGAATCCACCAAACTCATCAGCATATCTTGAACCATCCGTGTATAACACCAGATCAGGATTTGGGAGTGGATTCTCACTGACATTTGGTGGAGTAGCTGTTTCTTCAGTCAGAAGTTGGGAACAATCATGTTGGAGGTAATCCTCATCACTGCCATCTTTCCTTATAGTTTATTATACCGTCTTTCAAGGCGTTGTAAAGGGGTTGCATTATGCGGGATGCATCCGGTATCCACTGACAACAATAAGTACATAAGAAAACGCTGAAGTTCAGTTTCATCTTTTGGGAAAGGAAGGGAGCTGACAGCTATTTTTCTTTCTTCTGCGAGGTGTCTGGCACCCTGAAGGAGGCCGTGACCCAAGAATATCACTTGACCAAGGCAGAATTGAAGTCTCGAGGCCGAAACCCAACAGTTCAGTGCTGCCAGATACTTAAGGAGGCTAGCAATGGCAGAAATGGCAAAAGACACCTGCTCATATTTTTTGCAAACTGGTTGGGACTATTTTGGGCCCCTTGTGACATAACTGTCCATATTAACTGTCATCCCTGCTAAGTGAATGCAAATAGAAACTGGCAGTCTGGGTGTAACGGAATGCTAAAGAAGGCATTGGTAAGATCAATAACTGTAAACCAAGCAGCATCCTGGGGTATTTGGGACAAAAGAGTATGAGGATTAGGCACCAGGTTTGAGAAACACTTTTACTGGTTCTACAGGCATTTTCCCTATATCATTTGGCCCTTTTGACCAGAGTTTAGATGGTATCTCTGAGAGGTATGGGGTGAGTTGTTGATCCTCAGGCAATATTGGGGGTGGATCTGAGCCTATCAGGGCCATCATAACTGTAGGAAGGGCATGCAAAATACAGATTTCCTCACTGTCTTCATCTACATAGGGATTATATAACGTAAGAGCCATCTGACCATCATCTTGGAATTGTATTCCAGAGCGGAACTGTGATAATAAATCTGCCCCTAGTAAATTTGATGGACATGTGGGAGAGATCACAAACTGAGCAGTAACGAGAATTAGCAGAGAGGGACTGAGGAGCAGGATTCCCACCAGCTGAGGGGGGGGCCAGAGTTTGCTGTGTGCTCCAGTGATACTGATAAGAGACTGGCTAGGTACTCGCAGCTGCGGTGGGGGCGAAGGGGGATATGGTGTGGGCTAATATGGGAGGGGGTACTGAAGCAGCTGCAGCTGCTAGCTTGCTTTTTTTTTTTTTCTCTCTCTCTCTCTCTCTCTCTCCTGAACAGAGCAGGTTAAAGTCTTCTGAAAACTTTTTTTTTTTTTTTTTTTTCTGGATCGGGTTGAGGCTGGCTGCGGATGATAATAGGTACCGTCAGAGTTTAACAAAGGAAAGGTGGGGGTGGGGGCTGCTTCTCCAGGTCTCCTTGTGCCACAATTATAACAGACCTCTCGCCACTGAGGATTAGTAACTCCACTTACAGCACAGAGCCACTCGGCAGGATCATAGGGTGGGGGCATACTGAGTTTCGGTAGTCCAGGATACATCGGTGCCTTAGGGTTAAGGGGCACAGAGCTTACAGTCGGGAGGAGAGGCTAGATTTCCTGGGGAGGAACCTTATCATCTAGCAGGGAAACTTCTTGTTTCAAATCATTCTTAACCATCTGTCTGCCTGACACATTGTCTGGATCTTAGTTCCTTCTTTAATCAATCACTTTTTCACACCAGTCACTTTCTTGAACAACAATACATCCCGTCCCTGTCATAATAATAGACAATTTTCCTTCTTCAACATAGCAGTAACACAAACAATCAGAATTCACTTGCTGTTCAATGTCCACATAACCTTCATTATACAATTCATGTGCCAAGCCACGGAATTCCTCAGTGCCTTCAAGTAATCCATCATCAGTCAATCTCCCTTTAATTTTTTAACTCCTTCATCCCATAGCGTAGGCTGTAGCCTCCTGCCCTTAGGAAATCCCAGAATCGAAAATATTTTTCCTGCATTCTTGACATTTCTTTCCTCGTCTTTGAATCATAAGACTAACAGTATCTGATCCTTCACACAATTCCAAACTTTTCTTTTTCTTCCACAGAAACATAATTCTCTCCTTTAGAGCTAAATTTCCTGACAAATTGTGCACAAATCTGGCGGCCATTTCAGTCTCTGTTCCACAGGGTCAGTAATCCCCCTCTGGGATTGCCCAAAATTCGCGGTACTCAGTGAAAGGAGGAGGGTGTCTCAGACTATCCCTCCGGACACCTCTGGTTATATATACAGTCATATGTAAAAGTTTGGGCACCCCTATTAATGTTAACCTTTTTTCTTTATAACAATTTTGGTTTTTGCAACAGGTATTTCAGTTTCATATATCTAATAACTGATGGACTCAGTTATATTTCTGGATTCAAATGAGGTTTATTGTACTAACAGAAAATGTGCAATCTGCATTTAAACAAAATTTGACCGGTGCAAAAGTATGGGCACCCTTATCATTTTCTTGATTTGAACACTCCTAACTACTTTTTACTGACTTCCTGAAGCACTAAATTCGTTTTGTAACCTCATTGAGCTTTGAACTTCATAGCCAGGTGTATCAAATCATGAGAAAAGGTATTTAAAGTGGCCACTTGCAAGTAGTTCTCCTATTTGATTCTCCTATGAAGAGTGGCATCATGGGCTCCTCAAAACAACTCTCAAATGATCTGAAAACCGAGATTATTCAACATAGCTTTTCAGGGGAAGGATACAAAAAGTTGTCTCAGAGATTTAACCAGTCAGTTTCCACTGTGAGGAACATAGTAAGGAAATGGAGAAACACAGGTACAGTTCTTGTTAAGCCCAGAAGTGGCAGGCCAAGAAAAATATCAGAAAGGCAGAGAAGAAGAATGGTGAGAACAGTCAAGGACAATCCACAGACCACCTCCAAAGACCGGCAGCATCATCTTGCTGCAGATGGTGTCACTGTGCATCGGTCAACAATACAGCGCACTTTGCACAAGGAGAAGCTGTATGGGAGAGTGATGCGAAAGAAGCTGTTTCTGGAAGCACGCCACAAACAGAGTCGCCTGAGGTATGCAAAAGCACATTTGGACAAGCCAGTTACATTTTGGAAGAAGGTCCTGTGGACTGATGAAACAAAGATTGAGTTGTTTGGTCATACAAAAAGGCGTTATGCATGCGCTGTATTGTTGACCGATGCACAGTGACACCATCTGCAGCAAGATGATGCTGCAGGTCTTTGGAGGTGGTCTGTGGATTGTCCTTGACTGTTCTCACCATTCTTCTTCTCTGCCTTTCTGATATTTTTCTTGGCCTGCCACTTCTGGGCTTAACAAGAACTATACCTGTGTTCTTCCATTTCCTTACTATGTTCCTCACAGTGGAAACTGACTGGTTAAATCTCTGAGACAACTTTTTGTATCCTTCCCCTGAAAAGCTATGTTGAATAATCTTTGTTTTCAGATCATTTGAGAGTTGTTTTGAGGAGCCCATGATGCCACTCTTCATAGGAGAATCAAATAGGAGAACTACTTGCAAGTGGCCACTTTAAATACCTTTTCTCATGATTTGATACACCTGGCTATGAAGTTCAAAGCTCAATGAGGTTACAAAACCAATTTAGTGCTTCAGGAAGTCAGTAAAAAGTAGTTAAGAGTGTTCAAATCAAGAAAATGATAAGGGTGCCCATACTTTTGCACCGGTCAAATTTTGTTTAAATGCAGATTGCACATTTTCTGTTAGTACAATAAACCTCATTTGAATCCAGAAATATAACTGAGTCCATCAGTTATTAGATATATGAAACTGAAATAGCTGTTGCAAAAACCAAAATTGTTATAAAGAAAAAAGGTTAACATTAATAGGGGTGCCCAAACTTTTACATATGACTGTATCTATATATACCTGAGTTACGTATCCTACCCATCTTCGATCACTCACCACGCCCAATTACTAATAATGATCGGGAATTTCAGGATATTTTGACTATAAAGAGAGTCACAATCACTGGTCAATCCGGGGTGTCCGTCCCTTATGAGGTACGGTTCGAGCACTGGGCCCCCAACGGGACTACACCTCTATATGATTCCACCCATGAATCACCCCACCAGGGGACAAACCTCAGATCCTTTTTGCAGCAACAAGCACAGGAAAACCACACCAACGGTCAGTCTGAACAGTATAACTGCCAACTTACCGTGGTTGTCGTGGGGGGTGATCAGTCCCAATTTTTCCAGCACCTGTGTCCGCTCCGAGGGTCCTTTGTGTTGTTGTCCTCCAGGGGCAGAGGCGTCCCTGTCCGGGGGCCCCACATTGTGCGCCACTGTCGAGGTAGCTATTTAGGGAGGGCTAAATTAACCCTTCACGGTTGAGCCAGTGATTTCCAAATTATTCCAGTGTTGCTAGCAACTCAAATGACCACACGGAGATGGGGTCTCTGTACGGGAGGATCGAGGCAGATCACTAAGCCCCTTTATTTTAGTCACATCTTTTATAATCTTTTGCTTAATTATGCAAAGTTCTCAAGTACCAATAGCATCATTTCACTTTATAAGCCAATAATATTGCAAGAAAACCGGAAACTACATACTGTATATGTCCGTATCCAAATAGAAAGTAGTATAATGGCATATTCTTCAAGTTTTACACCCCCGCCTCCCTTATCTTGCACCTGATGAGAACAGTCTGGTTTCAAGACAGCCCATCCCAATTACAAAAATTTATCTTACAGCAACAAAAATGAAGAAACGAAACCTTCAGAGAATGCATAAAACGAAACTTCAGCTTTGACTTTAGTATTAACCCTTAACAGGTATATGGGCATGGGCCTATGGGATGGAGGACATGTATGATGGGTATATGGGCACGGGCCTATGGGATGGAGAATATTATAATTTTCTATAACTAACCACAGTTAGTTACTAAGCCCGGGCAGCGCCGGGCTCTTCAGCTAGTTAAACAATAAAAGATAAAAAATATAGTGCATATAAGGTGCAAACTAAATAAGCCACAGATATCAATTGTGCAAAAGAAGCGCCATAAAAGATATGTGAGCTATAATAACTAGTAAGCAATCCTCATTATAGAGGTCACATGTACAAAGAAAGAGCACTAACAGCCAAGCCTAGAATAACACTAATAATCGCGGTGGAACACCACTACCTACTGGCTCAGGACATGGGAGAGAAGCGGTGTGCCGGTATGACGCGCGTTTCGGAAGTCTCCTTCGTCAGGGGGATGGTGAGTGATGAAAAGCAGAGGTTATTTATAGAACAGTGCATCCGGGGTATGAGGCAAAGCGGCGCATGCGCTGTCGGCGTGGATGAGGAAGCGGCATAGCGGATGGCGTCATACAAACACACACCGCCTACAAGGCGTGCTGTTGCATAAGAAGACGTCGCTGCCACGCAACAAACCAGCACGCTAGGCTGCTCATGCGCACAGCTCAACCCAGGAAGCAATGAAATACAAACAAGCCGCAGATAGCGGCTGAGGGTGTAAATAATGGCAGAAACAATTCACAAGCACAATAATGAATGTACTGGCCAGCAGATTGGGTGCATTACTAATCTAAATCATATTTATGTATTATTTAGCAATAACATGAAAAAAATATGTATACATAGTTATTGGTATAAATAAGCTCAGGTGCAATTAGTAAGCCAGAATCAAAGAATGCATATATATAGTGCAGAATATAGGATAATATATAGGAAAAAATTAAATGAATGTGCCAATCTAGCTATAATTATAAATAACCAATATAGTAAGATATCGTGGTTACTCAATCAAAATATACAGAGATGGGTATGGACATCTGTTAAGGAAGGAATTGTATTCATCCTCTTCTTACACGTCATTAATCGCATTCATCATGTAGAAGGCCATAGATAAAAATCCATGTATAAACGATAAACCACAAGAGCTAAAAATGTAAACAAAAAATAAAAAAAAAATTAAAATTAAAAGCGTTATAAAAATGGTATGAAAGATTCTCATTGAGACCCAAAGGGGACACCGTACAAAGTGTCCAAATCCATTGGGTCTGAAGCTGGGCTAGTCTTTTACTAATGTTCCACCCCTAATGTTGCGACCCCACCAGGAGTATCACTCACCATCTTCAGCTGTGTTTATCTACTACCGGATGGTCTGCCATCCATTTACTGGGGAAAAGGGCACACTGATTATATTATCTATTACTTCCAACTAAGATTAATATTATTGTGCTCGCTTCCTTAACTCCGTACCGTCTGTGTTTTGCACAGGCCTTTCAAACTTCTGAGATGGATTTTATGACCAGAGAGTTATCCTGGCAGGGCCAAGTTAATAAAGTGTTTGGCAATTTGGGTACTACAACTACTGATGGTTTGACTCTCTCTATCTAAGTCTATTAAAAAATTATTATGTAAATGTGCCAGAATATGGTGGACTAGAGCATTCCTAGAAAATTATATCCAGAAACACCTCATACCAAGAGGTTTGAGGGTTCGAGTAACCCCATCCTTCTTGATTGAGGATGATGAATTTGTGACAGCCTGGGAGAAGGTTTGTCATGAAACATCGTGGAGACTTAAGCTGGAGTCACACATGAGATTGCTGCTGAGTCACAACTTTTGTGACGTAACAGCGATCTCACCAGCGAGATCGCTGTGTGTGACAGCGATCAGCGAGCGGCCCCCCTGCCGGGATCGCTGATCGCTGCAAGAAACCTCTGGACTTTTTTTTTGTCGCTGGTCTCCCGCTGGCCAGCACGCATCGCTGCGTGTGACAGGCGGGAGACCAGCGATCAGGTGTAAAATAATAAAAAAAAATAAAAAATATTGTTATTCTCACCTTCCGACGTCCCGCACAGCCATCCTGCCTCTCTCCACGGTCCCGGTCCCAGTGATCCTTTGCAAGAATGACCGCGAGACGTCGCGCTCCCGCGAGACCGTGATATTCTCGCGGTCATTCTCGCAAAGGATCACTGGGACCGGGAGCGTGGAGAGAGGCAGGATGGCTGTGCGGGACGTCGGAAGGTGAGAATAACAATATTTTTTATTTTAATTCTATTTTTTTACAGGGACGGCATCAGCGCTAACGAACACACAGCGATGCCGGGCGCGCGGCATCCCTGTGCTAATCGCTGGTGAAGCTGCCTGTTTGACAGCTCACCAGCGATCACATAGCGACTTACCAGCGATCCTGACACGTTGATATCGTTGTCGGGATCGCTGGTAAGTCGCTATGTGTGACTCCAGCTTAATGGAGCTCCTTATTGGTCTTAATGCCAAATGTATTATCAATGTTGATAAAGAGTCGGATGAACTGTTCAGTAAAGCCAAGGCTAGTTTTTCCGTGGATCAATGTAATCTGTCAGCGACGCCTCCATGGCCTCGTCATCCGTCTCTGTTTCTTCTATGGTTACCCCCAAGAGAAAAAGGACTTTACGCTTTCTTCCTAACAAAAGGAATTTTTCTCCAGAAACCAATTCCAATCAACCAAGGTAATCGTAGTGATCACGTGTTCTCATCTATGAAAATTAACATACTTAGTAGGGGACTCACTTTTTGCCCTACTAATAATTTTGATCCCTTTACAGCGGTCAAAGACCTGCACTTGTTTGCTAGGAAATTATTTAAACGCAAATTCCATGATGAATAAAACGTTTTTATCTTTTCCAACAGAGGCGGAACAGGAGGCGTTAGCCGACCTGGAACAATTGGTAAGAGAACATACTAACGTCAATGAAGGTGAGGTTCCGGATGTAATCAGAAAACCTTCAACTAAATTTCCCCCTCTATCCTCATGCCCTGGCATTGACACTTTTGTGAAAGCTGTCAGTAGGGAATTTGAAAATATTCCCATATATCCTTTTGAAACTAACTTAAGTAATGAGGAAGTGATGTATCTCAGGAGGTTATCGGGCCTTCAGGATATTGTATTTAAACCGGCGGATAAGGGTGGGAATGTTGTAGTTTGGCCAAAAACCATGTATGAATCTGAAGCATATAGACAGCTTAACAACGTAGCTTGTTATAAGAAATTAACCTTCAACCCTCTATCCAAGTTCAACCTGGAATTAAAAACATTGCTACGTGAGGCTAAAGAGGAGGGTGTGATTTCTAATGAATTATTTTTCTCTCTTCAGAACCTACCATTCCAACCCTATATCTGCTACCAAAAATACCATATTTTTCGGACCATAAAACACACTTATTCCCCCAAAATTCTTGGGGAAAGTGGGGGGTGCGTCTTATGGTCACAATATACTAACCTCCGATCATGGCTGGAGGCTGGTGAGGGTGCCGCAGGGCTCTGTAGTGCGATGGTGGCAGCGGGCTGTGCTCCGGTGCAGGGGCGGCGGCTCCGCCAGCATTTCCTCCAAGCCCGGAGGCCCCCGCACATCCCTTGCTGGCCGCCGGCTTGTTGCGGTGGCCTCCGGGAACATGGACGCCAGGAAGATGGCCGTCGGTCCAGGGACGGCGCATGCGCTGGTTCAGATCTCGTCCCGAGATCTCGGGGGACGAGATCTCGTTGCCGAGATTTGAATCTCGTCCCCCGAGATCTGAACCTGCGCATGCGCCGTCCCCGGACCGGCGGCCATCTTCCCGGCGTCCATGTTCCCGGAGGCCACCGCAACATGGCGGCGGCCAGCAAGGGATGTGCGGGGGCCTCCGGGCTTGGAGAAAATGCCGGTGGAGCCGCCGCCACTGCACCGGAGCACAGAGAGCTGCCACCCTCACCCCACAGAGCCCACCTGCCCCAGCCCAGCTGCTCCAGCCTCAGCACAGCTGCCCCAGCACAGCCCAGCTGCCCCAGCCCCAGCACAGCTGCCCCAGCCCCAGCACAGCCCAGCTGCCCCAGCCCCAGCACAGCACAGCTGCCCCAGCACAGCTGCCCCAGCCCCAGCACAGCCCAGCTGCCCCAGCACAACCCAGCTGCCCTAGCCCCAGCACAGCCCACCTGCCCCAGCACAGCCCAGCCCAGCTGCCCCAGTACAGCCCAGCTGCTCCAGCACAACCAACCTGCCCCAGCAGAGAGTCGCCACCGCACGAGCCTGGACCACTGAATGACCCCTGTGACCACTCCTCCACCTGTGCCGGATCCCTTCCCAGGTAAGCTGAATTCGGACTGTAAGACGGACTCCACCATTTGACACATTATTATTTTTTTCCCTATTTTCCTTCTGAAAATTGGGATGCGTCTTATGGTCCGGTGCATCTTATAGTCCGAAAAATATGGTACATAAAAATGCTGAGACCCCACCTGGAAGACCAATCATCTCTGGGAGGGGCAATTTCCTTGAAGAAAATGTTAATAAGTACATCGATTTTATTTTACAGCCATTTGTCACATCCCTTCATATACTAAGGATACTGGTGACTTCTTGAAAAAAATTGATGGTATGCATATTGATGGAGATTTTATATTAGCCACCTGTGATGTGGAATCTTTATATACCAACATCAGACACACCGACGGCATCACAGCGGTAAATTATTTTTTGCAGCATTCCTCTTTTTCTAGAGCGTTTATAATTTTTTTCACTAACTTGTTAGAATTTGCTTTAACTCACAACTTCTTTGTATTTAACGGGTCCTTCTTCCTACAGACCCAGGGAACAGCCATGGGTGCTTCTTTTGCACCCACCTACGCCAACCTGTTCCTGGGCCTGTGGGAGAGGGACCTCTTTCTATCTGGTAATTTTGACAATATGGAGTGTGTCCCATTTTGGACACGTTACATAGATGATGTTTTCTTTATTTGGCAGGATTCCGCTACGGCTTTATCTAATTTTATTTCTAAACTTAATTCAAACTCCATCAATATGCATTTTACCCATCAACATCACAGAGAGGTCATCGAATTTCTGGATGTGCGAGTTGTGAGGGATTCTGACGGCTGTCTACAGACCAACTTATACAGGAAACAAACTGCGGTTAATTCCGTGCTTCACGCATCTTCATCCCACCCTCAAGCATTAATTCGCTCAATTCCAATTGGGCAATTCTTACGCCTTAGACGCATTTGTTCCACCGATGCTGACTTTTATGAACAGACTGTTGCTTTAAGGGACAGATTTATAGAACGGGGATATAGCAGGCGTTCAATTAAAAGAGCCTTTAATAGAGCCAGATATACACAACGCCATAATCCATTGTATAATAAAAACCTCTCTAGATTAAATGATGTTGTATGATTCATCACACAGTTTAATGGACAACATGAGTATCTAAGATTTTATTTGAACAAATTCTGGCCTATCTTGAAATCTGACCCAATAATTTCAAAATACATAGATGATTGTCCCAACATCACCTTCAGAAGATCACCTAATCTTAGTGATAGGCTAGTTCATAGTCATTATACACAGGAATCAATTGCCAATAAGTTTTTCACACAACCAATCTTAACCACAGGATCTAAACCCTGTGGGTCCTGCATTGCCTGCCCAAACATTATCAGAGCTACAGTAGTTGTTTCACTAGTTCTGATAAATCTCGTACCTTCAAAATCAAAAAGCACATAACCTGTTCCTCTACGGCTGTTATATATTATGCCACGTGCCCATGCTCCCTCATCTATGTGGGTCTCACCACCCGGCAGCTCAAGGTGAGGGAGCGTGAGCACGTGCTAGGCATAAAAGCAGCCAAAGACATTGAGGACATTTCGTCTTTGAAAACGTTGCCCAAACATTTTAAGCTATATCACAATTGTGATTCCAACTTGCTTAAGGTTTCTGGAATTGCTTGTCATGCCCGCCATGTCTGTTATGCTGCATGACCCCTGGAGCGGTGTGCACGTGCACCGAATTCTCATGCCCGCCATGTCTGTTATGCTGCATGACCCCTGGAGCGGTGTGCACGTGCACCGAATTCTCATGCCCGCCATGTCTGTTATGCTGCATGACTCCTGGAGCGGTGTGCACGTGCACCGAATTCTCATGCCCGCCATGTCTGTTATGCTGCATGACTCCTGGAGCGGTGTGCACGTGCACCGAATTCTCATGCCCGCCATGTCTGTTATGCCGCATGACTCCTGGAGCGGTGTGCACGTGCACCGAATTCTCATGCCCGCCATGTCTGTTATGCTGCATGACTCCTGGAGCGGTGTGCACGTGCACCGAATTCTCATGCCCGCCATGTCTGTTATGCCGCATGACCCCTGGAGCGGTGTGCACGTGCACCGAATTCTCATGCCCGCCATGTCTGTTATGCTGCATGACTCCTGGAGCGGTGTGCACGTGCACCGAATTCTCATGCCCGCCATGTCTGTTATGCCGCATGACTCCTGGAGCGGTGTGCACGTGCACCGAATTCTCATGCCCGCCATGTCTGTTATGCTGCATGACCCCTGGAGCGGTGTGCACGTGCACCGAATTCTCATGCCCGCCATGTCTGTTATGCTGCATGACTCCTGGAGCGGTGTGCACGTGCACCGAATTCTCATGCCCGCCATGTCTGTTATGCTGCATGACTCCTGGAGCGGTGTGCACGTGCACCGAATTCTCATGCCCGCCATGTCTGTTATGCCGCATGACCCCTGGAGCGGTGTGCACGTGCACCGAATTCTCATGCCCGCCATGTCTGTTATGCCGCATGACTCCTGGAGCGGTGTGCACGTGCACCGAATTCTCATGCCCGCCATGTCTGTTATGCCGCATGACCCCTGGAGCGGTGTGCACGTGCACCGAATTCTCATGCCCGCCATGTCTGTTATGCCGCATGACCCCTGGAGCGGTGTGCACGTGCACCGAATTCTCATGCCCGCCATGTCTGTTATGCCGCATGACCCCTGGAGCAGTGTGCACGTGCACCGAATTCTCATGCCCGTTATGTCTCATGCTGCAAGATGCCTGGAGCGGTGTGCACGCAGGCCTTACCTCATGGCTGCACGCCGTTGCTAGGTAACCATCGTCTCTGCTCTGATTCGGCAATCCTCTGTATTCCTGGAGCCCCTGATCATGTGAGCTTCTCTATGGTTCAGCCCAGTCTGATCTAGCAACTCTCTCTATGATTCTGGAGGATCTGAACCGAATGTCATTCCCTGATCCTGACCCGGAAGTCCAGGTGCTATATCAAACCACCCCTTCCTATGGTCGGGGCCTGAGAATCGTGTTGCTTCCCTGCATTGCTGCTTGGCCTGCTCGGTCGCTCTCTGTATTCTGTGCCCCTGCACTCTGCCCTGTAGTTCGTCTCTGCACACGCTCTGTGCTTGTACTCTGTCTCTGGTCCCGTGCCTTGTCTTGTGTTTGTCCTTGTGCCATGTTTTGTCCTTGCTATGCTTTGCCTTGTAGTCCTTCTGGTGTTCTCTACCTTGCCTGTTTTGCCATGTCTTGCCTTTGCTATGCTTTGCCTTGTGGTCCTTCCTATGTTCTGTCTTTGCTTGTTCTTCCTTGCTCTTACTTATGGTGCTCTGTTGTGCCTCCTGGCACACGCACCATTCCTTCCCTTTTCTTATGGTGCTCTGTTGTGCCTCCTGGCACATGCACCATTTCTCCTCTCTTACCTTTTGTGCTCTCTAGCACATTTCATGGCTAGTCTCAAGATTCTCCCTTGACCCGGCTCTGGGCTTCGGCCTACGCTCCGCTGCTAGCTCTGTTCCGCTCTGATCTGACTCTGTTTCTTCCTACGTTCTGTTAATTGCCCTGTACCTTGTCTTACCTGGTTTCTCGCATTGCCTTGCTTCTCGCTTTGCCTCGCCTTGTGTCTGTGTGCCCTTTGCATGTGCCTGGCCTTCCTAGCCTCCTGCTTGTGCCTCAGCCGTGCCCACCTGCTTGTGCCTCAGCCGTGCCCGTCAGTCAGTGACAGCTGTGTCGCCTGCTATGCCCCAGCCAGGTTCGCTGGAGTCTTGCCCGCCTGTTAGTGCTGCAGCCCGACCCGTTAGCCAGTGCCCAGCCGTGCTCTCTGTGCTTCCTTGCACCTACTCTGTCTCTGCACTGTGCTCTCTGTGCTTCTCTTAGCACACGCAGGCTCTCGCCTGCCCCGTGGCATACCTCCCCGTGCTTCTGTAAAAGTAGGCGCAGGTCTTGCCATGTCCCCTGTCGTGCCCTCTAGCACGCACTGGTCCTAGCCTGTACCCTGACCCTGGCGTGCCCCTCTGCACGCGCAGGACTCTGCCTTGAACCCTGACCCTGGCGTGCCCCTCTGCACGCGCAGGACTCTGCCTTGAACCCTGACCCTGTTGTGTCCCTCTGGACGCACAGGACTCTGCCTTGAACCCTGACCCTGGCGTGTCCCCCTGCACGCGCAGGACTCTGCCTTGAACCCTGACCCTGGTGTGTCCCTCTGCACGAGCAGGACTCTGCCTTGAACCCTGACCCTGGCGTGTCTCTCTGCACGCGCAGGACTCTGCCTTGAACCTTGACCCTGGCGTGCCCTCTGCATGCGCAGGACTCTGCCTTGAACCCTGACCCTGGTGCGCCCTCTGCACGCGCAGGACTTTGCCTTGTACCTTGAGCTCTGGCGTGTCCCCTACACACGCACCTTGCCTTGCACCTTGCCCTGGACCCTGGTGTGCCCTAGCACGCACTCTACCTGGAATCTTGCCTTGGACCTCGGTGTGTTCCCTAACACGCACCATGCCAGGTGATCTGTCATGCCTCTTTGCCTGTACCCTGGTTTAGCTGCTGGATTCCCAGAACCTGCCATCCCTGCCAGAGATCGTAAGCATGAAGACTACAGTCTTATGCCTGATCCTTGCCAACTGTCCGGAGTCCGATGCCATCATGTCCTTGCCAGTAACCGGGCTTGCCTGCAATCGGGCTCGCCTGCTAGCACGTACTATTCCATGGACCTTGGAGTGCTACGCACCTTGCTGTGTTTTGCTTGTTATCACTGTCATGATCCAGGATGGGCCTTGTCTTTGGCCCGTCCTGGTCAGACAGGGGTTAATTGTTTCTGCCTCTCTCTGGCAGAGGGCGGCTTTTTAATGCTCACTTGACCTAGGTCCGGTGTCAGTTATACTCCTGACCTCGGCTGAGTTAGTTGACCTCGTGCGTACGTGTGCCTTGTGCCTGATATCTTGCTTGCTTGTTTGGTTTTGATCCGGTTCTGTCCCTGTTACGAGTTCTGCCTGTCCCTCTTGTACTGCGCTACCTCTCTGTGTATGACCCTCTGCCTGTGACTTGACTATTCTCTGCTCGTCCCTCTGGTACCGCACAGCCCTCTCAATGTACAAACCCTCGCTTGTCTGAACTGCGTTTTCCTCTACTACAGTTTCCCTGCAGTAGGTACATTATATCATCTGCAGCAGTAGGACGCTAAGCCCTGCCCCCTGCAGTCACATGATCTAGGTCCTGGGACTCCTTACTATTTTCTGTTGTGAGCTCATTTTCTTGTTCACCTTTGATGTCCGATGAACTCCCTCTGCTGGTGAAAGGAGGTGGTGAAACTGATTTGGATGGGAGAAACCTGTCACCTGAACAGGTGGATTGCGATTGGACATCTGGAATCTCTGAGTGGATATAAGGCAGCTGACGCCCTGTAGGGTTGCTGGTGATTTCTCTGCTCTGAGCTCTGGCCTCCAGTTCAGTTCCTGTCTTCTAAAGCTAAGTTTTGCTCTGTTATTGTTCCATGAGATTTTGTCTGATTTGCTTAGTTTTGTGTTCTGCCAGCCCCGGCTGGGGCTCTGCTGAATTTCCATTTTTGTCCCTGATCGGTTAAATCTCTTTTGCTCTGTCTTCAGAATATATCGGAGTGCTGATATAGGGATTTTGAAGTCTAGTGACTTCAGGGCCGTTTTTCCTATCAGACGTGTTGGGACATTTTTGGTAGGGTTTTTGCGGATTGCAGCCAGCATCTTTTCTGTCCTTTCCTATCTAGTTAGTTGGGCCCCATTGTTTGCTCTGCCTGTCTTTCTGTCTGTGTTTGTGTTTTCATCTGTTTTCACTGACAATACTTGTTGGGGGCTGTCTATTGCTTTGGGGTCTGCTCTGGGGCAGTTTAGATTTCCCCTTTCTTTCTTTAGGCTTATTTAGTTCTCCGGCTGTGAAGAGGCATCTAGGACCACTGTAGGAACGCTCCACGGCTACTGTTAGTTGTTGTGAATAGGATCAGGGGTCTGCAATGCGCTAGCTACCAACCTCTCCGGTTTTCTGGACTTAGCTTGTGTTACGTGTTAGCGCTTTTTAAACGCACGCACGGCCGGGGGTAGCTCCGCCCCCGAGCCGGCTCTCTGCCCGGCGTGCCCGCCCCTTGCTTGTAGCGCCGCCTCCTAGCGCACAGTGGCGCCTGCGATCGGCGCACCCTATCTTTAGCATAGGGTGCGCAGATCGTGCGCAGGCCGTGCGCTAGTTGCGCTTTGACCTGCGCTGCGCACTTTTGACGGTGCGCCATGCGCGCCAAAATCAAACTTTTCGGATTTTGGCGTGCATGGCGCACCGTGCGCTTAAAAAGCGCTAATGTGAAACCGGCCTTACAGAACCACTCAGCACCCAGAATATGTTGTGCAGTTATATGTATGTATAATAGGTTCAATGTGAGATGCATGTCCCTAATGCATCAGTTCACAGGCTGCACCCTGAGCAGAGGGGACACGATATTGTCCTTTTGTCCGCCCTCCCCCCACCTTTGTAATTCCCACAGTAAACATCGGCAGGCTCCGGCCACCTGCGGCTTTTGTAATTATGTCTGGTGTTGTGAGTTCATTTTCCCCTTCGTCACTGAGGTCTGGTGAACTCCCTATTCTGGTGAAGGAAGGTAGTGAGCCTGATTATCAGGCACCTGAGCCTAATGATGATGACTGGCTGAGTGGAGTCACGGACTGGATATAAGGCTGCCGACGCCCTTCTGCCCTGCGGGTGATTTCTCTGTGGACTTCTAGGAGACCAGTCTGATTCCTGCTCCTCTAAAGCTAAGTTTTCTGCTTTGCCTGTTAGCATTTATGTTTTGTTTTTGTTTGCCTTGCTTTTCTGGATTCTGCCATTCCCTGCTGGGGTGAGCTGAATCTCCTTTTGCCTGTTGCTCTGTCTTCAGAATATTCCTGAGTACTGACATAGCCTTTTTGAAGCCTAGCGTCTTCAGGGCCTTTTTCACTGTCAGTCTGTTGGCTCTTATTTTCATAGGGTTTTTCACGGATTGCAGACAGCAGCCTTCCTGTCCTTTCCTATCGAGTTAGCTTGGGCCCCGTCTTTGCTCAGTCTGTCTTTCTGTCTGTGTTAGTGTTCTTTCTTCTTGCTTCACCGTCATTATATGTTGGGGGCTGCCTTTTGCTTTGGGGTCTGCTCTCGGGCAGTTTAGATTTCCCTTTCTGTCTTTAGGCTATATAGTCCTCCGGCTGTGATCGAGGGGTCTAGGGCATCGTAGGAACCCCCCACGGCTACTGCTAGTTGTGTTGATAGGTTCAGGGGTCTGCAATCCGATAGCTGCCAACTTCTCTGGTTTTCTGGACTTAGCTAGCATTTCTGTTTTTGCCTCCTACGGTGACTCATTCGTAACAGAATCACCCGCCATACCGCAGATCCTAGGGTACTCAATAGCAGGAAAGAATTGTGTTTAAAAAAAAAAAAAAAAAAAAAGAGTGTGTATATATTCTTTCCTCTATATCTCTGAGGCCGTAGGGGGAATTTTTTTTTTCTCTCAATGGAGATAAAGCAATTGTCTGATCGTGTGGAGCAGCTCGCTGCGGAAGTGCGGGGAATTTCCGCCTACCTTGCTCGTTCGCATGCTGTTGAACCAAAGATCCCTACACCTGATGTATTTTTTGGGGATCGATCTAAATTTTTGAGTTTCAAAAATAATTGTAAATTATTTTTTGCCTTGAAGCCTAACTCGTCAGGGAGCTCCGCACAGCAGGTTAAAATTATCATCTCTTTGCTGCGTGGCGATCCCCAGGATTGGGCGTTTTCTTTGAAACCAGATGATCCTATTCTGACTAATGTGAACGCATTCTTTCAAGCCTTGGGGTTGTTGTATGACGAACCTAATGCTATTGATCAGGCTGAAAAGACCCTGATGGCATTGAACCAGGGTCGAGATTCTGCAGAGTTGTACTGTCAAAAGTTCCGAAAATGGGCGGTCCTTACTACCTGGAATGATAATGCCTTGGCTGCTCTCTTTCGGAAGGGTTTGTCAGAAGCCGTAAAAGATACTATGGTGGGATTTCCTGTTCCCTCTGGTCTGGACGATTCTATGTCATTAGCCATTCAGGTTGATCGGCGTTTACGTGAACGCAGGATTGCACGAGAGGTGTTGCCACCGGTTGAACAGACGTCTGAACCTATGCAATGTGAGTTTTGTCTAGGGCGCAACGTCAGGAGTTCAGAAGGCGTAATAAGCTGTGTTTTTTCTGTGGAGATGCCTCCCATATTATTTCTGTTTGTCCTAAACGAGAGAAACGCTTTGCACACACGTTTTCTGTTGGTGGTGTTCAACCTAAGTTTCTTTTGGCAATTACTCTGATCTGCTCCCTGTCCACATTTTCCGCCAAGGCTTTTGTGGATTCAGGAGCAGCGCTAAACCTAATGGACTTGGATTTTGCTAAACGTTGTGGATTTCCGATGACACCTCTGCAGATGCCTATCCCTTTGAGGGGGATTGATGCTACTCCTTTGGCGAAAAATAAACCTCAGTTTTGGACCCAGGTGGTCATGCGGGTCGCCCCAGACCATCAAGAAAATTGCAGATTTTTGGTGTTGCATGGTCTGCATGATGCCATTGTTCTGGGGTTTCCCTGGTTACAAATCCATAATCCAGTTTTGGATTGGAAATCTGTGTCTGTGGTGAGTTGGGGTTGTCGGTGTGCCTTTAGTGAGGCTCCGGTTTTTTCCACCTCTCCCCAGTCGCATGATGTTCCTGACTATTTGGCTGACTTTTATGATGTATTTAGTGAGAATGAGTCTGCGTCTCTGCCTCCTCATAGGAGTTATGACTGTGCAATTGAACTGAGCCCAGGGTGTAAATTTCCCAAGGGTCGGCTCTTCAATTTATCTGTACCCGAGCACGAGGCTATGCAGTCCTATATTAAGGAGGCGTTGGAGAAGGGTCATATTAGACCATCCTCTTCACCCTTAGGTGCCGGGTTTTTTTTTGTGGCCAAAAAGGATGGTTCTTTAAGGCCTTGTATTGATTATCGTGCTCTGAACAAAATTACTATTAAATATCAGTATCCGTTACCCCTGATTTCAGATCTATTCTCTAGAGTTAGAGGCAGGGCTGTGGAGTCGGAGTCGGAGTCGTGGAGTCGGAGTCGGAATCGGTGCTCATTTTGGTGGAGTCGGAGTCGGAGTTGGAGTCGGTATAAAATGGACCGACTCCGACTCCTAAAATATATAATAAATTGGGTACAGTAATTCAATGCAGGATGTGCTGAATATATTTTCATAGGAATTTGGGAAAGTTATGAAATGTCCTATAAATGGCTGTTCTATTCCTGATCTAAGGCTACATTCACACACAGCGTTTTTCCTGTGTTTTTTGAGGATACGTTTTTCAGCTGCAAAAGCAGATCAGCTTTTTAAAAAACTGCATCACCTGAAAGGTTTTTGAGCTTATAGATAATGTTTTCAATAGCAAAAGCAGATTAGAAATCTGCTCTATCCATTTATCCATATCTGTCTATCCATATCGTATCTGTACCAAAAAGAATGAAAACCGGGTAGTACACCAATATATATTCTGTTCTATCTAAATATCTTGATTATTGGATCATAAAAATGATTAAATGTCTGAGGTTCACATTGTACTACAATAAATTTTTCACTTAAATATAAGCAATATGTGTGGGAGTCGGAGTCGTGGAGTCGGAGTCGGAGTTGGAGTCGGAGTCGGTGTAAGGGAAATTGAGGAGTCGGAGTCGCAGGTATGGCTTACCGACTCCACAGCCCTGGTTAGAGGTGCTTGCTGGTTTACCAAGCTTGACCTCAGGGGGGCGTATAATATCCGCATTAAGCAGGGGGATGAATGGAAGACGGCGTTTAATACTCCGGAGGGACATTTTGAGTACCTGGTGATGCCTTTTGGGCTCACTAATGCCCCTTCTGTCTTCCAGTGCTTCATGAACGATATTTTCCGAGACTTTGTGGATACATTTTTGATTATCTATCTGGATGATATTTTGATCTTCTCCAAGGATTGGGATTCTCATGTGGAACATATTCGGACTGTGTTCCGGATCTTGAGGGAGAATTCCCTGTATGTCAAAGGATTGAAATGCCTTTTTGGAGTACAGAGGATTTCATTTTTGGGATTTATTTTGTCTCCGTCAACTATTGAAATGGACCTGGCCAAGGTACAGGCCATTTATGATTGGGTTCAGCCCACTTCTTTGAAGGCCCTCCAGAAGTTTTTGGGTTTTGCTAATTTTTATCGGAAATTTATAGCAAAATTTTCTAGTATTGCCAAGCCATTGACTGATCTGACTAAGAAGGGTGCTGATGTGTTGAATTGGTCTCCGGAGGCTGTTGCTTCCTTTCAGGAGCTGAAGCGAAGATTTACCTCCGCCCCGGTTTTGCGGCAACCTAATGTCTCACTCCCGTTCCAGGTAGAGGTGGATGCTTCTGAGATTGGTGCAGGAGCTGTTTTGTTCCAAAAGGATCCTGTAACATCTAAAATGAATCCCTGTGCTTTCTTTTCCCGAAAGTTCTCTCCATCTGAACGTAACTATGATGTGGGGAATCGGGAACTGTTGGCCATGAAATGGGCATTTGAGGAGTGGAGACATTGGTTGGAGGGAGCTAAACATCAAGTTGTGGTCCTCACTGACCACAAGAATTTGATTTACCTAGAGTCGGCTAAACGCTTGAACCCTAGAAAGGCTGGATGGGCCTTGTTTTGTACACGTTTTGTTTTTGTGGTCTCTTTTCTTCCTGGAACTAAGAATGTCAAGGCAGACGCCCTCTCTAGGAGCTTCTTTGCTGATTCTCCTGTGGTGATGCGATACCTATGTGATATGTATGGTGTGTGCATGAAGAAGATAGGTGTCCAGATTCCAGATTAGGTGATCACGAGTCTTATTGTTCACTTTTTGCATTTAATTCAGCACAAGTAGAGAAGAGCTGAACTTGACCGATACATGACCTGTTAGGAACACGGTGGTTTCAGTGAAAAACAACCACAATGCGCCTGTGTAACACGAGCTGGCCACGAGCTCAAAGATTAACCACGCAGGCGCCAAGCATGAACGTGTTATATAAGCATTACTTGCAGAAAGTACTGCGCATGGTTGAACTGATATCTGATTATAAACAATATAAAACAAAGGGGACTTTCACTGGTGGGGAGGGACGTTTCCAGAAGGCTTTATGGACGCATAACTTCTGTGATGTTGTGTTAACTGGATGTTGCCTCTTTACCCGTCGAGTCCCCCGAGGGAGGAGTGATGCTACAATATCCGGTAAAAAACGAATTGATGCTTACTTTTCTCTATTTTATAGATGATGATAATGATCAATGTAATGTTAGACTAGTGCTGCTATAATTCATGTGCCTATAACACACATATCAAAGTGTTACCTAAGTCATTAATTACTTAAATGTTTTCTCATTACTAATAAAATGTAAATTGTTTTACCGAAATAAAGACCTAGTAGTCTTTTTGCCTAATTAGTATATTAGTGAGCGCTATGTAAGTAAGGGGCTTGCCCCTCTCGAAGTAAAAATTCGGTAAGACATAAATTGGCGTAGTCGGCAGGATCTTTTTCAATATGTTTAAGAAACGAAAGGAAAAGCAGGAGGATGTTGTGAATGTGCCCGGTTGGACTGAGGCACCGTATAATGCAGGGGTCCTCAAACTATGGCCCGCGGGCCACATGCGGCCCGCCAAGGACTTTTATCCAGCCCCCCGCCAGGCCGACATTGAACTTATGAACTGCACTGCAGTTCAATGCCGGCGGGCCCTGTAATCGCGGGCGGGACGAGGCGCCGAGGAAAGGCGTTACGCAGCCCTCCGTACGCAGCAGAGCACAGTGCACACAGACGGCCTGATTATCATCACGCCGCCTGCGCGGCCTGATGACGTCACGCCGCCTGTGTGCCTGTGCAGGAAGAAGACTGAGATGAGCGGGCGCCTCTTCAGAGCAGCGGGGGACATAGGTGAGTACTTTTTTTTTTTTTTTTTTTAACGCCGGGTCCTATTGGGGTCATTTACCTGTCTAATGGGGACATGTGCTGCCTAATGGGGACCTGTGCTGCCTATTGGGGACATTTACCTGCCTAATGGGGACCTGTGCTGCCTAATGGGGACATTTACCTGCCTATTGGGGACCTGTGCTGCCTAATGGGGACATTTACCTGCCAATTGGGGACCTGTGCTGCCTATTGGGGACCTGTGCTGCCTAATGGGGACATTTATCTGCCTAATGGGGACATTTACCTGCCTATTGGGGACCTGTGCTGCCTAATGGGGACATTTACCTGCCTATTGGGGACCTGTGCTGCCTAATGGGGACATTTACCTGCCTATTGGGGACCTGTGCTGCCTAATGGGGACTTGTGCTGCCTAATGGGGACATTTACCTGCCTAATGGGGACCTGTGCTGCCTAATGGGGACTGTGCTGCCTATTGGGGACCTGTTCTGCCTAATGGGGACATTTACCTGCCAATTGGGGACCTGTGCTGCCTATTGGGGACCTGTGCTGCCTAATGGGGACCTGTGCTGCCTAATGGGGACATTTACCTGCCTAATGGGGACCTGTGCTGCCTAATGGGGACATTTACCTGCCTATTGGGGACCTGTGCTGCCTAATGGGGACATTTACCTGCCTATTGGGGACTTGTGCTGCCTAATGTGGACATTTACCTGCCTATTGGGGACATTTACCTGCCTAATTGGGGACCTGTGCTGCCTAATGGGGACCTGTGCTGCCTAATGGGGACATTTACCTGCCTATTGGGGACCTGTGCTGCCTAATGGGGACCTGTGCTGCCTAATGGGGACATTTACCTGCCTAATGGGGACCTGTGCTGCCTAATGGGGACTGTGCTGCCTATTGGGGACATTTACCTGCCTATTGGGGACCTGTGCTGCCTAAGGGGGACCTGTGCTGCCTATTGGAGACATTTACCTGCCTATTGGGGACATTTACCTGCCTAATGGGGACATCTACCTGCCTATTGGGGACATTTACCTGCCTAATGGGGACATCTACCTGCCTATTGGGGACATTTACCTGCCTATTGGGGACATTTACCTGCCTATTGGGGACATTTACCTGCCTAATGGGGACATCTACCTGCCTATTGGCGACTTGTGCTGCCTAATGGGGACATTTACCTGACTATTGTGGACATTTACCTGCCTATTGGGGACATTTACCTGCCTATTGGGGACCTGTGCTGCCTAATGGGGACATTTATCTGCCTAATGGGGACATTTACCTGCCTAATGGGGACCTGTGCTGCCTAATGGGGACATTTACCTGCCTATTGGGGACCTGTGCTGCCTAATGGGGACATTTACCTGCCTAATGGGGACATGTGCTGCCTAATGTGGACATTTAGCTGCCAATTGGGGACCTGTGCTGCCTATTGGGGACCTGTGCTGCCTAATGGGGACATTTATCTGCCTAATGGGGATATTTACCTGCCTATTGGGGACCTGTGCTGCCTAATGGGGACATTTACCTGCCTATTGGGGACCTGTGCTGCCTAATGGGGACCTGTGCTGCCTAATGGGGACATTTACCTGCCTATTGGGGACCTGTGCTGCCTAATGGGGACTTGTGCTGCCTAATGGGGACATTTACCTGCCTAATGGGGACCTGTGCTGCCTAATGGGGACTGTGCTGCCTATTGGAGACCTGTTCTGCCTAATGGGGACATTTACCTGCCAATTGGGGACCTGTGCTGCCTAATGGGGACCTGTGCTGCCTAATGGGGACATTTACCTGCCTAATGGGGACCTGTGCTGCCTAATGGGGACATTTACCTGCCTATTGGGGACCTGTGCTGCCTAATGGGGACATTTACCTGCCTATTGGGGACTTGTGCTGCCTAATGGGGACATTTACCTGCCTAATTGGGGACATTTACCTGCCTAATTGGGGACCTGTGCTGCCTAATGGGGACCTGTGCTGCCTAATGGGGACATTTACCTGCCTATTGGGGACCTGTGCTGCCTAATGGGGACCTGTGCTGCCTAATGGGGACATTTACCTGCCTAATGGGGACTTGTGCTGCCTAATGGGGACATTTACCTGCCTAATTGGGGACATTTACCTGCCTAATTGGGGACCTGTGCTGCCTAATGGGGACCTGTGCTGCCTAATGGGGACATTTACCTGCCTAATGGGGACCTGTGCTGCCTAATGGGGACTGTGCTGCCTATTGGGGACATTTACCTGCCTATTGGGGACCTGTGCTGCCTAAGGGGGACCTGTGCTGCCTATTGGAGACATTTACCTGCCTAATGGGGACATCTACCTGCCTAATGGGGACATCTACCTGCCTAATGGGGACATCTACCTGCCTATTGGGGACATTTACCTGCCTATTGGGGACATTTACCTGCCTATTGGGGACATTTACCTGCCTAATGGGGACATCTACCTGCCTATTGGCGACTTGTGCTGCCTAATGGGGACATTTACCTGACTATTGGGGACATTTACCTGCCTATTGGGGACCTGTGCTGCCTATTGGGGACATTTACCTGCCTTTTGGGGACATTTACCTGCCTATTGGGGACCTGTGCTGCCTATTGGGGACATTTATCTGCCTAATGGGGACATCTACCTGCCTATTGGAGACTTGTGCTGCCTAATGGGGACCTGTGCTGCCTAATGGGGACATTTACCTGCCTAATGGGGACCTGTGCTGCCTAATGGGGACTGTTCTGCCTATTGGGGACCTGTGCTGCCTAATGGGGACTGTGCTGCCAATTGGGGACATTTACCTGCCTATTGAGGACCTGTGCTGCCTAATGGGGACATTTACCTGCCTATTGGGGACCTGTGCTGCCTAATGGGGACCTGTGCTGCCTATTGGAGACATTTACCTGCCTATTGGGGACATTTACCTGCCTATTGGGGACTTGTGCTGCCTAATGGGGACATTTACCTGCCTAATTGGGGACCTGTGCTGCCTAATGGGGACCTGTGCTGCATATTGGGGACATTTACCTGCCTAATGGGGACCTGTGCTGCCTAATGGGGACCTGTGCTGCCTAATGGGGACATTTACCTGCCTATTGGGGACCTGTGCTGCCTATTGGGGACATTTACCTGCCTATTGGGGACCTGTGCTGCCTATTGGGGACATTTACCTGCCTATTGGGGACCTTTGCTGCCTATTGGGGACATTTACCTGCCTATTGGGGACCTGTGCTGCATATTGGGGACATTTACCTGCCTATTGGGGACCTGTGCTGCCTAATGGGGACCTGTGCTGCCTAATGGGGACATTTACCTGCCTATTGGGGACCTGTGCTGCCTATTGGGGACCTTTGCTGCCTATTGGGGACATTTACCTGCCTATTGGGGACCTGTGCTGCCTATTGGGGACATTTACCTGCCTATTGGGGACCTATGCTGCCTATTGGGGACATTTACCTGTCTATTGGGGACCTGTGCTGCCTATTGGGGACATTTACCTGCCTTTTAGGGACCAATGTTGCCTATTGGGGATTCTTGCACCACACCAGTCTGAGCCTGAGGTAAAAGTGGAGTTCCACCAATATGGGCACTGGTGAGGCTGCATTGATGTGCACTGATCAGGCTGCGCTGATGGGCACTGATCAGGCTGCGCTGATGGGCACTGATCAGGCTGCATTGATGGGCACTGATCAGGCTGCATTGATGGGCACTGATCAGGCTGCGCTGATGGGCACTGATCAGGCTGCGCTGATGGGCACTGATCAGGCTGCGCTGATGGGCACTGATCAGGCTGCATTGATGGGCACTGATCAGGCTGCATTGATGGGCACTGATCAGGCTGCATTGATGGGCACTGATCAGGCTGCATTGATGGGCACTGATCAGGCTGCATTGATGGGCACTGATGTCCAGTTTTGGGCACCACATTTTAAAAAAGACATCAACAAACTGGAGCAAGTTCAGAAAAGAGCGACCAGAATGGTGACCGGTCTGCAAACCCTGTCTTATGAGGAAAGGTTGCAGGATTTGGGAATGTTTAGTTTGCAAAAGAGAAGACTGAGAGGAGACTTAATAGCTGTCTACAAATATCTAAAGGGCTGTCACATTGTAGGAGGATCAACTTTATTCTCATTTGCACAAGGAAAGACTAGAAGCAATGGGATGAAACTGAATGGGAAGAGACACAGATTAGATATTAGAAAAAACGTTTTGACAGTTAGAGTGATCAATGAGTGGAACAGGCTGCCACGAGAAGTGGTGAGTTCTCCTTCAATGGAAGTCTTCAAACAGAGGCTGGACAGACATCTGACTGGGATGATTTAGCGAATCCTGCTTTGAGCAGGGGGTTGGACCAGATGGCCCAGGAGGTCCCTTCCAACTCTACGATTCTATGATTCTATGATTCTATGATTCTATGATCAGGCTGCGCTGATGGGCACTGATCAGGCTGCGCTGATGGGCACTGATCAGGCTGCGCTGATGGGCACTGATCAGGCTGCATTGATGGACACTGATCAGGCTGCATTGATGGGCACTGATCAGGCTGCATTGATGGGCACTGATCAGGCTGCATTGATGGGCACTGATCAGGCTGCATTGATGGGCACTGATCAGGCTGCATTGATGGGCACTGATCAGGCTGCATTGATGGGCACTGATCAGGCTGCATTGATGGACACTGATCAGGCTGCATTGATGGACACTGATCAGGCTGCATTGATGGGCACTGATCAGGCTGCATTGATGGGCACTAATCAGGCTGCATTGATGGGCACTGATCAGGCTGCATTGATGGGCACTGATCAGGCTGCATTGATGGGCACTGATCAGGCTGCATTGATGGGCACTGATCAGGCTGCATTGATGGGCACTGATCAGGCTGCATTGATGGACACTGATCAGGCTGCATTGATGGACACTGATCAGGCTGCATTGATGGGCACTGATCAGGCTGCATTGATGGGCAGTGCAGTCTGTATGTCTCTGTGTGGGCAGTTTTATTGCTGGTATATTGTTTTGGTAGCGCTGTATATATGTTGGTATTTTACTAATAGCAATTTTGAATCCCTAGGAAGCAATGATATCAAGAAAGAGAAAAATTTGACTCGAAGTGTAGGATATTCGAAGAACCCAAAAAATCGGTAAGTTTGATGATTTAACTTCATTTTTAATATTGTATTTGTTCCTATTTTTGTTTTATTACCTCTAAATAAGATATGTGCAGTGTGCACAGGAATTTATTCATAATTTTTTTTAAACTATATTCCGGCCCTCCAATGGTCCGAGGGACCGTGATCTGGCCCCCTGTTTAAAAAGTTTGAGGACCCCTGGTATAATGTATTGGCACATGAGTTGAGCAGTTCTGGACTGGTGGAACAGTGGTCTAGTAAGCTTAAAGGTAGTGAACCCACTGATGTTGTTAAAGTACTCAGGGGTGATGTAGAGTCTTTAGGACGGCGTATGTGGATTTGTTTTCCCTGCAAAGGCAGGTGATGCAGTTAACCCATGATGTTGTTGGTTTACTCATGGGGATCCCTGCAAAGGCAGGTGATGCAGATAACCCCTCGATGTTGTTTAGTTACTCGAGGTTTTCCCTGCAAAGGCAGGTGATGCAGTTAACCCATGATGTTGTTAATGTACTCATGGGTGTCCCCGCCAAGGTGGGTGATGTTGTGTCGCTTGGGCGACGAACTTGGATTCTGCTCAGTGCATATCGCGCGATGCATGAGCGGAATCAACAAATGCAGAGGAAGTGCTCTCAATTGGAACAAAAAGTTGCAGAGCTAGGAGGGCAGAAAGTGGTGCTGGATTGCAATACCCGTCTGCTCAAAGATAAGTTGGAACATTACCAGAGTGTAGCAGAGAAAGCTGCTTTCATAGTTGCTCAAAATAAATATCGCAAGAGAAGAGGAAAAATTAATAAGGAAAAAAAGTATTTCCACAGAATTCAAAGGTCCAAAAATTAAAATTGCCGGACTAGGAGGACAGGTAATCACCGGAGTACAAACACAAGTTGCTTTGAAAATAGGAAACTTACCGATAAGAAATGTCCGTGTTTTAGTAGTACCCATTCCAGAATATATATTGGGAATTGATGTTTTAAAAGGAATGACTTTAAATTTATCGGCTGGAAAATTCTCCTTTGGAGTAAAAAGGGCAGAAATACAAATGAGACCTGTAACGGTAGGAAAAGTAAAAATGCCCCCTGTACATATCCCTCCTGCTACCAAAATGGTGGCAATGAAACAGTATCGAATACCAGGGGGGCACAGAGAGATTACTGAAACAATTAAAGATCTGGTGGACGCAGGAGTCATGCGTACCACTACTACTGCATGGAATAATCCAGTCTGGCCAGTTAAAAAGAGTGATGGCTCCTGGCGTATGACAGTGGATTACAGGGAACTGAACAAATGTACCCCCCCATTAACAGCTGCAGTGCCAGATACTATCACTATAACAGAAAATATACAGAGTCATAATGGAACTTGGTATGCAGTGATTGGTTTGGCTAATGCCTTCTTTACAATTCCAATAGAGGAAAAGGCGCAGGATCAATTTGCTTTTACCTGGTTAGGTCGACAGTATACCATGACCAGATTGCCTCAAGGATGGCTTCATAGCCCTACTATTTGTCACCGGACGGTGGCAGAACATCTAGATCAGTTCTCCTTGCCCTCAGATATGCAAATTTCTCATTATATTGCTGATATAATGATACAAGGAAATGAGGAGCAGGCAGTGAAATCACAATTGGAAAAACTTTTGGTGCATATGAGGAGCAAAGGATGGGAAATAAATGAAGCAAAGGTCCAAGGACCGGCTCAAGTTGTAAAATTTCTTGGAATCCAATGGAATAAAGGACATAGGGAAATTTTACCAAAAGTAAAACAGAAGATTATTAATTTCCCTACTCCCAAGTCTAAGCAAGAGACTCAATCTTATATTGGGCTATTTGGATTTTGGAGACAGCATATACCTCATTTAGGACAGATGCTGTCCCCCTTTGTATAAAGTTACGAGGAAGAAATATGAATTCCATTGGGGGGAAGAATAACAAACTGCTTTTGAGATGGTGAAAGAGGCCATACAACAAGCTGTAGAGTTATGGCCAATGACAGCGGGGAGTGTAGAATTGCATGTATCAGTACAAAATATGTATGCAAATTGGTCATTATGGCAAAAACAAGGGGGAAAAAGAGTCCCCTTAGGATTTTGGAATCGAAAACTCCCTGATGCTGGAGAAAAGTATACTCCATTAGAACAACAATTGCTAGCTTGTTATTGGGCATTGGTAGAAACAGAACAGCTAACTTTAGGACATGAAGTCTTATTAAGACCAGCAATACCTATAATGCAATGGGTATTGTCTAACCCTAAAACCAATAGGGTAGGACATGCACAGGAACAAAGTATCATAAAATGGAAATGGTACATTTCTGAAAGGGCAAAGAAAGGAGAAGGTGGGATCGCCTCCCTCCATGAGAAAATAGCCGAAATAGGGGAAGAAATCAAATCCCCTGGGAAACCATCTGTCCGGGAAGAGTCCCCTGTAAAATGGGGAAAATCTTATGAAGATTTAACAGAACAGCAACAGCAACATGCTTGGTTCACTGATGGTCAGCTCGATATGTCAATGGAAAGCGACACTGGAAGAGTGTGGCTTATAACCCGAAACTAGAAAAACATTTGGTTATGGAAGGTCACGGTAAAAGTAGCCAATATGCAGAATTATATGCCATCTTTCTGGCATTGAGTTTTGAACAAGGGAAGGAGTGTCACCTTTTCACAGACTCGTGGTCTGTGGCTAATGGTCTTGCAACTTGGATGATGGGATGGAAGAAATATGGTTGGTTAATACATGGTAAGGAAGTGTGGGGAAAAGAGGTGTGGGAATTTATAGAAGAAATGGTTCGAATCACACTTACTACTGTTTTTCATGTTGATGCACATATGCCTGCTGACTCACTTGATCGTCTGTTTAATTCTGAAGCAGATAAAGCCGCTGCTATTGGGCAAACTTCTGAGGTTGATCAAGAAAAAGAAAAATGGCTGCAAGGTACAGCTGTTTGGGCGCACAACAAGAGTGGACACCTTGGAGAAAAAGCCACTTACAGGTGGGCCCAAGAAAGAGGTGTTCCACTAACTATGGACATTATAAAACAAGTCATTGCACAGTGTCCAGTATGTCAACATTCACAAAGAAGGGAAGTTCCACACACAGTAATGGGACACATAGCTCGAGGACAATTACCAGCTCAAATTTGGCAGATGGATTTCATTGGTCCACTCACTGAGAGTAGGGGATGTAAATATGTCTGCACAGCGGTAGACACCTACTCAGGACTCATGATAGGATTCCCTTGCAAAGCAGCCACACAATGGAGCACATTACATACATTAGAGATTATCACACAATACTATGGTGTTCCACTGCAGATACAGACTGACAATGGGTCACACTTCACTGGTCAACAGATAAAGGATTATGCTAATGAGCATAATGTCCAATGGGTATATCATATGCCCTACTATCCCCAAGCTGCAGGGTTGGTGGAAAGGATGAATGGACTCTTGAAGTCTACTCTGAAAAAGATACACAATGCGGAAGGAGGATATGGCCAGTGGAGAGACAATCTAAGTGAGGCTTTACAAATTATCAACAATAGGCCAATTACTGATTCCATGACACCATTGATGAGAATGCTGACACCCAACCTTACCATTCACGAAACTCATATTGTACATACAATTACTTGGTGGAAGATGAATCAAGAGGCTAAAATACCTGAAAAAGCAACTCCCCTATCTGCGGGATTGGATCTCAGTGCAATAGAAGTGACTATTGTGCCGCCAGGTAAGATCGTTCCTATACTAACAGGATTAGGATGTCAAATGCCTAAAGGACATTATGGTCAGTTGGCAACTCGGTCTAGTTTTGCTTTAAGAAGGGCCATAGTGGTGGGAGGAGTAATTGATGCTGATTATCAAGGAGAAATCAAAGTTATTATGTCCAATTTAGGACAAGAGCCGCTAGTTATCTCTAAAGGACAGAAGATGGCTCAAATGTTGGTAATACCTATTAGTTTAGATCAAGCCATCGAAGGACAAGCTCCACTAGAACTCTCCTTACGGGGGGATAAAGCATTTGGGTCATCAGATGTGACCAATGTAGGAGCTAGAATTTGGGTACAGAGTCCTCAAGGACCGCCATCGGCGGCTGAAGTCATTGCTGTGGGCAAGGATCGTACTTTGCTAATCATGAGACCAGGAGTGGAGAAATGGGAATATGTTCCCCAGGAAAAAATGTTATTTGCGTGAATAAAATCATGCTTTGTTTTTTTTTCCCTAACAGATATTTCTGGGAATATGCGGAATTATTGGAATCCTTGGAAGCGAGTGTTTGGTGAAAGTTGAAGGATGAACACCGGGTACTCAAATCCAAAGTCAAAACACCAGTCGGATAAGGTGGTTGTGGAAGAAAAGCACAAAAGAACGAAAACAAGATGACTTTATTTGCCCAGAAGGACAGAACTGTAACATAGCTAATGTAACAGTGGAAGGATATGTATGGATAGGCCCCCGTGGGGCCACCTCATTTCAAGTAGCATATATGTTACACAATATGCACGGAACTGCGAATATTACCGCTAAGGTGAACTTAACATGTTGTAACGCCGGTGGGGGTTTTGAGTCTTTGTCTCCAACTCAACAAATACGGATCTATAAGAACTGCACCCCCACCATTGGAAGTGGAACAGAATTAGTATTCAGTATTAATGTCCTACAGACTTTACTTTGTCATAATGCTACTAGTATAACGAATAGAAGTACTTGGGCACAAAGTATAACATTTGTTAATATGAATTCGTCAAAAACGGATCCGGGACATATGAAGAGGATCCCCTCGTCCTGTGTAAAGACTGGAACTCAATCACAAAAGACTGTAGTAACAGCTATAGTGATATTTCCGTCTAACGTTCTCTTCCCTATAAGACAAAAAAGGGCATGGTATGATACGTTGCTGGAGGGAGTGGGAACTGTTTCTGGGACTTTGAATTCTTTTGATATTGAAACTCTAGCAAATCGCATGAGTAAAGCAGGTGCAGGAATACAAGAGGTTTTAACTTTACAAGGTAAATGGATGCCTACAATATGGCACCCACTGACACACGCTTGGCAAGCAGATACATTTTTACTAGATATGCAGAATATTTCAAATTCTTTTGTATTCAAGGAAGGATCAAATATTAGTGCGATTCTTAATTGGACTATGTGTACAATGCAGGCTATTTATCAGATGCAGCAGAAGGCAACAATGCAGACTCGTCTTATGACAGGAAATGGATGGGTATGGAGGACTATGTTTAATAACACAATCCCTGGAGTTTCATGGCTTAAAATTGAAGCTCCCAAAATGGTTTGCAATGACACAGTATGTCAAGGGATAATGAATATATATAATGTAACCAACCAGCAAGTAATGTGTAGATATGTAGTTTTACCACTATTATTGGGACCCCCAGGGGATCAATGGTTGTGGATGCCTAAAATGAATGGTTTATACATTGATGACAATAATCGCACGCATGATTTAAGCTTATGTGAAGACACATTAGAAGGTAAAATTTGTAGGTTGCATTCTGCTGTATATGAACCAAGAGACTGTGAATATTTGTGAGTTCACCATTCTACCAGTATCCTACAAGATGTTGGTGGAGATAGGTTCACAAGAAATTTGTGTAATAACTGATGTCCCTATTATTCCTGGGATGAAAGTTCTCTTAAAGAAGAAGTTACAGGTCTGTGAGAGCCAGAAATCTTGATTGCTTGTTTCTGACCAAATACTTATTTTCCACCATAATATGCAAATAAAATGAAAAAAAAAACAGACAATGTGATTTTCTGGATTTTTTTTTCTCAGTTTGTCTCCCATAGTTGAGGTCTACCTATGATGTAATTTACAGACGCCTCTCATCTTTTTAAGTGGTGGAACTTGCACTATTGCTGACTGACTAAATACTTTTTTGCCCCACTGTAAATGTTTTCTCATTACTAATAAAATATAAATTGTTTTACCGAAATAAAGACCTAGTAGTCTATTTGCCTAATTAGTATATTAGTGAGCGCTATGTAAGTAAGGGGCTTGCCCCTCTCGAAGTAAAAATTCGGTAAGACAGGTGACCAAGCCTGCTACCATCTTAGGTGAAGGGGTAGTTCTTTCTGCCATCTCGCCCGATTTGAGACGTGCTCTGCAAGAGTTCCAGGAGGACAAACCTGAGCGTTGTCCCAGTGGAAAGTTGTATGTTCCTGACCAGTGGAAGAAGAGAGTAATGTCTGAACTTCATTGCTCTGCTTTGGCTCGTCATCCAGGTATTTTTGGTACTAGAGATCTGGTGGGTCGCTCTTTTTGGTGCCCACCTTTGTGATGTACAATGCCCGAAGATATGTTTTCTGTTGCAATGTGCTAACAAATCCTCCATCCTAGGACATTGTAAACTGTCAGTAATAGGAATTCCTTCCCCCAGGTTTTATCAACCCTGCCACTTCCTCTGGAAGAGCAGGAATGTTAATTAGCTAGACCCTCTTCCTCACACCATTTGGCTTCTCTCAGCTGAAAGAGAAAAAAAGTGCGGGAACTAAACTCTTTGTTTGAAACCAGGAGTTTGAATAAAACAATAAGGGATTGTCCCGCGAAAACCATACCCAGCAGAAATATAAAAATCATATTTCTGCGATCCAAGCAGACCCAGCTTCGCTGTGGTGCCTGTTGCAAAACTCTCGGATGTCCAGAACCTGAGATATGATTTGCGCCCAAATGGACGGTCATATCGCATAGATGTTTGATGTTTTCTTGATGGGCTCATTACGCTGGGAAACATGATACCACTGATGAGTCCATACCAGCTTCTCCCATAAAGTTATAGCTAATCTAAGTTTTGTAGCCAAAACATAACTTGGATAAGAGAGGTGGGATCAACCCAGAATGCACCTCTCTGTGATGTCACATAGGAAAGTCTATAAGGCATTCCCTGGCAGAACCAGCTCAGAACAGCTCAAGTCGTCGTGCTAGAAAGATCCAGATGAGCGGAGAAGTGCAGCTCCGCCTCCACCCACCATAGCCGCATGGTCTGCCTAAGGAACAATATGGAACTGTGAGTGTAATCTCTTTGTTTTCTCCACTTTTATTTTATACCTGTACTGTACATATTTTATGTCTCAATTCTATAGCAACTTTTATCTGTAATCACTGTCCTCTTTCGGAAAATAAATGAAATAATTATTTAGATCTGTCTCCATGCTCTAAGACTCGAACTATACGCCTTTGATAGATAATCGCTACTAATTCAAGGGGTTTGCCACGGACTCTCTTAATTTAACACTGTGAATTAAGTAACCGTGACTGGTGGCAGCGCATTGTGTACGGCTATTACGGCTTGCTGGCAGTCTAGAAGGGTCTTATATTGCTGAGTAAGGGGCTTCAGCCACAGCATTGATAATTCCCTTACTGCAGAAGCCTAATTGCCGGTTCACAACAGGCAGCCCGTCCGGCGACTAATTATCCTAGGTGCAGTTCCCTGACTGACCTGAGGGTAAGGGGGGCGCCGGAGAGCTGCGAGTTCCAAAGTGGAACTGAGAAAGTGGGATATACATAAATCCCCGCAGTACTTGGAAGATTGATAGCAGTGGTGGGGCATCCAAATTAAACTCCCCCTGCGGCAAATTGTAGAGCGAGATTAGCTTGCTGGATATTTTTGGTCACATGGTGCCAGTGTTGGGATAACTAAGATAAGCCCCACTGCGCCTGTGATAGCCGTGTGCCGGCATTGTGTCACGCCCCTCCGTCCGCTGATACACCCGTGTCAGTGGTGGGACTGTGACATAGTGGTGACACAGGGTCCGCTGTCCGTCGCGTTTTGGTGGCAGCGGGACTCCCGTTAGTGTCGCCCGTAAGTGGACGAACGGCGGTGGGCTGTTCGTCACAACCTTGTCTCATGATGTCAGGAATTTTGTGCAGTCCTGTGGGACTTGCTCCCGGTCTAAATCTTGTTCTCGCTCTAGTGGGTTGTTGATGCCTTTGCCTGTCCCCAGGAGGCCATGGACCCATATTTCAATGGATTTCATCTCTGATATGCCGGTCTCTCAAAGAATGACTGTTATTTGGGTGATTTGTGATAGGTTCTCTAAGATGGTTCATCTTGTACCACTCCCTAAGTTGCCGTCTTCCTCTGAGTTGGTGCCCCTGTTTTTACAACAGGTGGTTCGCTTGCACGGGATTCCTGAGAACATTGTATCTGACAGAGGAGTCCAGTTTGTGTCTAGATTTTGGAGAACTTTCTGTTCCAAGCTGGGAATTCAGTTGTCCTCCTCTGCTTTTCACCCTCAGACCAATGGGCAGACAGAGAGAACAAACCAGACCTTGGAGTCGTATTTGAGGTGTTTTATTTCTGCTGATCAGGATGATTGGGTTTCATTTTTGCCCTTGGCCGAATTTTCTTTAAATAATAGAGCTAGTTCTGCCACTTTGATGTCACCTTTTTTTTGGTAACTTTGGGTTTCATCCTCGATTTTCATCAGGGCAGGTGGAGCCTTCTGCCTGCCCAGGTGTTGACACTGTGGTGGAGAGAATGCACCAGATCTGGGACCAAGTGGTGGATAAGTTATCTCTCTCCCAGGAAAAGGCCCAGCGGTTTTCCAATCGACATAGGACCATTGGTCCCCAGTTTAAGATTGGTGATATGGTGTGGTTATCATCAAAAAATATTGCTATGAAGGTGGCTTCTCCTAAGTTTAAGCCTAGATTTATTGGACCTTACAAGATTTTGGAGATTATTAATCCGGTCTCTTTTCGTTTGGCTCTTCCTGTCACATTTAAAATCCATAATGTGTTCCATAAGTCCTTGTTGAAGAGGTTTGTTGAACCAGTGTGGGGTGGCACCTCTGGACCCTGTATTGGTTGAAGGTAACATGGAATATGAGGTAGAGAAAATACTGGATTCCCGTCTGGCTAGACGGAGACTCCAGTATTTGGTTAAGTGGAAGGGTTATGGTCAGGAGGATAATTCCTGGGTCTCTGCCTCTGGTATTCATGCCAAAAGATTGGTGCGTGCCTTTCATCGGGCTCACCCTGATCGCCTTGGTGGCGTAGTTGAGGGTTCGGTGACCCCTCCTCAAGGGGGAGGTACTGTTGTGAGTTCATTTTCCCCTTCGTCACTGAGGTCTGGTGAACTCCCTATTCTGGTGAAGGAAGGTAGTGAGCCTGATTATCAGGCACCTGAGCCTAATGATGATGACTGGCTGAGTGGAGTCACGGACTGGATATAAGGCTGACGACACCCTTCTGCCCTGCGGGTGATTTCTCTGTGGACTTCTAGGAGACCAGTCTGATTCCTGCACCTCTAAAGCTAAGTTTTCTGCTTTGCCTGTTAGCATTTGTGTTTTGTTTTTGTTTGCCTTGCTTTTCTGGATTCTGCCATTCCCTGCTGGGGTGAGCTGAATATCCTTTTGCCTGTTGCTCTGTCTTCAGAATATTCCTGAGTACTGACATAGCCTTTTTGAAGCCTAGCGTCTTCAGGGCCTTTTTCACTGTCAGTCTGTTGGCTCTTATTTTCATAGGGTTTTTCACGGATTGCAGACAGCAGCCTTCCTGTCCTTTCCTATCTAGTTAGCTTGGGCCCCGTCTTTGCTCAGTCTATCTTTCTGTCTGTGTTAGTGTTCTTTCTTCTTGCTTCACCGTCATATGTTGGGGGCTGCCTTTTGCTTTGGGGTCTGCTCTGGGGCAGTTTAGATTTCCCTTTCTGTCTTTAGGCTATATAGTCCTCCGGCTGTGATCGAGGGGTCTAGGGCATCGTAGGAACCCCCCACGGCTACTGCTAGTTGTGTTGATAGGTTCAGGGGTCTGCAATCCGATAGCTGCCAACTTCTCTGGTTTTCTGGACTTAGCTAGCATTTCTGTTTTTGCCTCCTACGGTGACTAATTCATAACAGTCTGGCCTGCCGCTTTTGTATTGGCCGGCCCTCTGTTTCTGTGTGATATATTCTGTGTCCTGTGAGTAAAGTGTTGTCTGACTGGAAATACATGGAGAAGCAGTGATCTTTAATATGCGCCCATGTAAGCAAGGAATTCCAGCCAGCGTCATTCATTCAGACTCCAGCCAATGCAGAGCGGACCTCTGAAAACACGGGGTGGTACTGAAAGAGGTACCCCAGCTTGGTAGACCCTGTTACAGCTTGCATTTTTGTTTTTTCCACCTCCCTTGACTCATTCAAAACAGAATCACCAGCCATACTGCAGATTCTAGGGTACTCAATAGCAGGAAAGAATTGTAAAAAAAAAAAAGTGTCCGAATTTTTTTTTATTTTTTTTTTTTTAATGTATATTTTTTCTTTTTCTCTGGGGCCGTAGGAGGAATTTTCTTAATGGAGATTAAGCAATTGTCTGATCGTGTGGAGCAGCTCGCTGCTGAAGTGCGGGGAATTTCTGCCTATCTTGCTCATTCACATGCTGCTGAACCAAAGATCCCTACTCCTGATGTGTTTTTTGGGGATCGGGCTAAATTTTTGAATTTTAAGAATAATTGTAAATTATTTCTTGCCTTGAAGCCTAGCTCATCGGGGAGCTCTGCGCAGCAGGTTAAAATTGTCCTCTCTTTGCTGTGCGGCGATCCCCAGGATTGGGCGATTTCTTTGTCACCTGATGATCCTATTCTAACAAATGTGGACGCATTTTTTTCAAGCCTTGGGGTTGTTGTATGATGAACCTAAGGTTCAGGTTGATCGGCGTTTACATGAACGTAAAATTACACGAGAAATGTTGCCACCTGTTGAACAAATGTCTGAACCTATGCAATGTGATAGAGTTTTGTCTAGGGAACAATGTCAGGAGTTCAGAAGGCGTAATAAGCTGTGTTTTTTTTGTGGAGATGCCTCTCATATTATTTCTGTCTGCCCTAAACGAGAGAAACGTTTTGCACACACATTTGCTGTCGGTGGTGTACAACCTAAGTTTCTTCTGGCAATTACTCTGATCTGCTCCCTGTCCACATTTTCTGCTAAGGCTTTTGTGGATTCAGGAGCGGCTCTGAACCTGATAGACTTGGATTTTGCTAAATGTTGTGGGTTTCCTATGACACCTCTGCAGATGCCTATCCCTTTGAGGGGTATTGATGCTACTCCTTTAGCGAAGAATAATCCTCAGTTTTGGACCCAGGTGGTAATGCGGGTCGCCCCAGACCATCAAGAAAATTGCAGATTTTTGGTGTTGCATAATTTGCATGATACCATTGTTCTGGGGTTTCCCTGGTTGCAAATCCATAATCCAGTTTTGGATTGGAAATCTGTGTCTGTGGTGAGTTGGGGTTGTCAGTGTGCTCTTAGTGACACTCTTGTTTTCTCCACCTCTCCCCAGTCGCATGATGTTCCTGACTATTTGGCTGATTTTTATGATGTATTTAGTGAGAATGAGTCTGCGTCTTTGCCTCCTCATAGGAGTTATGACTGTGCAATTGAGCTGAGCCCTGGGTGTAAATTTCAAAAGGTTCGACTTTTCAATTTATCTGTACCCGAGCATGAGGCTATGCGATCTTATATTAAGGATTCATTGGAGAAGTGTCATATTAGACCATCCTCTTCACCCTTGGATGCTGGGTTTTTTTTCGTGGCCAAGAAAGATGGTTCATTAAGGCCTTATATTGACTATCGTTCCCTCAACAAAATTACTGTTATATATTAGTATCCGTTACCCCTGATTTCTGATCTATTCTCCAGAGTTAAAGGTGCTTGCTGGTTTACCAAGCTTGACCTCAGGGGGGCATATAATCTTATCCGCATTAAGCATGGGGATGAATGGAAGACGGCGTTTAATACTCCGAAGGGACATTTTGAGTACCTGGTGATGCCTTTTGGGCTCACTAGTGCCCCTTCTGTCTTCCAGTGCTTCATGAATGATATTTTCCGGGACTTTGTGGATAAATTTTTGATCATCTATTTGGATAATATTTTGATCTTTTCCAGGGATTGGGACTCTCATGTGGAACATGTTCAGACTGTGTTCCGGATTTTGAGGGAGAATTCCCTGTATGTTAAGGGGTCGAAATGCCTTTTTGGTGTACAGAGGATTTCATTTTTGGGATTTATTTTGTCTCCGTCAACTATTGAAATGGACCCGGCCAAGGTACAGGCCATTTATGATTGGGTTCAGCCCACTTCTTTGAAGGCCCTCCAGAAGTTTTTGGGTTTTGCTAATTTTTATCGTAAATTTATAGCTAATTTTTCTGGTATTGCCAAACCATTGACTGATTTGACTAAGAAGGGAGCTGATGTGCTGAATTGGTCTCCAGAGGCTGTTTCTTCCTTTCAGGAACTGAAGCAGAGGTTCACTTCTGCTCCGGTTTTGCGGCAACCTGATGTCTCACTCCCGTTTCAGGTAGAGGTGGACGCTTCTGAGATTGGTGCAGGAGCTGTTTTGTCCCAAAAAGATCCGGTAACATCTAAAATGAATCCCTGTGCTTTCTTTTCCCGAAAGTTATCCCCATCTGAACGCAACTATGATGTGGGGAATCGGGAACTGTTAGCCATGAAATGGCATTTGAGGAGTGGAGACATTGGTTGGAGGGAGCTAGACATCAAGTCGTGGTCCTCACTGACCACAAGAATTTGATTTACCTTGAGTCGGCCAAACGCTTGAATCCTAGACAGGCTAGTTGGCCTTGTTTTTCACACGTTTTGATTTTGTGGTCTCTTTTCTTCCGGGCACTAAGAATGTCAAGGCAGACGCCCTCTCTAGGAGTTTCTTTGCTGATTCTCCTATTGTGACCAAGCCTGCTACAATCTTAGGTGAGGGAGTAGTTCTTTATGCCATCTCGCCCGATTTGAGATGTGCTCTGGAAGAGTTTCAGGAGGACAAACCTGAGTGTTGTCCCATTGGAAAATTGTATGTTCCTGACCAGTGGAGGAAGAGAGTAATGTCTGAAGTTCATTGCTCCGCATTGGCTGGTCATCAAGGTATTTTTGTTACTAGAGATTTGGTGAGTTGGTCTTATCTCGTGATGTCAGGAATTTTGTGCAGTCCTGTGGGACTTGCTCCGGGTCTAAACCTTGTTCTCGCTCTAGTGGGTTGTTGATGCCTTTGCCGGTGCCCAGGAGGCCATGGACCCATATTTCAATGGATTTTATTTCTGATCTGCCTGTCTCTCAGAGAATGACTGTTATTTGGGTGATTTGTGATAGGTTCTCTAAGATGGTCCATCTTGTACCACTCCCTAAGTTGCCATCTTCCTCAGAGTTGGTGCCCTTGTTTTTGCAACAGGTGGTTCGCTTGCATGGGATTCCTGAGAACATTGTATCTGACAGAGGAGTTCAGTTTGTCTCTCGATTTTGGAGGACTTTTTGTTCCAAGCTGGGATTTCAGTTGTCCTTCTCCTCTGCGTTTCACCCTCAGACCAATGGGCAGACGGAGAGAACAAACCAGACTTTGGAGTCTTATTTGAGATATTTTATCTCTGCTGATCAGGATGATTGGGTCTCATTTTTGCCCTTGGCTGAATTTGCTTTAAATAATAGAGCTAGTTCTGCCACTTTGATGTCACCTTTTTTTTGTAACTTTGGGTTTCATCCTCGATTCTCTTCAGGGCAGGTGGAGTCTTCTGCCTGCCCAGGTGTTGACACTGTCGTGGAGAGAATGCACCAGATTTGGTACCAAGTGGTGGATAAGTTGTCTCTCTCCCAGGAAAAGGGCCAGCGGTTTTCCAACCGGCATAGGACCATTGGTCCCCGGTTTAAGGTGGGTGATATGGTTTGGTTGTCATCAAAGAATTTCTCTATGAAGGTGGCTTCTCCAAAGTTTAAACCTAGATTTATTGGACCTTACAAGATTTTGGAGATTCTTAATCCGGTCTCTTTTCGATTGGCTCTTCCTGTTACATTTAAGATCCATAACGTGTTTCATAAGTCTCTGTTGAAGAGGTTTGTTGAGCCAGTAGTTCCTGTGGTGGCAACTCCTGACCCTGTATTGGTTGAAGGTAATGTGGAATATGAGGTTGAGAAGATACTGGATTCTCGTCTGGTTAGACGGAGACTACAGTATTTGGTTAAGGGGAAGGGTTATGGCCAGGAGGATAATTCTTGGGTCTCTGCATCTGATATTCATGCCGAAAGATTGGTTCGTGCTTTTCATTGGGCCCATCCTGATCGGCCTGGTGGCGTGGATGAGGGTTCGGTGACCCCTCCTCAAGGGGGAGGTACTGTTGTGAGCTCATTTTCTCTTTCACCTTTGATGTCCGATGAACTCCCTCTGCTGGTGAAAGGAGGTGGTGAAACTGATTTGAATGGGAGAAACCTGTCACCTGAACAGGTGGATTGTGATTGGACATCCGGAATCTCTGAGTGGATATAAGGCAGCTGACGCCCTGTAGGGTTGCTGGTGATTTCTCTGCTCTGAGCTCTGGCCTCCAGTTCAGTTCCTGTCTTCTAAAGCTAAGTTTTGCTCTGTTATCGTTCCATGAGATTTTGTCTGATTTGCTTAGTTTTGTGTTCTGCCAGCCCTGGCTGGGGCTCTGCTGAATTTCCATTTTTGTCCCTGATCGGTTAAACCTCTTTTGCTCTGTCTTCAGAATATATCAGAGTGCTGATATAGGGATTTTGAAATCTAGTGACTTCAGGGCCGTTTTTCCTATCAGACGTGTTGGGACATTTTTGGTAGGGTTTTTGCGGTTTGCAGCCAGCATCTTTTCTGTCCTTTCATATCTAGTTAGTTGGGCCCCATCGTTTGCTCTGCCTTTCTTTCTTTAGGTTTATTTAGTTCTCCGGCTTGAAGAGGTGTCTAGGACCACCGTAGGAACGCTCCACGGCTACTGTTAGTTGTTGTGAATAGGATCAGGGGTCTGCAATCCGCTAGCTACTAACCTCTCCGGTTTTCTGGACTTAGCTTGCATTTTTGTTTTTTTCCTCCTCCGGTGACTCATTCATAACTTTTCAGTGCCACAGGTCCTGTCTGCTTGAACCGTCACTACTGTATTGGACCCTGCGCTCTCCCATAGGGGGGGTAAGTCACCCTGCTCGGCGTGGCAGTTTGCCGACGCTGACTGGGTCCTGACATATGAGTCCTGACATTATAACTGACCGGTACCATTTTTTTTTCTCTGCTCCCTTTCTCCTGTGTGTGATGAATCCTATGCACGCTCTTTCTGAGCAGGTAAAGCATCTGACTCAGATGTCTCAGAGACTCCTGGGGGAACAACTCGCCCTGGCTCAGTCTCAGCAGTTGATCGCTGACACTGTGCAGGGGGTTTTATCATCGGGGGCTCGGGATGTTACATTAATTTCCCGAGTCTCCTGTTGAGTTACCAGATACCTTTTCTGGAGATAAAAGGGAATTCAAAGTGTTCAAGGAAAACCATGTAAACTAGTGACAGAAAGTAAATTACTTATTGTCATAATTCTGCAGCCCAGATATGTACTGAGATTATGTGAAAAGCCCGGACAACCCCTTTAAATAAGATAACTGTGAGAAATACGTATCGCCTCCCACTTATTCCTGATTTGTACAACCAGTTGTCCGGAGCTAAGTGGTTTTCGAAATTAGGTCTACGGGGAGCGTATAACCTTATCCGAGTTCGGGAAGGAGATGAGTGGAAAACTGCTTTTCTCACTACTGAAGGGTTGTTTGAAAATTTGGTCATGCCTTTCGGTCTGACCAATGCCCCAGCGGTCTTCCAAAATTTCATCACTCACGTGTTCTCTGATTTTATTGGACGTTTTATGGTGGTGTATTTGGATGACATACTGATCTAATCTCCTGATAAACAGGCTCACATTGGTCATATTCGAGCAGTCCTCCAAAGGCTTAGGGAAAACTGTCTCTTTGCTAAACTAGAGAAATGTTTATTTTTTTGTACAGGAACTGTCTTTTCTGGGGTTCATTGTGTCTGCTGAAGGGTATCACATGGATCCTAATAAGGTGCAAGCCATTGTCGATTGGGTCCAACCTTGTGCTTTAAAAGCTCTGCAGCGTTTCCTAGGATTCACCAATTATTATCGCAAATTTTTAAGGGGGTTCTCACAGGTGGTTAAACCCCTCACAGACATGACTCAAAAGGGGGCCGATATCAAGAATTGGTCAACCGCAGCGATAGCGGCATTTCAGTGTTTAAAAAAATGTTTCATGTCTGCTCCAGTTCTTATTCAACCGGACCCGTCTGAACCATTTATTGTTGAGGTGGACGCCTCAGTGGTGGAGGTGGAGGTGGTATTGTCCCAGGGACCTGCCACTTTGACTAATTTGAGACCTTGCGCCTTTTTATCGAAGAAATTCTCCCCTGCGGAGAGAAACTATGATGTTGGGAATTGAGAACTTCTGGCCGTGAAGTTGGCCTTTGAAGAATGGAGGCATTTTTTGGAGGGGACTGTCCATCCTATAACCGTAATTACAGACCACAAGAACCTAGCTTACATTGAGTCAGCTAAAAGGTTGACTCCTAGACAACCCTAACCCTAAACTGCCACGCCGAGCAGGGTGACTTACCCCCACTATGGGAGAGCGCGGGGTCCAATACAGTAGTGACGGTTCAAGCAGACAGGACCTGCGGCACTGAAAATAGTAAGTAGTCCCAGGTCCTAGATCATGTGACTGCAGGGGGCAGGGCTTAGCGTCCTACTGCTGCAGATGATATAATGTACCTACTGCAGGGAAACTGAAGTAGAGGAAAACGCAGGTCAGACAAGCGAGGGTTCGTACACTGAGAGGGCTGTGCGGTACCAGAGGGACGAGCAGAGAATAGTCAAGTCACAGGCAGAGGGTCATACACAGAGAGGTAGCGCAGTACAAGAGGGACAGGCAGAACTCGTAACAGGGACAGAACCGGATCAAAACCAAACAAGAAAGCAAGATATCAGGCACAAGGCACACGTACGCACGAGGTCAACTAACTCAGCCGAGGGCAGGAGTATAACTGACACCGGACCTAGGTCAAGTGAGCATTAAATAGCCGCCCTCTGCCAGAGAGAGGCAGAAACAATTAACCCCTGTCTGACCAGGATGGGCCAAAGACAAACCCCATCCTGGATCATGACAATCACGTTTTGCACCTAGTGTTATCCTGAATTTGCCTTAATGAAGATACCTTGAACTTACGTCTTGACTTGTTTCCTGCTCGTCCCTGGTCGTCAGACACTCACATTGTGTCTTCCTTGAGCCGGCTGTCTGTTCCAGCTGCAGTGGTGGCTCACCCCCTTGGTCTTGCCCCTGACACTCCCTGTATAGGGGGTGGTTCCTCACAAGGTCAGCTCGCCCTCGGTGAGTGGGTGCCACGATCCAGAGGGTCAGCTCTAAAGAAAAAGTCGACTCAGCGTAAGCTGACCTCGTCACATTGATATGGTACAAAGCAACATTAGGGGTGGCAACATTAGTAAAAAAAACTAGCCCAGCTTGAGACCCAATGGATTTGGACACTTTGTACGGTGTCCCCTTTGGGTCTCAATGAGAATCTTTCATACCATTTTATAATGCTTTTAATTTTAATTTTTTTTTAATTTTTTGTTTACATTTTTAGCTCTTGTGGTTTATCGTTTATACATGGATTTTTATCTATGGCCTTCTACATGATGAATGCGATTAATGACGTGTAAGAAGAGGATGAATACAATTCCTTCCTTAACAGATGTCCATACCCATCTCTGTATATTTTGATTGAGTAACCACGATATCTTACTATATTGGTTATTTATAATTATAGCTAGATTGGCACATTCATTTAATTTTTTCCTATATATTATTCTATATTCTGCACTATATATATGCATTCTTTGATTCTGGCTTACTAATTGCACCTGAGCTTATTTATACCAATAACTATGTATACATATTTTTTTCACGTTATTGCTAAATAATACATAAATATGATTTATATTAGTAATGCACCCAATCTGCTGGCCAGTACATTCATTATTGTGCTTGTGAATTGTTTCTGCCATTATTTACACCCTCAGCCGCTATCTGCGGCTTGTTTGTATTTCATTGCTTCCTGGGTTGAGCTGTGCGCATGAGCAGCCTAGCGTGCTGGTTTGTTGCGTGGCAGCGACGTCTTCTTATGCAACAGCACGCCTTGTAGGCGGTGTGTGTTTGTATGACGCCATCCGCTATGCCGCTTCCTCATCCACGCCGACAGCGCATGCGCCGCTTTGCCTCATACCCCGGATGCACTGTTCTATAAATAACCTCTGCTTTTCATCACTCACCATCCCCCTGACGAAGGAGACTTCTGAAACGCGCGTCGGGACGCGTTATACCGGCACACCGCTTCTCTCCCATGTCCTGAGCCAGCAGGTAGTGGTGTTCCACCGCGATTATTAGTGTTATTCTAGGCTTGGCTGTTAGTGCTCTTTCTTTGTACATGTGACCTCTATAATGAGGATTGCTTACTAGTTATTATAACTCACATATCTTTTATGGAGCTTTTTTTGCACAATTGATACCTGTGGCTTATTTAGTTTGCACCTTATATGCACTATATTTTTTATCTTTTATTGTTTAATTGGCACTTTTTTGCACTATTTGTGTATTACACATAGTTTTGCACCTTATGCAAACTTTACAATATTATACATACCTTTATGGTTTAGTTTTTGCACTACCTTGCACATTTTGCATTTTTTTGCACAGATACTAATTATATTATATTGCGAGTTTACACCACAGGTCCATATTATTTGCACTTCATATATCTCTGCATTCCCAGCATAACAGAGGTCATTACACTCCATTGCTGCTAAAACCTTTGCCTTTTGTATATTATTTTTCTTCCTGCACCAGGCTTGTGAGACACAGGGATTATTTTGTTATAATAGTGAATCTATTATTTGTAGTTGCAACATTCTATACTCTCCCTTTATTATATCCGGTTCAATTGCCTTTTTACACCAATATTGCATTATTAATATTTGTGTATATGTATATAGATTTTATATGTTGTTGTGCTAATTTGTTAAAGGCCTTTTTATATAGCAATTTTATTTTCACTTTTATTATTCTTTACTTGCACACATTATCCCCACCAGGAGTATCACTCACCATCTTCAGCTGTGTTTATCACATTCAGGGAGGCGAACCTTCGCACTTGTCTGTTTTCTTTTGTGGAGAAGAGATCTATCCGGGGAAGGCCACACAGTGACATGATGTGTTTGAATATTTGCCGGCTCAGGCACCACTCTCTACTTGCCGAAACGTGTGGCGACTTAGGAAGTCTGCTTCTGAATTGTCTCTTCCTCTTATGTGGCGAGCTGAAAGAGAAAAAAATTGTTTTTCGGCTAAGGATGATTTTTCTTGCGGAAGACAGGCTGTCCGATCGAGTTCCACCCTGCTTGTTCAGATATGCGCTTCTGGGGCCGCGCCGAAGCCATACGGGGGGGGGGGAACGGAGGCTGCATGTTCTTCCTCCGACCCGCACTCCCACACGGGCCGTGACCACCATATCCGAACCCCGGCGGCGTGTGTACTGCAGGAAACTGTGGGCGGCCTTCCCTGGACCCATCGTTTATGCCACTGCTGCTCAGATGAGGGGGAGCTGGACTACAGCACTCCCCCGACACTGCTTCTGGACCGGAGCCCCTGCCGTTCCCACTGAGACTGCACAGGCGGCTGCCCTGGCCCAGGTACGGTTGTGTAGGAGAATCCTGCGGTTTCCCATAGGAACAGGAAACCAACTGAGGAGGAGAGGCGGACCGCCCTCTTTTATCTCTGTAGGTTTCCTGTTTCTATAGGTGGATCCCTCTCTCCGGTGGGTGCTGTCGTCGCAAAGGGTAAAAAACACATTTTATTATTGTTCCCTTACTAAGGGGGTGATAACGGGGGGTTTGATTTACTATTTATGGCGGTTTTTATATTTGGCGGCTGTCACACGCTAAAAGTCGCTTTTTATTGTAAAAATAGTTTTTGCATCACCACATATTGAGAGCTATAATTTTTACATATTTTGACCCACCGAGTCATGTGAGGTCTTATTTTTTGCGGGTCGAGTTGACGTTTTTATTGGTACCATTTTCGGGCACGTGACATTTTTTGATTGCTTTTTAAGACTGGAGACCTTTGTCGTAACCAGTGCCTTCCAATCCTGTAATGAAAACACCGACAATCCTAGATGGGTTGAACAGGTCGGTCACAGTTTATTAATTCCATAAGCAGGGAAAGGCAATTACACTTCGTAACGGGCGGCTCATACCTGTGATCCTGTCCACGATCGACAGGAGAGTTGACCCAACGAGCGGTTACGAACCTTTGCCCTCCTCCGCCACGGAGGATCCTGTGTATAACCTACACGGGACTCCGACCCCCACCCATCAGCATTAGGGCCTGTTCAACCCCATCCTGTAAATCAGACAGAAAAATATCGAGGCCAATGTCCGTCAGGTGAACTCCGTCTGGTCTTAATAGTCTCGTGTTATCCCCTTGCAGCTGGTGGTGACGGATGACGATACGGCCTTTTCCTGTCACAAATTTTACCATCCGGGCGTTAAATTTCCTCCTTGTGCACTGTATGGCTTTTTTCTCTCTTGCGCCTCGCCAGAATGCCTGTGGTATCATCTCTGACCACACGAGTATCATATCTGTGAATAAACAGGTGAACCGTTCTATATCCCTTGTCTTCCATTTATACAGATCCGCCACCTTTTGCTTGCCTAGATCATTGCCTCCCGTGTGTAACACCATTATCACTGGGCGCTTTGCCCTCCTTGAAATGCCAACCATCTCTTAGAACACCTGTTTTCATTGAAGGCCTCTGATACCCCTCCAGTTAACCTCTAGGCCCGGGAGGCCAAGATTCCTTCCTCCTGGATGCAGTTTGGCCCTTTTTTCTGCCCAATAGACATAGGAATGTCCTACAACCCAAACTTCAACTCCTGTAAGAGATAACATATGTTAATTCAGCAAATCAGGTCTTATGTATCTGGCGAAGCATGCGGATTTCCAACGACCCATTCTCTGCACTTTGGCCTCTGACACTCCTGCCCTAGCTGCTTCTGTGGCTTCCCCGATTCGGAACGAATGTGTCCCATACTCTTAGATTTGTGCTGGTTTTTTCCAAGCATAGCTTGAAAATTGCTTTGGAATTGGTACTTTGTCAGAGGGGACCCGTCTGTATGAGTGAAGAAAAATCTACTTGCGTGTTTTATTACAGCGCATCTCTCGACGATCTTTAGCGGGCAAACTGGGCCATTTGATGCGTTAACCAGAACTCATGAGCCCCTACCAGTGGGATCGCACTTTGATTTCCTCACCCGAATGCGCAGAACGTCGCTGCATATAACTATGTCCCGTTATCTAAGCCACCTTCCGACGCGTTTTTTGACTGTGGTAGTAATTCGCTAATGCACAGTGCTCCAAAAAAGACGATCGCAAAAGCTGCAGATATGAGGACCGCCTCGTATTGCGATGTGCAGACTGATGGGGATATCGAAATAATGTCATGCAATAGTCTCAGCGATATGGGGCGGCGGCATTCTTGGCTCGGTTGAAGCCTTTTCCATCCTTTAATGGCTTGCTTAATAAAAAAGAACTTTGTTAGGTCTGCCCATCCCATTAGTTGAAAGAAAAAGGCTAACCCCGATAATTTCCGTTGCGCCGACGTCCCGCTTTCCTTCAGCCGTACTAGAAATTACTCCATCACTGAACCTTGTGTTCGGTCGCTTTTATCGACTGGCCTACCCCGAATTAATGAGCACCACTCCTCCCAAGCCTTACCATAAACCTGCCAGGTAGCCGGCGACACGGAGGCACGGATTAGGGGCATCAGTGATTGGCCACTGTATCCCACAGGAATAGTGGTTGCGCGTTGGGATGCTGGATTCTGAAAGCCTGCCAATTGGAAAATAACAATGCGTTAATAATATTGTCGTCTATTTCCGCCACGACGGCTCTAAACCAAATATTGTTTTGCAGGCATAGCAGCGCTAGACGACGTAATAGAGCAAGTATGGGCAAGGATGAAGATGACGTGGTTTAGACACCTTGCAGTTTTCGTTTTTTTTGTTTGGAAATGAATGTTGCTATTTTTCAACTGATTAGCCCATATCTCCACAGCCACCACTATTGCAAATATCTCCCATAGGGCTGGGTCGCGACCCCAGCTCGATGTGGTCCATAGCTCCGGCCAGTCATTTTTGCACTATTGGTTTTTGTAGATTGCCGCAAATCCCTCTTTTTTGATCCACCCTATTGCCAGCCCAAAGTCCTTGCTTGCAGTCTCACTAGCCATGACACGTGTGACCGTTGTACAATTGCAGGAACGTCTGCCATACTAGTAAATCTGCTTGTAACGCGCGAGTGAGCCTAATTCTATGGCCGGGCTGAGAAGCGCCCTTAGTTGCCAATGATAGTCTGCTTGAGAATGCCCTGCCGACCGGCATTTCGCGGCAGGCGACCGTCAGTAGACCAAATAATGCCTGCATTTGCTGGAGTGTTACTTTGTTAACTTTGCAGATGCCTTCCAACATCTGCTGTGTTTTTTGTATTTTATCTGCTGGTAAGTGGAAAACCATTGAATTGGTGTCTATCTCGATGCCTAAAAAGGGCAAAATATTGCATTGTCCCTCTGTTTTTTCGGGCGACAATGGTACGCCGAATTGCCATGAGATAGTTTTGAATTTTTCTAGTAGGTAGGAGAAGAGTTTTGATTTTCTGGGGCCGACGAACAAAAAATTGTCGAGGTAGTGAATTAGGGATTCGCTGCCTGTTTCATACCGAACTACCAAAAACCAAGGTACTTGTTACGCCGTCCCTGCGTACTCACCCGGCCATCGCTCCCACACCGCAGCCTCCCACCGCCCGACATCCACGGAGGTCACCTCTGGCAGGTGCGCGGCCGGCGGCGTCCCTGCATGCAATGCGCATGCGCCATAGGCCGCGGCTGCGCCTCCCTCCTGCTTCTTGTGCTCCGGCTATGCCCTGACCCGGAAGCACCTCCCTGACCAATGGCAGACCAGACAGGAGCATATCAGGCCGCTTCCCCCTGAGGGAGGTGCCTGATTGTTGTGTTTCCTAGCACACTGGCCTCGCTGCATCGTGTGCTCTTGGCTCCTGCAGTTCCGTTCTTGCCTGCTCTCCGCAGCAGCCTCTCAGTCCTGCTACTCGGGTTCCTTGCTCTCTTCCGCAGTCCTGCCTCCAGTGTTCCTGTTCCGTCCTACTCCAGTCCTGCCTCCAGTATTCCTGTTCTGTCCTACTCCAGTCCTGCCGTCCTACTCCAGTCCTGCCTCCAGTGTTCCTGTTCTGTCCTACTCCAGTCCTGCCTTCCTACTCGTCCTGCCTCCAGTGTTCCTGTTCCATCCTGCTCCAGTCCTGCCATCCTACTCCAGTCCTGCCGTCCTACTTCAGTCCTGCCTCCAGTGTTCCTGTTCTGTCCTACTCCAGTCCTGCCTTCCTACTCCAGTCCTGCCTCCAGTGTTCCTGTTCCATCCTGCTCCAGTCCTGCCATCCTACTCCAGTCCTGCCTCCAGTGTTTCTGTTCTGTCATCTATACTTCATTCCCACAGTCCTACTCCGGTCCATCCTGAGCCGCCCCTCTAGGTACCGGCTACCGTTATACTCGAACCCCTGGACCTGCTCCTAACGGTCCCTGTATAGGGGTCGGTTCCACCTGGCAGCTCGCCCGGGGCCCCTCGGTGCCACGGTCCAGAGGGTCCACTCCTGGAGTTTCCGGCTCCAGACTACCCACGCTAACAGTACTAAATAACTTGAATTCGTGACATGAGATGGAATATCCCATTGGTAAGCACATCTAATATATAAAGCTCAAAGTGTGTATGTATGTATGTATGTATGTATGTGTGTATGTCCGGGATAGGCATCCGCACCGTCGCAGCTGCAGCCACAAAATTTGGCACAGTCGCACGTCTGGACCCCGAGAGCGTCCTAAGCTATGTTGTGAGACAAAATTTTAACCCCGCGCGTTCCAATTCACCAAACAATTTTGCCCCTATCTACATACTGGGGGAAAAAGTGTGTGTGCGTCAAGCCCCGCCCCTCATTATGATGTCATAATGCCCCTATTTGCATACTGGGGAAAAAGTGTGTGCGTATCAAGCCCCGCCCCTCACTATGATGTCATAATGGTTGCCATGGTGACGCTGATGTCATCATTGGTTGCAAGCCCCGCCGCTCATTATGATGTCATAATGGTTGACTATGGGATGGAGGATGTGTGATGGGTATATGGGCACTGGACTATGGGATGGCGGATATGTATGATGGGTATATGGACACTGGACTATGGGATGGAGGATATGTATGATGGGTATATGGGCACGGGCCTATGGGATGGAGGATGTGTGATGGGTATATGGGCACGGGACTATGGGATGGAGGATATGTATGATGGGTATATGGGCACTGGACTATGGGATGGAGGATGTGTGATGGGTATATGGGCACGGGACTATGGGATGGAGGATATGTATGATGAGTATATGGGCACGGGACTATGGGATGGAGGATATGTATGATGGGTATATGGGCACGGGCCTATGGGATGGAGGATGTGTGATGGGTATATGGGCACGGGACTATGGGATGGAGGATGTGTGCTGGGTATATGGGCACTGGAATATGGGATGGAGGATATGTATGATGGGTATATGGGCACGGGACTATGGGATGGAGGATATGTATGATGGGTATATGGGCATGGGACTATGAGATGAAGGATGTGTGATGGGTATATGGGCACTCGACTATGGGATGGCGAATATGTATGATGGGTATATGGGCATGGGACTATGGGATGCAGAATATGTATGATGGGTATATGGGCATGAGACTATGGGATGGAGAATATGTATGATGGGTATATGGGCACTGGACTATGGGATGGAGGATATGTATGATGGGTATATGGGCACGGGACTATGGAATGGAGGATGTATGATGGGTATATGGGCATGAGACTATGGGATGGAGGATATGTATGATGGGTATATGGGCACGGGACTATGGGATGGAGGATATGTATGATGGGTATATGGGCATGAGACTATGGGATGGAGGATATGTATGATGGGTATATGGGCACGGGACTATGGGATGGAGGATATGTATGATGGGTATATGGGCACGGGACTATGGGATGGAGGATAATTATAATTTGCTATAACTAACCACAGTTAGTTACTATGCCCGTGCAGCGCCGGGCTCTTCAGCTAGTATCAAAATAGTGCTGGTCCACTTTGCAGCCAAGGAGGTGAAAACATTCGGGGTGCACAGGTAGTAAACACAATGCCGATTCTATGTCGGATTTAGCTAGCAGGGCGCCGGGTCCGGCCAAGGTCTACCGCCTTATCGAAAGACGTGTATGTGACAGATGCTTCTTCTGGGGAGATGGCGTCGTTAACAGATTCGCCCTTTGGGTGAGACAAATGATGGATTAGGCGGTATTTACCTGGTTCCTTTTTTGGGATAATACCTAATGGTGATTGTGATGAACGGCGGACAACTGCCACCAAATTGCAACGGACAGCAGACCCAGTGCCACCAATATGTCACAATCCCACCACTGCCACCAATGTGACGAACAGCACGGCCGGTGCCACCAATACGCCATGGTCCCACCACTGGCATGGGCATGTCAGCGGACGGAGGGACGCGACGCACTGCCGACACACGGCTATCACAGGCACAGTGGGGGCTTATCTTAGTTATCCCACCACTGGCACCATGTGACAAAAACACAGCAAGCTAATCTTGCTCTAACAATTTATCACAGGGGGTATTTTGGTTGCCCCATCACTGCTAACAACCTTCCAAGAACTGCAGGGATTTATGTATATCCCAATTTCTCAGTTCCACTTTCGAACTCACAGCTCTCCAGCGCCCCCCTTACCCTCAGGTCAGTCAGGGAACTGCACCTAGGATAATTAGTCGCCGGACGGGCTGCTTGTTGTGTACGGGCAATTAGACTACTGCAGTACGGGAATTATCAATGCTGTGGCCTCAACCACTCATTCAGCAATATAAGACCTTTCAGTACTGCCAGCTAGCCTCGCCAGCCACGCACACCATGCTGCCACCAGCTCCCAGACTTAATGGAGGGGTTCGAAGCCAACCCGAACAGTAGCGTAATTATCTAAAAAAAAAGCGCATAGTTCGTTTCTTAGAGCATGGAGACAGAGCTAATAGATTTTATCTTTTATTCCCAAAAGAAAACAAATACAAATATAAAACAAAGTGGATGAAAGAACAGAAAGTAACACTCACATGTGTGTAGTTGGTATTAGGCAGACCATGTGGCTGGGGAGAGAAGGTGGAACCACACATCTCCACTCATCTGGGTTCTGGTCGGCGCGGATGCTGTAGCTCCCACTGACTCATTGTAAGGGAGGGGTGCCTTATAGCCCAGGGTCTGTGACATCACGAAAGGGGCAGTCTGCAGAAGTTCATCCCCCCTTTCTCCAAGTTGCCAATTAACTAAAAAACTTTTGATAACCATAGCTCAACGAGGGAAGCTCGTATCAACACACTGAGGGCCTCATAGGTTGTAGTTCATCAAATGTAATAAAGCATCAGACATGCCATACTTAGGACACTCCGCTTGGGAGCAATCCATATCTCAGGTTCTGGCGGTGATAGAACTCTGCAAGAGCCACCATAGGGAAGCCGGGTCCACGCAGATCACAGAAATGTCAGTTTCGTTTTTCTGTCGCGATCGGAGCCCATGCTAGCCTATTTTAATATCTCTCATAGTATTATTTCAGACACATGTCCCAGAAAACAAAGGACTTCCTTTAGCTTAACTAATTAACATTCCTTTCTGTGGAGATGGACCAAATGATATAGGGGAAGTGTCCTATTACCAGTGCGGACACAGGCTGTTAAGGGGGGGAATGAGGGAAGCTGTAGGAGCTGACAGGCTGAATTTCTCATCAGAGTGAAGTGGGAGATTTCTAGAAGGTTCTAGAAACATCATACTTTATAGACATTTTACAATACACCTCCCCCTTTTAGAGGGCACTACGGAGGCATTACCTCTCGGTAATCGGCCATGCACACCTCAGCGGGTTCACCCCGGCGGGACAACCCATCGGCATTGCCATGTTCACTGCCCTTTTTGTGTTGTACAGTAAAGTCGTACTGTAGAAATGCAAGGCTCCAGCGGAGCAACCTTACATTGGTTCCGGATACTGTGTGCAACCAGCTCAGAGGATTGTGGTCGGTTACCACCGTGAAGGTGCGCCCATACAGGTAGGGCTGCAAATGTTGCAGTGCCCACACCATGGCCAGACACTCCTTCTCAATGGTCGAGTATGCCACTTCCCTTGGCAAAAGTTTCCGGCTCAGGTACAACAAGGGAGGCTCCTGGTTCCCTGAGTCGACCTGGCTGAGCACAGCACCGAAGCCAAACTCGCTGGCGTCGGTATGTACCAGAAACGGGTGACTGCTGTCGACTACTCAACACTGGAGAGTTGCACAGGGCTGCTTTCAAAGCTTGAAAGACTGCCTCACAGTCATATGTCCAGTTGACTGTTTGGGGTAGCCTCTGCTTGGTGAGGTCGGTCAAGGGTTTTGCAAGGGTGCTATAGTCCTGCACGAACCGCCTATAGTACCCTGTAGTGCCCAAGAAGGACTTCACCTGTTTCTTGGTCCTGGGGGTGGGCGAGGAGGCGATTGCGTCCACCTTTTCTGGCTCCGGACTCATGGAACCCCTGCCTACCCGGTGCCCCAGGTAGTGGACCTCGCTCATGCCCATCTGGCACTTTCCCGGCTTGATAGTCAGGCCTGCCTGGTGAAGACGCTTGAGCACCTCCTGGAGATGCTGAAGGTGTTCCTCCCAGGTGGAACTGAAGATGGCAATATCGTCCAAGTACACCACCGCGTACTCCTCCAGTCCCCGGAGCAGGTGGTTGACCATCCGTTGGAAAGTGGCAGGGGCATTTTTCATGCCGAAGGGCATGACTGTCGACTCGTACAGTCCAAAGGGGGTGATAAAGGCAGATTTCTCCTGCGCCTCAGGGGAATCTGCCAGTATCCCTGACTCAAATCCATGATGGATATGTACCTTGCTTTCGCCAACCGCTCAAGCAGATCCTCGATGCGCGGCATCGGGTGGGCATCAGAGGTTGTGATGGCGTTGAGCCCCCTGTAGTCCACGCAGAACCGGGTGGTTCGATCTTTTTTAGGCACGAGGACTACAGGTGAAGCCCATGCGCTTTTTGACCGTCGAATCACCCCCAGCCTTAACATCTCATCGATCTCTTGGCGCATGACCTGTTGCACCTCCTCAGAGATCCGATAAGGTGTTCGCTGTAGTGGGGCGTGATTCCCGGTGTCCACCTCATGAACCGCTAATTCCGTCCTCCCAGGTCGGTTGAACACCGCCCGGAAGGGTTCCAGGGTTTCCACCAACTGCGACCGCTGGGATATGGTTAGCAAACCACTTATCTCCATGTCCTCAATGGACCCATTGGCCTTGGCTTGGGCCAGCATGTCCAGGAGGGGATCTTCCTCCCCATCCTTGGGCAGGTTGCAGACCGGTAGGACGCAAGCTTCACGTTCGTGGTGCGCCTTCAGCATATTGACGTGAAAGGCCTTGCGCCTACCCCAAGCATGGTCAAGCGTGACCACGTAGGTGACTGGGTTGAGCTGTTGGTGGACGACGTATGGGCCTTCCCAGGCTGCCTGAAGCTTATCCGTTGGTATGGGGACCAGCACCCACACCTTTCGACCCACTTGGTAGGTCCGCTCCCGGGCGTTCTGCTTCTGGTCAGCCTGAGCCTGCGTCATGTTGTCATGCACCAACTGCGTCAAGGTCTGCATCTTGTCACGGAAGCGCATGACATAATCCACGATGGACACTCCTGTGGGGTTTGGCTCATCTTCCCAGGATTCTCTTATCAACCCAAGGGGTCCCAGGACTCGCCTGCCATACAGGACCTCGAAGGGGGAGAACCCAGTCGAGGCCTGCGGAACTTCTCTGTAAGCGAACAGCAGGTGTGGGAGATACTGCTCCCAGTCGCGCCCTTGGGTCTCAACCAGCATGCGGAGCATCTGTTTAAGGGTACCGTTGAAGCGTTCACACAAACCATTAGTCTGTGGGTGATACGCACTCGATACCAGGTGCTTCACCTGAATTTTCTCACAGAGAGCCTCCATTAGGCGAGACATGAATTGGGTCCCTTGATCGGTAAGCATCTCCCTGGGAAATCCTACCCTTGAAAAGATGGTCACCAGTGCGTCAGCCACCTTATCTGCCCTGGTTGAAGACAGATCTACTGCCTCTGGGTACCGGGTAGCGTAGTCCAGAGCTGCTGGGGTCGGCCAGCGTGCCTACAATGTCCACCGCGATTCTCTGGAAAGGTGTTGTGAGTTCATTTTCTGGTCTACCAGTTGTGAGTTCTCCTTCCAGGCTCCCTCTGGTGGTAACAGGAGGTAGTGAGGCTGATTTAATCAGTAGAGATTTGCCACCTGATAATGAGGATGACGATTGGACCTCAGGAATCTCAGATTGGATTTAAGACAGCCGACGCCCTACTCTGGTGCTGGTGATTCCTTCTGCTTGTCAGGTCTTGGTTCTCAGCTCTGTTCCAGTCAGCTCAAGCTAAGTTTCACACTTGATTTTGTTGGTCTATTCAGTTTTTTGTGTGGTCAGCCAGTCCCGGCTGGGGCTGTGCTGAATTTCCACTCTTATTTATCTGTATTTGCCAATTTGCTTTTTGTCCCTTATTAGATTGGCCTCTTTTTGCTCTGTCTCAGAATATTTCAGAGTGCTGATATAGTGGGAGAAGTCTAGTGACTTCAAGGTTAATTTTGTTATCAGAAGTGTTGGACATTATTTTGTAGGGTTTTGGGCAGATTGCAGACAGTGTCTTTCCTTTCCTCTCCTTTCTAGTTAGTTTGGGCCCCATCGTTTGCTCAGCCTATTTTCCTGCCTGTGTTTGTGTTTTCATCTTGTTTCACCGTCAATACATGTGTGGGGGCTGTCTATTCCTTTGGGGTCTGCTCTGGGACAGTTAGTTTTCCCCTTTTCTTGCTTTAGGCTTATTTAGTCCTCCGGCCGTGACGAGGCGTCTAGGTTCATCGTAGGTACGCTCCACGGCTGCTGCTAGTTGTGTGGTTAGGATCAGGGATCTGCAATCTGCATAGTTACCAACTCTCTGGTTTTTCTGAGCTTAGCATGTTTAGGTTTTTTCCTCCTCGGTGACCCATTCCTAACAGAAAGGCTCCTCTATCACTGGCAAAGGAATAAGGGGAGCCTTAAGAGCAGGCCCCGCCTTACCCACTTTTTGACAGGTGTTACAGAAGCGGCAGTATTGTGTTACATCTGTCCCCATCTTGGGCCAATAGAAGTGTTGAGACAGCCATGCCTTTGTTTTGCTGATCCCCAAGTGTCCAGCAAGTGGAATCTCATGGGCAATCCGCAACAACTCAGTTCTGAACTGTAGGGGGACGACTAGCTGTCTTTCCCTCAACCACTCCTTTCGGGAATCTCCGGGTACTGTCTCCCGGTACAACCTTCCTCGTTCCCAGAACACCCTCTCCTTATCAGGCTCGGAGGTGGGCATCTCGGCGAGGTGTCTCAATTTCTCCTGGCTTGCATCTGAGTGCAGAGCAGCCTGGAACTCCTTGCTGGAGGCTGCCAGAAGTGACGTCAGGGTTCCTTCCTTACTGGGACCCTCTGGAACCTGCTCTGGGTTCACCTCTGGTTCAGTCTCTCCTGTAGCAGAAGAGAGTCCAGAAGACAGGGCGCTACCTGCGATCTGGGCACTCTGACTGTGTGTAACAGCTGCTATGTATGCTGTCTCCCTGGGGATTTCTACAGACCCACCAATCGGTGCTGCTATGGGCCCTACTTCCCCATCCACCCCCAACACTTCTGGAGCAGTGCTACATATGGGCCCGTTACCTTCCTCGGTGGCACTGGTCAGTTGCATGGCATTACCTTCCTCATGGTCCCCATGAACTTCCCCATTTCCTTGAGCACCATTGCTTGCTCCTGCCAGGGGTTCCTCAGCCGTCTCACTCCGCAGAGTGACGGGGCTGAGCACTTCAGTACCTGTGGACACATCTACCGCTTCAAAGAAAGGGTTAACGGGTTCAGTCGGCACAGATACATCAACATCATCATTATCATCATTCCTAGGAATAGAATGGTTATCAGATTGCTTTGGTACATTCACTTCACCATCAGCAACATTCCTGGGGAAAGAATGGTTGTTAGTTGCATCATTACTCTTCAAGACATTAGCAGGTAACACATTCAGTTTCCCATCATCATCACCAGGGTTAACGTTACCCTTATTATCAGATTGGGGAAGGGTGTCAGGGACATAGTATGCAACCATCCTCCCCAAGTCGGTCCCCAATAAAACATCAGTGGGCAGGTTTTCAGACACTCCCACTTCCCTCACTCCGCTCCCAGCACCCCAATCAAGAAATACCCGGGCCACTGGCAAGGGACAGAGGGTACCCCCGATCCCGGTGACAGTCAGGGTTTTCCCCTCAACAAACTCTTCAGGGGTCACCAGTCCAGGACGGATGAGGGTTCGTTCAGCCCCGGTGTCCTTAAGGCCTGTAGCAAGACGGACCCCCACCTGGATGGGTTGAACGTTGTCGTCAATCCTCCCAACCACACCTCCCACCAAAAGAAGAGGCGTTGGGCCCAGAGGCCTTGGCTGGGGGGGTTCTTCGGCTTTTCCGCACAGGTGTAAATGAGGTGACCAGGCCACTTGCAGTGGAAACACAGGCGACTGTCAGTAGTAGGCCTGGTGTTGGCAACAGGGACAGGGCCTCCGGAGAGACGGCTAGCTGGGTCACTGGGGTTGGTTGCAGGCTTACCCCCTCTCCAGCTGGTGGTGACGGGCCTCCGCGTCTCTGGCTTCCGTTTGGCCTCATAGTTGTCGGCAATCTTTGCCGCTTTGTCCGCATTCGCTGGTTCGCGGTCCAGGATGAACTGTCGGACCTCAGGTGGGCAAAGATGCAGGAACTGGTCTTTGATCATCAGGTCCCGTAGCAGCTCAAAGGAATCAACGGACAGTCCATGGATCCACTGGTCAAAGTGGGTCCTAAGTCCTTCCACCACATCGCTATAACTATCGTGTGGGCCACGTTGGAGGTTCCGGAACTTCTTTCGGTTTACCTCAGGTGTCAGCCGGTATTTGGCGATCAGAGCCTGCTTGATGGCATCATAGTAATCGTCGCCTTCTGACGGCAGAGAAGCAAACACCTCCAGAGCTTTGCCTTTTAGCCCTGGGGTCAAGTACCTGGCCCATTGGACCTTATCCAGCCTGTACTGTCGGCAGGCTTTCTCAAAAGCTCGCAGAAACGTATCCAAGTCCCCATCCTTTTCCATCACGGGAAAATGCTCTGGCTGGGGTTTAGGACTCTGGACGCTGCTGGGCTCCCTGCTTTGGGCTGTGGGGGGCATTCCCCCCACGCTGGAGCACCTCCAGTTCATGGGCCCTCTGCGCCTGGCGCTCGGCTCTCAGCCTCAGCTTGGCGTTCGGCTCGGACCTCCTGACGATATTGCTGGTTTAGCCTCACCCGCCCCTCACTGTCTTCGGCGGGGAGTTCGTCCAAGGCCGCTTGCAAGTAGGGGTCCAATCTGTCCTGATTGTATGTGGAGCCAGCGCTCAGGAGTGGAGCCTCTGCTGCAGTCCCATTGTTACTCGGGACCGCTTCTGCCTTGGCTGGGCTCTAGTCGTTTTCCCGTTGCACCAGAGCAGCGATCAGTTGGGCTTTGCTTTTGTTCGTGGTGTCGATCCGCCACACCCCACAGAGGGCAATGAGATGCCTTGTTATGCTGCTTATACCACTCTGCTCCCATTGTAGCCATGGTTGCCAAATAAAAGATAGAAAAGAAAAACGGAGAGAAGGAAGGGAATACTCGCACGTACACACAAATGTCTCAGGACTAGTAACCACGGAGTCTGTTCTCCAAAACCTATGATGCAGGATTTCCGCAGGAACCGTGCGGGTTTTTAGTGAGAGGAATGATTGCGCAAACCAAATCACTAATGCACTATGATAATCCCACCGCTCTGCCACCAATATGTGAACGGTGGACCACTGCCACCAAATTGCGACGGACAGCGGACATTGTGCCACCAATGTCACGATCCCACCGCTGCCACCAATGTGACGAACAGCATGGCCGGTACCACCAATACGCCACGGTCCCACCACTGACACGGGTATGTCAGCGGACGGAGGGACACGATGCACTGCCGGCACATGGCTATCACAGGCACAGTGGGGGCTTATCTTAGTTATCCCACCACTGGCACCATGTGACAAAAACACAGCAAGCTAAACTTGCTCTAAATATTTATTACAGGGGGGTATTTTGGTTTCCCCACCACTGCTAACAACCTTCCAAGAACTGCGGGGATTTATGTATATCCCACTTCCTCAGTTCCACTTTGGAACTCGCAGCTCTCCGGCACCCCCCTTACCCTCAGGTCAGTCAGGGAACTGCACCTAGGATAATTAGTCGCCGGACAGGCTGCTTGTTGTGCATGGGCAATTAGACTACTGCAGTAAGGGAATTATCAATGCTTTGGCCTCAACCACTCATTCAGCACTATAAGACCCTTCTGTACTGCCAGCTAGCCTCGCCAGCCGCGCACACCACGCTGCCACCAGCTCCTAGACTTAATGGAGGGGTTCGAAGCCAACCCGAACAGTAGCGTAATTATCTAAAAAAAGGCACATAGTTCGTTTCTTAGAGCATAGAGACAGAGCTAATAGAGTTTCTCATTTATTCCCAAAAGATTACATAGATAAAAGTTGCTATAAAGTTGAGACATTACATATGTACAAATACAAATATAAAACAAAGTGGATGAAAGAACAGAAAGATACACTCACATGTGCGTAGTTAGTATTAGGCAGACCATGTGGCTGGGGAGAGAAGGCGGAGCCACATGTCTCCACTCATCTGGGTTCTGCTTGGCACGGACACTGTAGCTCCCGCTGACTCATTGTAAGGGAGGGGTGCCTTATATCCCAGGGTCTGTGACATCACAAAAGGGGCAGTCTGCAGAAGTTCATCCCCCCTTTCTCCAAGTTGCCAGTTAACTAAAAAACTTATGATAACCTGAGGGCCTCATAGGTTGTAGTTCATTGAATGTAATAAAGCAACATCAGACATGCCATACTTAGGACACTCCGTTTGGGAGCAATCCATATCTCAGGTTCTGGCGGTGATAGAACTTTGCAAGAGCCACCGGAGGGAAGCCGGGTCCGCGCAGATCACAGAAATGTCCGTTTCGTTTTTCTGTCGCGATCAGAGCCCATGCTAGCCTATTTTAATATCTCTCATAGTATTATTTCAGACCCATGTCCCAGAAAACAAAGGACTTCCTTTAGCTTAACTTATTAACATTCCTTTCTGTGATGGGCCAAATGCTATAGGGGAAGTATCCTTTTACCAGTGCGGGCACAGGCTGTTAAGGAGGGGGAAGGAGGGAAGCTGTAGGCGCTGACAGGCTGAATTTCTCATCAGAGTGAAGTGGGAGATTTCTAGGTTCTAGAAACATCATACTTTATAGACATTTTACATTACAGCAATATTTTGAGATTTTAAAATGGCAGTGACTGAAAGGGGCCCGCTATTCTACCTAATTCCACCTCCTTTTGTATTTTTTGTCTTAGGATTTTGGGGAATTCACGAGCAGATTTTAGGTTCTCGGATAGGGATGGCGTTCTTGTAAACTTGAAAGGGATAAAAAAAAAGCCATCCATAAAACCTGATAGTAGTTGCTGTGCTGCTTTTTTATTGGGGTAGAGATCTAGCCAGGGGGCCATCGCGTTTATGCTCACTGGGGTTCTGCCTTGCCGGTGCTCTGTTTGACTGCTGAGTGCACCTTGATGCTGGGTGTTCCCCCTGCAAGGTGAGCAATCATGTCTGAATTTGCATAGCGCGTGGAAACAGCAGTTTCCCTCGTTAAACAGCCATCAGGCCCCGAGTTTTCGTATAACCACCTGCAGAGTAATTAGTGGTTGCAGCTGAAAAGGGGGGCTGCTTCTGTGACAGCATGAGACGCAGCCACACGCCTGTCGATTTAACTCCCCAACCTAGATCGGGCTGTAGGGCCAGCTGCCTGCGGAACTCCTTGTCATACCGCCGCCAGACTGAACCGCCATGCTATTTCTATGAACTATATATTGTGTCTTGATATGTAAATAATTCGGAACAGCGTTCCGGATGCTTCTGGCCCATAATACAGCGAAGGCCTGAAGCCAATTATTCATAGTTAATGCTATTTTTGATCTATTCTTATCATATCCCCAGTCGTTAGTTTTATCCACCATTTGTTGGTCAGCTGATAACAGCAACCATATGTCAACATAATCATTGTTCCAGATTTTTTGCCTAGTCTCCTGATCTGGAGCGCCGAGCGGGCTGCTGTCTGCAGAACCTGCAAGGCACAAATCAGATTATCTAAAGCTGAAAATGAATTGAGGCTTGCAAGAGATGTCAAAAGCAATAATAAAGGATTTTGGGGATATGTCAAAAGTAAAAGAAAAGTCAAAGATGCTATAGGATTTTTACAGGATGAAAATGATGAAATGGTAAGACAGGATGTTGAGAAGGCTGAACTTTTAAATTCCTATTTTACATCTGTTTTCTCTCAGAAAGGAAATGTAACATCAACTGTTATTCACTGTCCTATTAAGGGAATAGAAGAATCCAGGATATCTATAAACAGAAAGATAGTGAGGAAACACTTAGCTAACCTAAATGTATTCAAGTCTCCAGGTCCAGATGAATTACACCCCAGAGTACTGAAGGAGATAGCAGAAGAAATTTTTGAACCCCTCTCCATAATCTTTGAAAATTCTTGGAGAACAGGAGAAGTGCCAGAAGACTGGAGAAGAGCAAATGTTGTTCCTATCTTCAAAAAGGGGAAGAAGGTGGACCCAGGCAACTATAGGCCGGTGAGTCTGACTTCTATACCAGGAAAGATCTTTGAACAAATTATTAAACAACATGTATGTCAATACCTGGATAAGAATGAAGTGATTAAACAGAGTCAGCATGGGTTTGTAACTAATAAGTCATGTCAGACTAACTTAATTTCCTTCTATGACGGTATCACTGATTGGGTGGATCAAGGAAATGCTGTAGATATAGTATATCTTGACTTCAGCAAAGCATTTGACAAAGTCTCTCATACAATCCTTATTGAAAAAATGACTAAGTATGGAATGGACAAGGCAACTGTTAGGTGGATTCATAACTGGCTTAGTGATCGGACCCAAAGAGTGGTCGTAAATGGCTGCACATCCAGTTGGAAGAATGTCTCAAGTGGGGTACCACAGGGCTCTGTCCTGGGCCCTGTATTGTTCAACATCTTTATCAACGATTTAGATGAAGGAATTGAGGGTAAACTGATTAAATTTGCTGATGACACAAAGCTAGGAGGGATAGCTAATACTAGAGAAGAGAGAGAGAGAAGATTCAAAAAGATTTAAATAAACTGGAGAAGTGGGCAGCAACTAACAGAATGGTTTTTAACAGGGAGAAATGCAAAGTACTACATCTGGGCAATAAAAATGAAAAAAGCATATATAGAATGGGAGGAATAGGGCTAAGTGACAGCACATGTGAAAAAGACTTGGGTATACTAATAGATCACAGACTGAATATGAGTCAACAGTGTGATGCAGCAGCAAAAAAGGCAAATGCAATTCTAGGATGTATTAACAGAAGCATACAGTCTAGATCACGTGAAGTAATTATTTCCCTCTACTCCTCTTTGGTCAGACCTCATCTGGAATATTGTGTCCAATTTTGGGCACCACATTTTAAAAAAGACATCAACAAACTGGAGCAAGTTCAGAAAAGAGCGACCAGAATGGTGACCGGTCTGCAAACCCTGTCTTATGAGGAAAGGTTGCAGGATTTGGGAATGTTTAGTTTGCAAAAGAGAAGACTGAGAGGAGACTTAATAGCTGTCTACAAATATCTAAAGGGCTGTCACATTGTAGAAGGATCAACTTTATTCTCATTTGCACAAGGAAAGACTAGAAGCAATGGGATGAAGCTGAATGGGAGGAGACACAGATTAGATATTAGAAAAAACTTTTTGACAGTTAGAGTGATCAATGAGTGGAACAGGCTGCCACGAGAAGTGGTGAGTTCTCCTTCAATGGAAGTCTTCAAACAGAGGCTGGACAGACATCTGGGATGATTTAGCGAATCCTGCTTTGAGCAGGGGGTTGGACCAGATGGCCCAGGAGGTCCCTTCCAACTCTACGATTCTATCCCGCAGGTGTCTTTATGTAGACTTGCTGACTGTTGTAGTATTCGCCACTGTCACGCTTGGATGCGATAGGTGTAGAACTAGGTCATTTATTGCTGAGGTTAGCTCCCTTTCTTTTAGGTTATCCCCGTAGAGTAATAGCTCCCCGCTAGTTTTTGAACACTCACCGCTGCGTTACTCTGGAGGGGTGATCACAGATCCTGGAGGAACCCCGGCTCCCGCTGATGTTGACTGGGCGATGTCACAGGATGGGGAAATTCTGGCTCCCGCTAACGCGATGGACTGGCCGATGTTTTGTCTGGAAACCAGGGAAGCTTGAGAAGCGTATTCCTGGTTGTTAGCCAATGATGGAGCGCATGACGGATTGTCGTACGCTCGAGCCTGAGTACAACCATGTGATGGCGGAATTACGGCGGTCTTGTGCGACTACATGGCAGCTGGTGTGGCTGGAAGACGTGGGGGATGGTTCTCCCCGGCTGATAGCCCTGGAGGGTGCGCGCGACTTGGGTGCGCAGCAAACGCACTGATATCAGCCCTCTGGGACTGGGATGTGTCGGACCCTTCAGTTGTGACTGATGAAAGCCATCCTGAGGCCCGCGATCTGCGGCTGCTCCTATGCGAGCTGCGTCGGTAACGGGAGGGGCGTTTAGAGGGGTAGCAAGAATGGTGACGGGAGTTGCTGGAGGTAGATTGGGAGGATGTGTGGCATCTACGCCTGCGTCCGCCGTTACTATGTTGTGTCTCGTGGGGGCTATATCAGTTACAGGCGGGGAGTTACTGGCCGTAGTGGGTCCCGTCCTGCTGCTTAGTAAGGGGGTGGTTGTGGGATTAAAGTTCTCAATCCCATTGCTGCGATATGGCAGGGCAGGGGTTAATGGTACGTCTTTATTTAATTGGGCTGTGGGGGGAGGTGTAAATGTCAGTGTATTTGGTGCCATTAATGAAGTTAAAATAATCTGCATTTTGCAGCTGTGGAGCGCTCTGATCGGTCTGGTTGACCGAACAGGGTGCTCCCCAGCTGCTGCATTGGGTCCTGCAGGTCCCTCGGTACCCCTGTACAGGCATAGTGGCTGCGCCTGCCGGGGGTAGCGTGGAGACCTGTCCAGGACTTCTCTGACGCTGCATCTCCGGGGACCGGAAGTGATGTAATAGTGGGCGGGGCTTGGATGTATGACGCTGAGGACTGCGCCATATCGCATATATTAGGGTGCCAACCTCCGCGGCAAGGAAGGGACGCACTAGGGCTTATTAGGGCGAGTGTAGTGCCCTGATATATTGCACAATTTGTATATCTAAAATATTATGTACCCTGCTCCCTATATTGGTACTATCCAGGTTTTTAATATTGGAATAAAAGTTAATTTTTAGCGCTGGCGTTATCCAGCCTGCTTCCGGGGAGCTTGCGGCAAGGAGGAGTCCCGCATCCCCGACCTGAAGGCGCTCTGGATACCGGGAATGCCGCTCGGACCGGCGGCTTCCCGGCGCTGGGGCAGATCTACCCCACACCGCGGTCTGCGCCGGAGGGTGAGTGAATGCAACGGGGGTGGAGGTGCGAGGGACAGGGACCCAAGCAGGGGAGGCTGGCACCCGCGCCGTGCTGGGACTACATGCGGGGTTGCCGGTGAGCCCAGGGGGAAGTACTGCCCCTGGGGAAGCAGGCAGCGCTGCCGTGGCAGGGACGGCAGAGAGCCCAGGGAGGTGAGCGCTAAGGCTGCTAATCAAAGCTCGGGTCCAGTGCTCACCTTCCTGTGCTGCTCTCCACCGCAGTGCCTCGAATCCAATCGTCGGACATGCTGAACACAATAGCTTACAGGTGTCCGCCGGGGGGTAAAAGAGGAAGTTAATGGCACAACACCTGGTAGTAACCTCTGTAGGTGTGGCCGTAGAACCCTTCCCCTTGAAGAACCATTGGCCGGCAGGGTCATCCCAATTAGTGCATCACCAAGGGGATTGGTGTGAGGTGGGGACTGGGCACTGGCAGTATTTTATTGTTTGTTACATGGGCTCCACAGTCAGAGGCGCGCTTCCTTATGCAGTTCCGCACCCGCCATTCAGATTTTTGGGAGACAGAATGAGTAAAAACCAGTATTTCATGTTTATTTTTTTTTTTTGGGGGGGGGGGGCATTTACACCGTTACGCATGTGGTAAAGCGGTTTTGTTCTTCGGGTCAGTACGATTACAGCGATACCTCATTGGCGCTTTTATATAATAAAAACAATTTTATATAAAAAAAATTTTGCATTGCTTTATTCTGCGAGCTATAACTTTATTTTTCGCTGATGACGCTGTATGGCGGCTCATTTTTTGCGGAACAAGATGACATTTTCAGCAGTGCCATGTTAATTTATATCCATCCTTTTGATCATGCGTTATTGCACTTTTTGTTCGGCAGTATGATAAAAAAAAAATAAAAAACAAAGCAAAAAACAATGCTTTAAGGGGTTAACTAGTGGGAGTTTTATAGGGCGAGTCGTTACGGACGCAGCGATACTAAACGTGTACTTTTATTTTTTTTATTAACAAAAAAAACTATTAGGGAATTTTTTTAATTTTGGATTTTTTTATTAGTTATTTTTACACGATTTTTTTTTTTCACTTTATAGTAATGTCCCAGGGGGGACATTACAATAAATGGTCAGATCGCTGCACAGGCTTCCTCACTGCTTGCTCTCAGCAGGCACTGAAGCCGCCTCCCTGCAGGACCTCGAAGGCCCCCGCGGCATTATTGGATCCGGGGGCCTGCAGGGAAGAGACCCTCAGAGGAGCGTGAGCACATCGCGCTGCTCCGAGGGTCTCAAGGAAGAACGCAGGGAGCCCCCTTCCTGCCCGATTCTTCCCTATGCCTCCGGTACACTGCGATGTTTGATCGCAGTGTGCCAGGGGGGTTAATGTGCCGGGGGCATAAGTCACTGCCGATAACACATAGTGCCGGGTGTCAGCTGTGATAATCAGCTGACACCCGGCCGCGATCAGCGGCGCACCCTAGTGAGCCCGGCTGATCGCGGTGACGTTCTATCCCGTCCCCGGTCATACGGGCCTGGGTACCGTGGACGGGATAGTACGTTGATGTCAAAAAGGGGTTAAAGAACAGGCCTGACTACAATTCCTCAAATGAGTTGGAGAAAAAGCAGATATAAAGACACAGGGTCACCGGGTGCCCTGGTCCGGTAGCCAAAATGGACCAGGAATCATTCCACCGAATGCCTGCTCTCCTATTAACGTGAAAAGAAAAGGGGGAGACAGGGCGCTTCCAATGCGTAGGTCTGTATGGAAAGTAGATGAGTGCACAGCAAGTGTTAGGCTCACCTGATAGGGTTGTGAGAGTCACAACACCTATAATCGCATAAAACAGCTGCAGCAATCCGCATGAGGTCCAAGGACTTGGTACAAAGAGAAGGCTGGTAGTGCAATAAGAGACTGCGCTGCTGTGGTAGAATTCAAGATATCTTTATTGCCAATAAAGATATCTTGAATTCTACCACAGCAGCTCAGTCTCTTATTGCACTACCAGCCTTCTCTTTGCTCTCCTATTAACGTAGCATAATGCTACTCGGACAACACAGGGTGAGTGTAAAACGGTGTGGCGATACTTTATTGAAACACAGAACTGGCAAATAACACATCGAACAGTCCCAACACAGTCCCCAAGATAGTGCAAATTAGTCTCACCTTTCTGCTGACACGCCAGGATAACAGCAGCTGTGATTTCAGACCTTCCAGGCCGATTACCCAAACTGTGGCATGCACTGTCCAGAGGCAACGACAAGATTAAGAAAAAGACAGTCCACTGAGGTAGAAGACCAGTTGACCGGAGGGTCACAACCTGGCTTCTACATACATCTCCATGGGGCTCAGTCGACCGGTGGGTCAAAATCCTGACTAACCCAATCGTATCCCTGGATTAATGGTCAGTGGAGCGTATGTGTTCTTTCAGCTGTGGCCATGGTCTCCTAAGCTGGCATCCTGCAGAAAGACAAATCTGTGTCCCTCATTATGGAGCCATGTCTTGGCTGCTGTCTTGTAGAGTCTCTGGTTATTTTTGGATGTCTTGGCTGAATCTGTCTCCTCATACAGAGGCATATAACCTTTTTATAGTTAGCAACTGTCCATCAGTATTCGCAGGTAAAGGGGAAGAATGGTAATAAGACCTACTCGCATTGCTTGATTACATAATCTATTTGCTTAGGTTATCCTCCTCTAATTTGCAAGTCAACAAAATGGCTGGACAGGACAATGTGTAATCAACATAACAGCAAACATCAGTGTTCCATGACCCTGTATTTCTAGTGTGGAGACAAGGGGTCGGCATGTGCCCTGGTTCGCTAGCATAATTAGCATATCAGCAAACATTACTAGTCATCCAGGATAAGAGCACAATATGTTACATGAAATGTCAACTTACAAAACAATATTACAGGCTTACACTAGCAAAAGTCTGTTTTCTTGACCAACCAGAAACACAAATTCAAAAGTCAACATATAGTCTATTATTCCTGGCTTGCTGAAAATACGACGTCTGGTTACTTACGATACAGTGACGCGTCCTCACCACTAAGCATCCAGGATAACAGCACAATATGTTACAACAAATTGTCTACTTACAAGTCAATATTACAGACTTACATGAACAAAAGTCTGTTTTCTTGACCAACCAGAAAGCAGCACAAATTCAACAGTCACCAGAGAGATAACCGTCAATGACTCCCGGGCTTGCTGAAAATAGATGCCTGAATAACCTCTTCACGACCGCCCACAGTAGATAAACGTTGGCGCTTGCTGGGCTTTGTGCAGCGCCGACGTTTATCTACTGTCGGCGGTTTTGTGCCCCCCGGGACCCCCACATACCTTCCAACGCGGGGATCCCGGTGCGCAATGCATGCTGGGACCCCCGACGTCATCAAGACCTGATTGGTTCAGGTCCCGATGACGTTAGCGTCACAGCAGCCAATGGGAGCGATCGCTGGGAAAGCTGCTTGTTTCCCGGCGATCTCCCTCATTGTAACGCGGCTACTCCCTCTGATCTAACACTGACAGCTGATCAGAGGTGAAGCAGCGTTACTGTGTGACAAGATCGCTGCCTGGCACAGCTGTGCCAGGCAGCGATCTTGTCACACAGTAACACTGCTTCACCTCTGATCATCTGTCATTGTGAGATCAGAGGAGAAGTCGCGTTATGTGCCAGGCAGCGATTTTGTCACATAGTAACGCTGCTTCTCCTCTGATCTCACACTGACAGATGATCAGAGGTGAAGTGGCGTTACTATGAGTCAGATCGCAGTGCAGCGATCTTGTGACAAAAATAAAAAAAAGTAAAAAAACAAAAGTAAAAAAAAAAAAATGCAGGGGCTAGGGTTAGGGCTGGGATTAAAGTTATGGGTGTGTTGGTGTTAGGTTTGTGGTTAGGGTTATGGTTAGGGCTGAGATTAGGGTTAGGGGTGTGTTGGGGTTAGGGTTGGAATTAGAATTGGGGGTTTCCACTGTTTAGGTACATCAGGGGCTCTGTAAATGCAATGACGCCCGAAGACCATTCCATCAAAGTCTGCATTTCAGAACGTCACTACTTCCCTTCCGAGCCCCACCGCGTGCCCAAACAGTAGTTTTCTCCAACATATGGCATACCAGCGTACTCAGGACAAATTGGACAACAACTCTTAGGGTCCAATTTCTCCTGTTACCCTTGTGAAAATAAAAATTGGGGGCTAAAAGATCATTTTTGTGGAAAAAAAATGATTTTTTTTTATTTTCACGGCTCTACATTATAAACTTTAGTGAAACACTTGGGGGTTCAAAGTGCTCACCAAATATCTAGATAAGTTCCTTGGGGGGTCTAGTTTCCAAAATGGGGTCACTTGTGTGGGGTTTTCACTGTTTAGGTACATCAGGGGCTCTGCAAACGCGACATGACACCCACAGACCATTCCATCAAAGTCTGCATTTCAGAACGTCACTACTTCCCTTCCGAGCCCCACCGTGTGCCCAAACAGTAGTTTTCTCCAACATATGGCATACCAGCGTAGTCAGGACAAATTGGACAACAACTCTTAGGGTCCAATTTCTCCTGTTACCCTTGTGAAAATAAAAATTGGGGGCTAAAAGATCATTTTTGTGGAAAAAAAATGATTTTTTTTTTATTTTCACGGCTCTACATTATAAACTTTAGTGAAACACTTGGGGGTTCAAAGTGCTCACCACACATCTAGATAAGTCCCTGGGGGGGTCTAATTTCCAAAATGGGGTCACTTGTGGGGGGTTTCCACTGTTTAGGTACATCAGGGGCTCTCCAAATGCGACATGGCATCCGATCTCAATTCCAGCCAATTCTGCATTGAAAAAGTCAAACGGCACTCCTTCCGTTCTGAGCTCTGCCGTGTGCTCAAACAGTGGTTTAGCCCCACATACGGGGTATTGTCGTATTCGGGAGAAATTGCACAAAAAATTTAGTGGTTCATTTTCTCTTTTTACACTTGTGAAAATAAAAAAAAAATGGTTTTGAAGTAAAATGTTTGTGAAAAAAAGTTAAATGTTTATTTTTTCCTTCCATATTCCATTCATTCATGTGAAGCACCTGAAGGGTTAATAAACTTCTTGAATGTGGTTTTGAGTACATTGAGAGGTGCAGTTTTTAGAATGGTGTCAATTTTGGGTATTTTCTGTCATATTGACCCCCCAAACTCACTTCAAATGTGAGGTGGTCCCTAAAAAAAATGGTGTTGCAAATTTTGTTGTAAAAATGAGAAATCGCTGGTCAACTTTTAACCCTTATAACTTCCTAAAAAAAAAAAAATTATGTTTCCAAAATTGTGCAGATGTAAAGTAGACATGTGGGAAATGTTATTTATTAACTATTTTGTGCGATATCACTCTCTGATTTAAGGGCATAAAAATTAAAAGTTTGAAAATTGCAAAATTTTCTACATTTTTGCCAAATTTTGATTTTTTTAACAAATAAGTGCAGATCATATCTAAATTTTTTTACCACCATCATGAAGTACAATATGTCATGAGAAAACAATGTCAGAATCAGTAGGATCCGTTGAAGCGTTCTAGAGTTATGACCTCAAAGTGACACTGGTCAGAATTGAAAAAATTGGCCCGGTCACGAAGGCAAAAACAGGCTCGGGTGCGAAGGGGTTAAAATAAAATGCTGTGTCGTCACACCAGAGTATTACTAGGAGTTCAGCACTGTTGCAAGAGACTTGATCGCACCTGGATGATAGAAAAGCGTCGCTTTTCTTGTTTTTTTTAATCATTGGAAGGCCATGGGATATTAATCATGTTACAATAAAGCTTGGATTTTTACAAAGGATCTGGAAAAAAATCCGTTCCTTTGCATTGGTTTACTCGTATGACCATAATGGAGTTCTACACACCTGATACAACTGGACTTTCCTGGTGAGCTGGACACAGCCAACAGATAGAAACGAACACAATAGAGTAGTTGTTCTTGTGGTCTACCTAGAATATATACTTGATGACTGAGCGTTTCTGCACAAGTCAGATACTGATAAATGGAGCAGAGATATTACAGCTCCACCAGCTTTCGTCAATTACACATCTTCAGGAGTTGCACAGCTGCCAAGAATATGACCACACACACCAAGTCTTCCCTCACCTTCCCCTGAAGACCCGTTTATTTCTAGACCGGACTGATGCTTGCTACGCCACCATTTGCACATTCCCAATGCCAAGAGGCTGCAGATTTTAGAGGGCAACATGTAGCAATCCTGTCTACTGGTATGTAGAAAATCTCCAGACATGATGGCCAGAAGTCGTCTACAGCATGACAATGCCCGACACACTGGACCTTAGAGAGGAATAATCGCAGGGTCAAACATCCTGCAAGGTACATATAAAGGACAAGAAATAGATGAAACGAACAAGAATGGAGGCACCGACTTTTATTGAATTATTCAGAATCTGCATCAGAGACCTGGAATAAAACTCCTGGGACATTTCTGTGACCTTCATATACTATATAACGGGAAAAAAAAAAAAAACACAGCGGGCAACGACCCAAAAGCAGGGTTAATATGTCCAAACATCTCTTACCCAGTCGCGATCTCCAGGCTCAACTTCGCAGTCCTTGGGGAAGACCTTGATGGAAGTTGATTGCAAGATGCATCAAGATTAATATTAGAATTAAATTAGCAACAGAAGAACAGATGTAATTACATCACTACAACATAGTGCCGTCACCCACGCTGGATGCAAACCTCACATGTGAAAAATTGGAATGTCAACGTAAAAATACAACAGAAAATGTTTACAACAGTAAAGCCACGACGGGTAGTCGTATCAGAGGCCAGGTTTGCTTAATGAGCATGGTCAATTCTGTGCCACCATATCTTCTGAGTATCAGGCCTGAAATGATCACATTACATCGAGGGGGAACAGCGGCAGAGCCACCGATGACTGGTATCATGCTCCCAATAGATGTGAACAATTCACGTAACTGATGTGTCAGTATAGAGATCTACTACGCACTGTACACAACACCTCACTACTGACCCTCAGAGAACTTCACAATGAACAAACCTAGGCCCCAGAGGAAGCCGTGCTATGCCGACCCAAATCCTTTACTACTTTTACAGATAAAGCTCACTTAGATTAGGTCTGATGGACAGTGCATCATCTTCTCTTTATGAAGGAGTTAATCAGAATCACACGTAACATATACAGACATATCTTCCATGGAATTTCCCGATGCAGCCACTGTGGTCACAGGTGTATGGGATAGGTCTTTGTTCATTGAAACTTTTCCAGATGCCAAACTGGATAGCTGCTGGCTGTTACTTGATGCATAACTGGACTGCATGAGGTTCCAGCCAGATGTCTGGGAAATAGAACTTGAAATGGCATCAGGAACTTCACACGCCATGTCGGCGTCATCAAAATCTTCACCAGAAACCTCTGGTAAAATTGGTCTGATCGGTATTTTCACAAGAGCATGTGCCCTTTCTAATTTGACTTTCTTCTCAGGTGGACTTTCTAACTTTGTCTGGAGGAGAGTTCTAGTTACATTTGTGGGCTGAGGGGCAAATTCCGAGTCTTGGTCTTCAGACGTGGTTAAGTCTTCAGGATCATCCTCAGATGCGATCATCTTATAATACGAGTCAAGTTCTTGCTGCAATACTCTAGGGCTGGCAGGGCTGTGTTTAGTAGGCAAACTGGATGTAACATTTCCAGAAGGTGGAATCAGAAGAGTCTCTGTTAGGTTTTGGCCATTATTGGGCTTCTGGGCATCAATTGATGTGATTTTGATTTCTTTATATCCAGCATCTTGTACATAACCAAACAAAGAACTGGGCAGAGACAGTGGAGCTTTCTTAAATTTTTGATTGAGTTTGGTAGTAGCGTTGAACGTTGGTTTTGCCTTCTCTAAGAGTAGCAGAGGAGCAGACACTGGTTTGTTTGCATCATCACAGTTGATATAAGTAACCGCTGTAGACAAGGGTTTAGTTTCTTGAAAGTTTTGGAGATTTGTGTCCTTGGCTTTAGTTTGTTGTGCAGGTAAATACTCCTGTGGGTTAGTGGGATTGATGGCGCTTTCTATTTTGGCATTGTTAGATAAACCACTGGTTGAGTTGTTTAAGGATGAATTAGCAGATGTGCTGCTAATTGGAGATGAAGCTGGATTTGTAACAGGAGACTTGGTGTTTGGGGTGGGCTGAACCTTTGCAGGTCCTGTGCTTGCTGCTGGTTTGATGGGATTGGATTTCCGACAAAGCCAACTTAAAGGTAACTTAGAGACTAAGCTTTCCTGTTCATTCTTTGCCTCATTCCTTTCTACAGTCTCATTTTTATTGACATTGAACAGGTCTTGTCCTTTTGTCGCCTGTACAGGTTTCATGCTTTGTCCATCTGTCTTCTTGAGCTCCATATTTGGACTTTTATCCTTGGATTCTGGTTGTGCACTCTCGTTAAGTATAACCATTTCTCCTCTAAAAGCTTTGGAGACCAAGTTCTCAGAGAAGACACCTGTGGGTTTGTTTGTCACTACTGGGATAGATTTTGATGTTGCATTTGAGGACCTTATAGACAGGAAAGTACTTAGAGGTGCAGGTTTACTCATTGTTAACTGAGGGATCGGTAAATGGAGATTCAGTAGACTTGGCAGGTTGGGTCGAACTTTTGGTTGTGCAGTGGAAGTAGATGCAGGTGAAGTAGTAGAGGTGATAGTTGTGGAGGCAGTGGAATGGGAAGGAGTAAAGGCCTTTCCAGGCTGGGTACTGGGATTACCCAGATATTTTATGGCAAAAGCTTTTTGCTTCCAACTGAGAGTTTTAGAATCCTCTTCCTTCGGTTTGACGGGTGCAGTTTCCACTTTTGCAGAGCTGACAACTGCCTGGGTTTTGTTTTCTGTCGTTTTCCACACAAACTTCCCAAACGTGGTGTTCTTTGCAGGCTCCTTTTCTGGTGTTTTATTCCGCCTCTGATCAGAGAACGGTGGAGAGGCAGTTGTGCGATGTTTGGGTATGGATTTCTTTTCTTCTTCTTCCTTCTTTGGCTTCTTAGATTTGCTGTAGTCTTGGACTTCGATTTTCTGCTCTGCAATCTTGCGTTTGTGCTCTGCCATTCTCCGATCCAAATCTTGAGCAGCAGTCAAGCTCGCCTTCTTCTTCTCCCGACGTATTACTTTATAATTGATGTGCACATCAGTGTATTTCTGTAAAGGAATATCAATCAATGAATGTCCAGAGATTCTATGATTTTAAGCATAAAGATTGTCTAAGGCTAGTTTCACACTAGCGTTTCTGCCGTCTGCGCATGGCCGCTGATAAGCCCTGCCCCCTGCCGCGCCCCCTCCTGACATCACCGCCTATTATCACACATGGCCGAATGCGATCTGCGCACCCTATCTTTAATATAGTGTGCGCAGACCGTGCGCTAGTAGGATTTTTGAGTGCGGTGCGCACTTTTGAAGGTGCGCCGAGCGCGCCAAAATGCAACATGCTGCGTTCGGCGCATGCCGACGCATCTACAAAAGTGCGCAGCGCACTCAAAAATCCTACTAGCGCACGGTCAGCACACCCTATATTAAAGATAGGGTGCGCAGATCGCATGCGGCCATGTGCGATAATGTCAGAAGGGGGCGCAGCAGGGGGCGGGGCTTATCGGCGGCCGTGCGCAGACGGCAGAAACGCTAGTGTGAAACTAGCCTAAGAACACTTCACCAGACATCCAAAACCGTTCCTGTAAGAACTACCAGGACTGATACTGGTTTTAAGACTGACATAAATGAGACAAACCTTGTACTTATCATTGTGGGCATATGTTCTCAAATGCTCTTCGGCAGCAATGTGATCCGGGAACGTCTCCTCACATAGTTCACAGTAGTGGCCATTAACAGGGACTAGGAATTCTGCACCTGCAACACCAGTACCATAAGGAATTGTACAAGCCCCATTTACCACACAGTCAACGTGAAGGAAACAGCTTTACCTTGCAGGGGAACATTTACTCTCGGTTTCTTTGTAAAGCTCGGTTCTTGAGGTTTCTTTTTCACCCATGGTCTCCTCACCTCTTTTAAACTCTGTATAATATGAAAAATATAACAGAAATCTGTGAAAGCTGAACAGCATCTAGAGCGGATCTATGGATTCAACAGGTGACCGACTCCTGCCATAGCCAGCGACAATAGACGTAGCCATCACCCGCTCATGGCACAAAATCAAAGCTCGGTTTCTCACCTGCTTGTGCTTCTTATCATGCATGTGTAGCAGGAATTCGCGCAGCGTCATGCAGATTTCATTACAGTCCTCACACCAATGTGAGCCAGGGTCAGAATATACAAAGATTTCAGATATCTCAAAAGGCGGAGGATTCTCAGAATTTGCAGGTGTCTTGGATGATGGTGTCGTGGGTCGTGGGCTTTGTGACTGCGACTTGTCTCTTGATTTTGATATGCGAGGTGAGTGGGGCGGTGGGGAGTTCTCAGGGTCAGGGCTCGGCATGGGTGGTCTGCCTTTACACTGGACTTCTGACTTCTCAGTGACACTGGACCGCTGCGTGGCCACCGTTATCTTTGCGTCAGCTCCACATACAGAGCTGCTCTTGGCATTAGCATCAGACACTGGGTTGCTTCTAGATTTCAGATCATTTGCGGACTTTGAGGAGTCACTACTGGTTCTCGACTCATTTTCAGAGTCCTGAATAAGAAACAAGAAAGGTCTAAGCGCAAAATTGACAAGTGCATGGAGAAGACAAATGAGTGGAGCACAGCTCAGGTAACATCGTTCACAACAGCAATGGAGTCAGTAAGTGCTTGATAACGTGAATCAGATTCTAAAATTCATGACAGGTTAACAGACAGACTTATACTTGTGTGCAGCCGCTGTGTAGACCCGGTGCTCACCTTGGTCGGCGCAGGGGAACCTGGGCTTCCCTTCTCCTCCTTACGGTCGCTCTTCTCGGCCAGTTCCGTGGGGTTGACGCCCAGGATCTCCGCCACCTTAGTGAGCTGCAGTTGCTTCTGCTTTGTTGTGTTCATCTCCTCAGAGAGGGAGTTGATCTGCTTCTGGGCAGTCTCCAATACACTATTCAGTTCTTCCAGCAGAGGATCCTTGTGTCCGTCCTTCTCCCGTCGCTTCTTCCGTAGGAGTAGACCTGTGACAGACAATGAGAAGGGGTCATCTGCAGCCATGGATTAAGACTGTTCGTGATTCCACGGATGCCCCCATAACTCACCTTGGTGGCTGCGCAGCTGCTCCACCTTGGTGCGGAGGGTCTTTAGGCTCTTGCTCTTGGCCTTGTGCTCCTTCCTTATAGATCCCAGCTCCTCCAAGACCTTCAATAAATGAAAGGCTTTTTCTTAGGGTTGTAAGCAGCATCTGTACACTGCAATACAGACGCCCCATCACAACATGGGTACTCCCTGATCGCACTTACCTGGAACAGCAGACGCACGGCCCGACTTCTGCCAGGAACATTACTATAAGCATTTCTTGTCCATTTCCACTGTAGATTTTTGCCCATAACAAGAGCTGATCGACCACATGCATTTCAATGAGCGCTCCGTTTAGGCACCTGTTCATACTGGCCGATAAGGTATGGTGACAGAATGCTGTTTAATGGTTCTGTCCCCAATAGCATTACGTTTTCAGTAGCACATCTGTCATACAAGGGGCGATGTGAATCACTCAGCCAACTATTAGCTCTTGGCTTGTTCAATAGCATATTCATACAGGTCAAAAATTTAGAACACTCGCTATCGTAAATCACACCGTGGTCACAAGTCTGCTCCGCACTGACCCGCTCGCTATCGTACATCACACCGTGGTCACAAGTCTGCTCGGCACTGACCCGCTCGCTATCGTACATCACACCGTGGTCACAAGTCTGCTCCGCACTGACCCGCTCGCTATCGTACATCACACCGTGGTCACAAGTCTGCTCGGCACTCACCCGCTCGCTATCGTACAGCAGAAGGATCACACGTCTGGTCGGCACTGACCCGCTCACTATCACACAGCAGAAGGATCACACGTCTGGTCGGCATTGACCCGCTCACTATCACACAGCAGAAGGATCACACGTCTGGTCGGCACTAACCCGCTCACTATCACACAGCAGAAGGATCACACGTCTGGTCGGCACTGACCCGCTCACTATCACACAGCAGACGGATCACACGTCTGGTCGGCACTGACCCGCTCACTATCACACAGCAGACGGATCACACGTCTGGTCGGCACTGACCCGCTCACTATCACACAGCAGACGGATCACACGTCTGGTCGGCACTGACCCGCTCACTATCACACAGCAGACGGATCACACGTCTGGTCGGCACTGACCCGCTCACTATCACACAGCAGACGGATCACACGTCTGGTCAGTGCCCGCTCACTATCATACAGCAGAAGGATCACACGTCTGGTCGGCACTGACCCGCTCACTATCACAGCAGAAGGATCACTCGTCTGGTCAGCATTGACCCCCGCTCACTATCACACAGCAGAAGGATCACACGTCTGGTCGGCATTGACCCGCTCACTATCACACAGCAGACGGATCACACGTCTGGTCGGCACTGACCCGCTCACTATCACACAGCAGAAGGATCACACGTTCTGGTCGGCACTGACCCGCTCACTATCACACAGCAGAAGGATCACACGTCTGGTCGGCATTGACCCGCTCACTATCACACAGCAGAAGGATCACACTTCTGGTCGGCACTGACCCGCTCACTATCACACAGCAGAAGGATCACACGTCTGGTCGGCACTGACCCGCTCACTATCACACAGCAGAAGGATCACACGTCTGATCGGCACTGACCCGCTCACTATCACAGCAGAAGGATCACACGTCTGGTCGGCATTGACCCGCTCACTATCACACAGCAGAAGGATCACACGTCTGGTCGGCACTGACCCGCTCACTATCACACAGCAGAAGGATCACACGTCTGGTCAGCACTGACCCGCTCACTATCACACAGCAGAAGTATCACACGTCTGGTCGGCACTGACCCGCTCACTATCACACAGCAGAAGGATCACACGTCTGGTCGGCACTGACCCGCTCACTATCACACAGCAGAAGGATCACACGTCTGGTCAGCACTGACCCGCTCACTATCACACAGCAGAAGTATCACACGTCTGGTCGGCATTGACGCGCTCACTATCATACAGCAGAAGGATCACACGTCTGGTCGGCATTGACCCGCTCACTATCACACAGCAGAAGGATCACACGTCTGGTCAGCACTGACCCGCTCACTATCACACAGCAGAAGTATCACACGTCTGGTCGGCATTGACGCGCTCACTATCATACAGCAGAAGGATCACACGTCTGGTCGGCATTGACGCGCTCACTATCACACAGCAGAAAGATCACACGTCTGGTCGGCACTGACCCGCTCACTATCACACAGCAGAAGGATCACACGTCTGGTCGGCACTGACCCGCTCACTATCACACAGCAGAAGGATCACACGTCTGGTCGGCACTGACCCGCTCACTAACATACAGCAGAAGGATCACACGTCTGGTCGGCACTGACCCGCTCACCATTGCACAGCAGAAGGATCACAAGTCTGGTCGGCATTGACCCGCTCACTATCACACAGAAGAAGGATCACACGTCTGGTAGCCACCCATGCGCTCACTATCATACAGCAGAAGCATCACAAGACAGTCTGTATGTTGGTCCATGACCTTCCTCTCCTATTCATCCATTTCTGGGTGTCTATAAGAGGAAAGGCGCACTCTGAGGTACCTACTATGGTTACACTTCCTCTTCTCGCATGGGTCAGGCTTCACATCAGTGCTGAAATACTATGAATCAGGATGAACAATGATGGTGGATGGGAAGCAGGTGAAGGCTGCGCCTATCAGTCACACCATTGGGTCGTGGTTATATTGATATGAGGTTTACAGGTATTACATCACTATGGGATAGTAAATGAAAAGACTGCACACACTGTAGGTTTCTCACAAAACCCTGCTGGATGACTGGAGCTATGACCCCAAGAGCTAAGAAAATGCAAGGTGAAGGAGGAACACTGCAGTCTTTATGCGGCTGCATGTCCCGGGGATGCGGTCTGACTTACTTTCATTTTCTCAGCTTCTTTATTTTTGCGGTCGGCTTCCCGTTCTGCCAGCATCGTTGCTAATGAAGTTGCGGGTTTGGCATCTGTTTTGACAGTGGCTTTGGCCTCGGTAAGATCTTCAGTGGTTTCAATGACACGCAGGTTGCTGCGGGGGTTGTACACTGTGGCGGGTGCACTGACAGGGACACTTATATGAGGTGGCGGCATGTGTGCGGGTGGTGGTTGGGGGGGCACTGCTGAGTACATAGTCCAGCTGGATGTGGGATACGACACATAGGGAGTATAGGGATTGTAGCTAGGTGGCATGCTATATGCAGAGACCATTGGGGAATGTGGGTATGGAGGATAGATCGGGATTTGTGAGGGACTTATTGGAGTAAGTGTGGGTTCGGACACAGAGCAGGGGATGGGCAGCTGAACAGGGACCTCTACTTTCGGTGCTGCAATTGTATCTTTGGGTAATGGCTTACTCAAAATAAGCTGAGGATTCTCTTCAGGGATGGGGGCCGGGCTCGGCAGCATCACAGGGGGGGATGGTTCTTTAGCGACTGGTTTTACAACTGGCTCAGTCTTCATTGCGGTTTCTTCTTTCCTTTCTGCTTTGACTTGAGGTTCAGGCTCTTTGGGTTCAGACACTTTAGCTTTGAGCTCAGCAGAGTTGACCATGGGCCCGCTCTGTGGCTGCTCAGTTGTAGGCTGCGTTATCTTAGGTGCCATTTTCTTCCCATGAAGCCGCTCTTGTGTTCTGATGGCAAGTTTCCCGATTTCAGCAACACCAATATCCAGGCCAATGGTCTTCAGTAGGTCGTGGATCTTCTCAAACTCTTGCTTGTTCGCGGAGCTCTTGACTGGTGGAGTGGAGGCCGTTTGGTCAGATTGAACTTTTTTCTGCTCTGCCTTCTCGTCTCCATATAGGAAACGCTCCTCATCATCAATCTCGGCAGATCCGCACTGTTTGATATCTGGAGATTTACTTAGGAGAGAAGACAATTTGCAATCCTGGTTATGAGGCAACAAGACGCTGCCTGCCACATCAGCTGCTGCCTTCTTAGGGGAGACATTCCCATCACCTGACGGGGCAGTCTGAGATTTAGGGGAGCTCTTGGTAAAAAGGTTTCCTATAGTGGAGCTGTCCTTTGGATCACATGGAGGGATTTTACTTGTGACATTTGGTTTCACCACAAAATCTGCACTTCTGCTTAGTGTCCAGTTTGTCGGCACTACCGTAAGTGGGGTAGTGCCATGTGGAAGAGGAACCTCCGGTCCCTGTGCTGCAGCTGCTAAAGCAGAAGAGTTGGAGGCGCTGGGTGTGAAGAGACCCATCTTCACCACCATAGAGAGGGAGCTTTCTGTGGTCAGGTTACTCTTCTCTGTGATCTTCCCTGCCCCCACAGAACTCACACTTGTCCCATCTTTACTGCTCAAGAGCATGTCAACCTGGAAAAATATGGAAATAACACATGAGCAGAGTGAACAGTACAGGAGCCCATCACCTCAGAGAAGTGAGTGAAGAGTCGGCAGAATGGAGCCATACATCCTCACCCCAGAGGACAAAGACGTTAGAGGAGAGCCAAAAGTATGGGGGATCCACAACCTCAGGGCGGAGGACAGAGAAATGCACCGAAAGTCAGCAGTATGGGAGCCCCACCATGTCACCCCAGAGGACAGAGAAGTGAGCGAAGAGTCGGCAGAATGGAGCCATAAATCCTAACCCCGGAAGACAAAGACGTTAGTGGAGAGTCTGTAGCAAGGGGCCCCACAACCTCAGGCCAGAACACTAAACTGTGCGCAGAGTCCACAGTATGAGGCCAGAGGCAACATACGGTCAGAAGCAAAAAAAAAAAAAAAAAAAAAAAAAAAAAAAAAGCTACCAATGAACCTCTGGGGCTCAAACCCATAACCCGGCTCTTGGGAGGACACAGAAGTAGTGGCAACACGCACCTGAGGAGACTGGTCAGAGCTGGGGGACTCCACATCTTGACGTTTCTTCAGGATGGACTTCTTGGGCATGGTCAGAGATGAAGCGTGCAAGTTCCGAGAGCAGCTACGTAAGGAGGAATCATTGCCCAATAGCTTCACATCACCGGACCTGGAACAACAAGCACACCATGACTGCATGTGGGCAGCTCTCACTGTGCCGCACCAGGGAACATCATCTACAGTTCCCAGCTATCGGCCATTGCCTGCAGCTCTGAATTCTATCTCCCCATCTGTGGAATTTCTGGGCAACTGTCATTTTACAGTGTGAAATCTCCTGCCAATGGGTGGAAACAGTCAGCAAGCTGCGAATTAATCACTTACATAACAGTATGTGTAAATATGGTGATGTGCTGCAGGAACATGGAAAGAACAAAAACCTGCAGCACCCAAGAGCAGTGAATGCTGGGAGGCTTGAACCATCCAACCACACTGGGCAGTTATAGGTTACAGGGGAGGTCTGGTACCTATCATGTAGCACGGAGAGGTGAGCGGCAGTGGTAACATCACCTCCACACATACCTGACAGTACCCAGCACCATCAGCAGATGTCACCTCATTGGAGCAGCCAACCTTCCCATACAGAACCCCTTTAACAATAGCGGCTGTACATCAATTAAACCCCATAACGAGCACCTTTCACCCAATGTTATACGCCAAGCTGGACATAGTGGCTGCCAGGGCTGTGGAGTCGGTAAGCCAAACCTCCAACTCCACAGCACCGGGCACTACTGAGCATGTGCATAAAGTGCAGCTCTGGTGTATAATACTGCACAGCCCTGGTGTCAGGAATATGACCTTTTTTTATTTGCTCTAATCACACATATAGAGCTCTGCTACATCTCCTTAGTTTTGCCAAAGACATGCTACAGCAACGACCCACAGTGCAGCTTCACCCCCTCCTTCATAGCTGCATGCCCCCTCAGTGTGCCTGTGTAATTCTCCCTCTTTCCCCCTCCCTCAGGAAGGTGTGTGATTCTCCTCACCCCTCCCTCAGGAATGTGGAGTGATTAACCCTCCGTCAGGAACAATATTCGCACTAACTCGTAATGGAACAATGTGCCTGTCAAGCGCAGGCTAGAAAAATGCCTAGAATATCTAATTTTCTCAATTTCAGTGATCTAAAAGTGATCAGAGACCTTCATAGGGATGTAATAAAAGAGACTACACATTATCAGGTGCAAAACAAACCCATTTACTCAACATAAAAGTAATAACTTTGATATACACAAATTTCAAAACTCCCAAATAGCCCCCAATGATATCAAGTAACGGCTATTAAAAAGAGAAAATTTTGGCACAAAAACATTTTCTAGGCACCTAGAATAATATTACACACAGAATTAATCTGAATTAGATCCTGAAGGTTCCCCAGAAAAAGCACTTGGAAAGCAAAGAGCAAGAATTGCAATACATGTTTGCATGTGTCAGGCAGATTGCATGATGACATTTGAGACATTCATAATTAGAAAGCCTTCTGTTCCCGCTTTCCATGGTGCAGGTGGTGCATCTCCTTCTTTTGGGAGGTGGTACAGGTGTTGGATTTTCAGTATCAATATCTGGGCGGAATCTTTTGAGCCTAACTTGAATGCCAGAGGGGATACCGATGGTTTTCATACTTCTCCTGCGTAGCTCTCCAAGCATTAGTTCATGGGCCAATTTTTTCAGGTACAGTCGTCTACGGAGTGGTTCAAGCTGGTTTTCAAGGTAAATGATTTGTGAATTTATACCACCCAAATTTAGCATAGCGAAAAATATGACCATTGGCCAGCGCTTGGTGTTTCTGCTGACGCTGAAAGTTGAGCACATCTGATCAGCTGCATCAACACCCCCTTTGGTTTCATTATAAAATGTAATAATCTCTGGTTTTTGTTGTGCTTCAGATTTAGGATCGATGGCATCATCATTATGAAGCATTGAGAGAAGTACATTTTTTTTCCGCATGGTACATAGGAAACCAAAACCTTTCCATCATGGAATGCAAACATACTGCTGCACTGTTTTCTCCCTGTCACAGTAACAAGCTGTGGCGGCAATTCTTTTTTATTTTTTCTTACAGTTCCGACATATGAAAGCTTCTGCGTTTTCAGATAATCAATAAGATCACAATTTGAAAACCAATTATCAGCAGTTATATTGCGACCTGATCCAAATAAGGGCTCAGACATTTTCACAACATCAGTGGGCTTGTTGCTGACACAGTAAGGACCATCTGGCTGTTTTCCAGCATAAATTTCAAGGTTGTATGTGTCGGTCTTACTGGCATCAACAAGTGCAGGGCTGTGGAGTCGGTAAGCCACAGTTGCGACTCCGACTCCTGGATTTTATCAGGCTCCGACTCCTTCATAAATGGCCAATTCATAACAAATTTACTGCTGTAAAATATTAAACATCGTGCTTATTCAGTTTCTCACCATCATATAAGTAATCAGACCACTTAGAGCAAAAACTACATTTATTAGAATACAATTAGAATATAGCAAATAACTTTTATAAACTTTTCTAAACTGTAAGTAAATATGCAATAAACACTTTTATGCAGTTAATAAGAAGAAATCTATAAATTTGTCCTCAGAGAAAGTATTGCCTCTGTCAGATCCTCCTTCATGGATGCCCTCAAATCTGATCTAATTATTTTGAGAGCAGAGAACAACCTCTCTACACTAACTTGTGTTGGTGGCAAAGCAGTAACCACTCGGGCAACATCTCTGACAATGTCAGGATACAGAGGAATCGCTTGTTGCGCTGTTATTTTTGATGAACGGTCAAATTTCTCAATTTCTTTTAGTGCACATGAAAAATTCTGCTGAAATGTACTGGCTGTGTTCCTTGATGGGGATGACTCTTCTTCTATGCGGGAACGCTTTGCACGGTCCTTGTGATCCAAATATTTTTCGAAATTAAATTCTTCATCAGTTGATGATGAGGGTGAAGATGTGGCAGGACGACCAAATTCTTCTTGTTCCTCCTGACTGTTCTGCAACCCTTTCATCCTTACTGCTATTTCAAACAGAGCTTCTTTTCCTTTACTTAGCTGTTGATCATCTAGAAGAATCCGATGCATTGGGTTTACATAAACAGCTGCCAAAAGAATGTTATTTTGTAATAGTAGCTCCTCTCTCCGTTTCATTGATGTAGCAATGCCACTTGCAATTAACCCTCCTCTTTGGGACAGGCGAAACATCAGGTTCTTCCACTCCTTTAATAATAATAATCTTTATTTTTATATAGCGCTAACATATTCCACAACGCTTCACAGTTTGCACACATTTCATCACTGTCCCCGATGGGGCTCACAATCTAAATTCCCTATCAGTATGTCTTTAAAGTGTGGGAGGAAACCGGAGTACCCGGAGGAAACCCACGCAAACACGGGGAGAACATACAAACTCCTTGCAGATGTTGTCCTTGGTGGGATTCGAACCCAGGACCCCAGCGCTGCAAGGCTGCAGCGCTAACCACTGAGCCACCGTGCTGCCCTTTAAGAAAATACCTGGAGTTAAGTCCTCTGCTTGTAATTTTTTAGTCACTGTAAATGGGTGCTCTAGCAATTTTTCCAGCTCAGTCACCTGATTCCACTGACTTTCATTTAGCGTCAGTTGAGGGTTAGCCATGTCTACAAGAAAGGTTTTCAGTTCAACCAAGCGCTGAATCATTAAGTACTGCCCCATCGTGTGGCTTGATCAATAATTGCCCCTTTTCCAGCACGTCTCTTCAAAATTGAGTCAACTTTGGCTACTGTTGCCAGAACCCCTAATTTTCTCACCTTGCCAATCAGTGCAGCAGCATGTCCTTCTTGCAGACTGTCTCTTATAGCCAGCTGTAGCGTATGCACAACACAGCGCATGTGATGAATGAAAGAACATATTGACACAGTTTCAACAAGATCATCTAAACTATCATGTTGCTGTTCATCTGAAGCAACTTCAGTTTGCTCCTCAGTTACAATACTGTGTTCCTCTACTTCAAACATTTCTGTGTCTGTGGACCCAGAATGTTCTTCTAGCTGCTGGTCACCATCATTACTCTCATTCATTAGCTTAATAGGACTTATCATATTTGAAACATTGTCAGTTACGACAGAAAGAACTTGCTCTTTTTTAAGTTCATAGTCTTGCAGAACCTTTTCCACCAAGACCTGGAGAAACTCACTGGTGTGATGAGCTTTGGTGTCTTTTACTGCCAATGTCTTGGTAACTATTCCATTTTTGTCACAAACAAATCGGACATTGATGGCAAAATAGTTCACTCTGTGACGTGTGCAGGCATCCATTTTAAGAAACAGAAAGCGTCCCTTGAGAGTTTTTTTAAGTTCTTCCTTTTGTTTAAAAGCTTCTTCGATTACTAATTTTCTAATACTCTCTCTCCAGAGAAACACCAAGCTTGCGGGCCATTTCCCCATTCAGACACAAAAGCTGGTCGTGAAAATAATGAAATAGGCACACTATCCTTTACAACAAGCTCTATGATCTGTTTTTTAAATGTATCTACTGTCATTGTCACAGTAACTTTGTCACTGACAAAATATCTTGCAACTGATGGCTGCAAAGTTCTCTGCTCCTTTGTTTGGCTGGAAGAGCTGGGCACTGGTTCATTGGTTTGGATGCAGTCTTTCTCATCCACTGCTTTCAGTACTTCTGGATGAAAGCGCTGTAAGTGTCTCTTTAGATTAGAAGCTCTGGTAGGAGCATTTTTATCTTTGCCTGAATATGCACTCATCTTGGCTTCACAGCATTTGTTTTCGTCTGGATCATTTGTCATACACTGACAGACATAATGTTTTCTATCTTGAGTGATGGTGAAATGTTCAAATACAGCTGATTTAATGTGATGCTTCTTTGACATTCTCAGGTTTTTCATTCTGCATTCACAATCCAAATGACAATTGTTTTTCCTAAAAACAATTGTACAAAATTATTGCCAGGTCGTACAACTGATATAGTGGTCAGTAATACTGTTATTATTCCTCATGTGCTCACAGTTAACTGATGCAAAGTTTGTTAAAAGGATAATACTTCTTACAGTCTTCCTCTTCTGAGTAGAAGGCAGCTGTGAGATGCTTGGAAGACGCACACCTAGTATGATCTAGTCTAGAGGAGGAGCTTTACTACTAAGAATTTGCAACACATTTTCACTTTCAGTTTCATACATTGTAAGTAGGGGGGTTGGGGCAGCATGAGGTTAACCAAGTATAAGATTAGATAAGGGCAGTGGAGAACAGTGACACACAAGAAGTAAGAAATGTCTCTATCTCCAGCAGAACTGCTTATCACTGTTGTTCATAGTTTGATAGAACATGTATATCTGAGTAACATTTATAAAATTCATATGAAAGTTCAATTATGAAATATTAATACATTTTTTTTTAAAGCTGGAGTCGGTACATTTTTACCGACTCCGACCAAAACTAACTCCGACTCCACAGCCCTGAACAAGGGCATACATTTTTATTCCGTATTTGCTAGGTTTTGATGGTATGCATTGACGAAATGCGCATCTGCCACGAAAACCAGGGAGCATTTCGTCAGTTGTGACATTTGCCCCAGGGCGATAGTTTATCTTACAGTTTTCCACAAATTTTTGGAATACATCACGAATTGGAGCAAGCCGGTCATATGTTTTACGTTCGGTTCGGGTAGTTCTGTCATCAAACCGAACGCAACGAATTGGAATCTTGAATCCTTTTAGAGACATAAGGCTAAATTTTTCAATTCCATCACTTTCTATACCCCAAAGTTCCTCCAAACTTTGCCGATTTGCCCTATAAGCACCTGCAAGGTATAATAATCCAAAAACTGCACGCAGCTCGATTTCATCCGTGGGCTTCAGGATTCTGTCACAGATGAACTTGTGCTTTATATTGTCTATATATTGATTAGTGTATATGACAATAGAGTCCAGAATGTCATCTGTGAAAAAGTATTCCAGCATTCAGCTGCATTTTTTGCATTTCGTGCTGTTCCCATAACTGCAGGAAGGTGAGTGATAATGTTATGAGGTTCCATACGTTTTTTTATGGGTGGATTCTTGTTCCATTTGTTTTTTTTATCGTTTCCCATATAATAAGCTTCTATATCTTCTTCCTCCTCATCACTGTCACCATCTTGCTCTGTTTCAGAATTTAGTTCACAGACTTCCACCTCATCATGAGAATCAATCTCACTTTCTTCAAAATCCTCATTCATTGTGGGGTCTGCATCATCATCATGTTTCCCACTTTCTCAACATGATGGGGTTTTGAAAGATCATACATTTTCTTCTCCATTTCAGAAGATAATCTGAAGCAAGAGAGAGAATATGCATTAGGGAACAATGTGCCTGAGAAGCACACTTTCATTTGTAAGAAAATCTGCCTTATTTATATGAAATATCCACAAACCTTTCTCTATCCATTCATAAAACAAGCTAAATAAACAATAGTAATGACTAAAAACATTACATACCAACCTTATAAAGTGTGATGTGTTCGGGACCAATGAGCCTGAGAAGCCAGCACAGCTATATCTTCCTTCCTGAAGCTCTGCAGACCAACTGTGGTATCAGGTTTCACACAGCAGCTAGAGCCAGGAGACTATCTAGAGGGAGGGGGTTTCCTGAAAATCTGGTGAGAAGGGAGAAATGAAAGTAGAAGAGCTGCGCCAGTCAGATCCATTGTTCCTGACGGAGGGTTAGAAACCAGCCTTTGTCTAAAAGCACATGGTTCCTTTATGTCTCTCTGATCAAATATAATGGCACAGAATATTCATAGAAGCAGGAAGCTATTTCTGCAGGGTTAGAGCTATCCACAGGTGGGTTTTGAAGCTTTGGCACCTATCCAGAGTCGAGAAAAGAGGTCCCGACGTCCACTATCCCGCAGGTGGTTCATGTTTGGTATCGAAAGAACGGTAATTTCGAAATATGAAAAATCTCAGTCCTGCCATCATCCTACGAGCCTCGCGCCCAGAGTTATAACACTTATAAGTATTATTAACTTTTGAAAAGGGAAGTGCATGCCATAGCTTGGCCCACACCCAACAGAGTATAAGGCTATGAAGCCCAATTAGGAGAGTGCCTTTCTGTCATTCTGACTGGGGACCAGCTGTAGCAAGCTGTGCATTTTGACCTGCCACTCTGGGAAGGTCCCCTCCCCCTACTCCACATGGCGTGCCATTGACGGAAATATGTAAGTTCCTTCTATTAATTTATTGTTATTTTGTAATTGCCTGTATATATTGTAATTGTCTCTTTTGTAACATCTTTTTATATTTTTGTAAACACTGCCTATCTTTTGTGGAGTAAAACTAAAAATTGACTAGCTTCAGTTTCCTTGCTCTAAAAGTATTGCCACGTCCTCTGTGCTAAAACTGCGCTACTGTTGAGTTGACTCCTGACCTGATATTGATTTTAATATCAAAACTAGGAGGTGGTGGCAGCAAAGTGTGTTCTGGGGTATTTGGTAGATTCTGGCAGGGACGGAATGGAGGTTTTACATGTGTATTTCCTGCTTGGGACTGGGAATATACATACCGCCCTCCCTGCAGAGCGCCAATAGTCAGTACACGACGAGGCAGCCTTTCCGGCGACTACTTAACCTAGGTGTAGTTCCATGACAGACCTGATGGTAAGGAGGGCGCTAGAGAGCTGCAAGTTCCACAACAGGAACTGAAGGTAGGATCGTAAAATAGGATCCCTGACACCTGGTCACTACTGAGCATATGCATAAAGTGCAGCTCTGGGGTATAATACTGCACAGCATCGGTCACTATTGAGCATGAGCATAAAGTGCAGCTCTGGGGTATAACACTGCACAGCCCTGGTCACTACTAAGCATGAGCATAAAGTGCAGCTCTGGGGTATAACACTGCACAGCTCTGGTCACTACTGAGCATGAGCATAAAGTGCAGCTCTGGGGTATAACACTGCACAGCCCTGGTCACTACTGAGCAAGAGCATAAAGTGCAGCTCTGGGGTATAACACTGCACAGCTCTGGTCACTACTGAGCAAGAGCATAAAGTGCAGCTCTGGGGTGTAACACTGCACAGCCCTGGTCACTACTGAGCATGTGCATAAAGTGCAGCTCTGGGGTATAACACTGCACAGCTCTGGTCACTACTGAGCAAGAGCATAAAGTGCAGCTCTGGGGTATAACACTGCACAGCCCTGGTCACTACTGAGCATGAGCATAAAGTGCAGCTCTGGGGTATAACACTGCACAGCTCTGGTCACTACTGAGCAAGAGCATAAAGTGCAGCTCTGGGGTGTAACACTGCACAGCCCTGGTCACTACTGAGCATGTGCATAAAGTGCAGCTCTGGGGTATAACACTGCACAGCCCCGGTCAATACTGAGCATGTGCATAAAGTGCAGCTCGGGTATAACACTGTACAGCCCCGGTCACTACTGAGCATGAGCATAAAGTGCAGCTCTGGGGTATAACACTGTACAGCCCCGGTCACTACTGAGCATGTGCATAAAGTGCAGCTCGGGTATAACACTGTACAGCCCCGGTCACTACTGAGCATGAGCATAAAGTGCAGCTCTGGGGTATAACACTGCACAGCCCTGGCCACTACTGAGCATGAGCATAAAGTGCAGCTCTGGGGTATAACACTGTACTGCCCTGGTCACTACTGAGCATGTGTATAAAGTGCTGCACAGATTCATCTCCTCTAACAGCTGAGATCAGGAATATTTCAGGACTTTTCACCAATTATTATAGAAACCTTTACAGCACAGCCTGCACCCAATGTGTTATATATGATAGGAGTTGGAGTGGGTGCATTTTCTACAGACCCCACGGCCCTGGTGACAACAGAGCGGTGAACACTTTTTTTTTTTTTCTTAATTTCACTTTGCATGCAGAGAAATTTAAGTACTGGGCACTTAAATGGTTAACTTTATTAACGTTTGTCAGGGAAACCCCTTTTAGATTCCAGTTAGGAACTTGCAGCTCTCTGGTGCCCCCTTACCCTCAGGTCAGTCAGGGAACTGCACCTAGGATAAGTAGTCACCGGAGAGGCTGCCTTGTCATGTACTGGTTATTGGGGCACTCTGCAATGAGGGCGGGAATATAAACATAAACCTCCAATCCGTCACTGCCAGGATCCCCCAGTAACACCAGGACGGTATGCTGCCACCAGTTCCTCGTTGGATTTGAGCTTGGTCCGTTACCAAGCTTTTATCGGGTCAGAAACCAACCGCGGGCAGCACGAGTTTGCGCAGGAAGCATTTTGGTCCTTGCAGAAGCCAATGGGGTGAAGGACAGTGAGGCTATGTGCACACGCTGCAGATTCACCGGCGGGTTTTTCCACGCGGATCCGCAGGTAAAGTGACCTGCGGTTTTGCCCTGCGGTTTCACACCTCTACTATGTTAAAGGTGTGAAACCGGCCAAACAATTGACATGCTGCGGTTTGTAAACTGCAGCAAAACCGCACAGAAAAAACTGCAGCGTGAGCACAGTGGTTTTGAAAAGCCATAGGGTAACATGGTACTGTACCATGTCTGCGGAAACGCAGCAGAATCCGCACCGTGTGCACACAGCCTGAGTCAGCTTTGGTTGTGTTGTCACTTTACAGGGTTCCAGCTTAGGGGATCTGCTCCACTGACCATCGCGACTCCATGGATACGTTTGGGATAGTCAGGATTTGGACCCATCATTTGCATGAGCGCCATAGATACGTTTGTGGAGAAGCCAGGTTGTGACCCTCCGGTCACCTGGCCTTGTACCTCAATGGACGGTCATCTTCCTACACTGTCGTTACCTCCTCTCTGTGCGTGCCACAGGTGGGGCAGTCGGCCCTGGAAGCTCTGAAGTCACAGCCGCCATTATCCCGGCGACTCAGGGAAGGGTGAGACCCTGTAATGTCACCATCTTGGGTACTGAGCTGGGACTGTTCTGTGTGTTATCTGCCTGTTTCGTGGTTCAATAAAGCATAGCCACACTTTTGTCCTCACCCTGTGTTGTCTGAGTAGCGTTATGTCTACGGTAAAAGCAGAGCAGGCATGCAGTGGGACGATCCCTGGTCCATGCGGTCTCAAGCCAATGGACAAGAGCACCCACCGACACCCCTCCCCTGTATCACCACAGGGGGCATATACCAGGATGGGGGGGCATATTGCTTTTTATCTGCAGTCTGGCACCCCTGCTCCTGTCTGTGGCTGTACTTTGTTGCCCCTGCCTGCTCTCTGCTGCCCCCAGTGTTGGCACTTCACGATACATAAGTGGGTTTTGGGTTGCAGTTTCGGCACTCAGTCTCTAAAAGGTTCGCTTGGTCACTGTTCTAGTACATTACTTCAATAAAACGGCGCTGGAGTCGACACATGCGCATACCGTAATCACCAAAGCCATTTTATTGAAGACACCACCATATATGCGAATTCGCAGACTGTGTCTTCAACAAAATTGCAGCAGATATCACAGGATGCGCATGTGGTGACTCCAGCGCCATTTTACTGAAGAATTTAACTACAACGTCAACATAGAGGAAGAACGGTGTCACAATGTGCCGTAACCGTTCCGACGAGGGGGACCGGTGTCACAACGTGCCGTAACCGTACCGACGAGGGGACCGGTGTCACAACGTGCCGTAACGACGAGGGGAACGGTGTCACAACGTGCCGTAACGACGAGGGGAACGGTGTCACAACGTGCCGTAACGACGAGGGGAACGGTGTCACAACGTGCCGTAACGACGAGGGGAACGGTGTCACAACGTGCCGTAACGACGAGGGGAACGGTGTCACAACGTGCCGTAACGACGAGGGGAACGGTGTCACAACGTGCCGTAACGACGAGGGGAACGGTGTCACAACGTGCCGTAACGACGAGGGGAACGGTGTCACAACGTGCCGTAACGACGAGGGGAACGGTGTCACAACGTGCCGTAACGACGAGGGGAACGGTGTCACAACGTGCCGTAACGACGAGGGGAACGGTGTCACAACGTGCCGTAACGACGAGGGGAACGGTGTCACAACGTGCCGTAACGACGAGAGGAACGGTGTCACAACGTGCCGTAACGACGAGAGGAACGGTGTCACAACGTGCCGTAACGACGAGAGGAACGGTGTCACAACGTGCCGTAACGACGAGAGGAACGGTGTCACAATGTGCCGTAACGACGAGAGGAACGGTGTCACAATGTGCCGTAACGACGAGAGGAACGGTGTCACAATGTGCCGTAACGACGAGAGGAACGGTGTCACAATGTGCCGTAACGACGAGAGGAACGGTGTCACAATGTGCCGTAACGACAAGAGGAACGGTGTCACAATGTGCCGTAACGACAAGAGGAACGGTGTCACAATGTGCCGTAACGACAAGAGGAACGGTGTCACAATGTGCCGTAACGACAAGAGGAACGGTGTCACAATGTGCCGTAACGACAAGAGGAACGGTGTCACAATGTGCCGTAACGACAAGAGGAACGGTGTCACAATGTGCCGTAACGACAAGAGGAACGGTGTCACAATGTGCCGTAACGACAAGAGGAACGGTGTCACAATGTGCCGTAACGACAAGAGGAACGGTGTCACAATGTGCCGTAACGACAAGAGGAACGGTGTCACAATGTGCCGTAACGACAAGAGGAACGGTGTCACAATGTGCCGTAACGACAAGAGGAACGGTGTCACAATGTGCCGTAACGACAAGAGGAACGGTGTCACAATGTGCCGTAACGACAAGAGGAACGGTGTCACAATGTGCCGTAACGACAAGAGGAACGGTGTCACAATGTGCCGTAACGACAAGAGGAACGGTGTCACAATGTGCCGTAACGACAAGAGGAACGGTGTCACAATGTGCCGTAACGACAAGAGGAACGGTGTCACAATGTGCCGTAACGACAAGAGGAACGGTGTCACAATGTGCCGTAACGACAAGAGGAACGGTGTCACAATGTGCCGTAACGACAAGAGGAACGGTGTCACAATGTGCCGTAACGACAAGAGGAACGGTGTCACAATGTGCCGTAACGACAAGAGGAACGGTGTCACAATGTGCCGTAACGACAAGAGGAACGGTGTCACAATGTGCCGTAACGACAAGAGGAACGGTGTCACAATGTGCCGTAACGACAAGAGGAACGGTGTCACAATGTGCCGTAACGACAAGAGGAACGGTGTCACAATGTGCCGTAACGACAAGAGGAACGGTGTCACAATGTGCCGTAACGACAAGAGGAACGGTGTCACAATGTGCCGTAACGACAAGAGGAACGGTGTCACAATGTGCCGAAACGACAAGAGGAACGGTGTCACAATGTGCCGTAACGACAAGAGGAACGGTGTCACAATGTGCCGTAACGACAAGAGGAACGGTGTCACAATGTGCCGTAACGACAAGAGGAACGGTGTCACAATGTGCCGTAACGACAAGAGGAACGGTGTCACAATGTGCCGTAACGACAAGAGGAACGGTGTCACAATGTGCCGTAACGACAAGAGGAACGGTGTCACAATGTGCCGTAACGACAAGAGGAACGGTGTCACAATGTGCCGTAACGACAAGAGGAACGGTGTCACAATGTGCCGTAACGACAAGAGGAACGGTGTCACAATGTGCCGTAACGACAAGAGGAACGGTGTCACAATGTGCCGTAACGACAAGAGGAACGGTGTCACAATGTGCCATAACGACGAGAGGAACGGTGTCACAATGTGCCATAACCATGCCGACGAGAGGAACGGTGTCACAATGTGCCATAACCATACCGATGAGAGGAACGGTGTCACATTTTGCCATAACCATACAGACGAGAACGGTGTCACAATGTGCCGTAACCATAAGACAAGAAGAACGGTGTCACAATGTGCCATAACCTGTTATGACTGGGTCACCGAGGAGGATAGCAGGCCCAAGCTAAGCCACAGAAAACCAGTGAGGTTGGTAACTAAGCAGATTGCAGACCCCTAATCCTATCCACACAACTGGCAGCTGCTGTGGAGCGTACCTACGATGATCCTAGGCGCCTCGGCACAGCCGGAGGACTAGATAAGCCTAAAGCAAGAAAGGGGAAATCTAAACTGCCCCAGAGCAAACCCCAAAGGAATAGACAGCCCCCAACATGTATTATCAGTGAGACATGATGAAAACACAAACGCAGGTAGGAAAATAGGCTGAGCAAACGATGGGGCCCACACGAACTAGAAAGGACAGGAAAGGAAAGGCACTGTCTGCAATCACGCAAAACCCTACAAAAATGTCCAACACGACTCTGGTATATTCTGAAAGCAAAGCAAAAAGAGGCCAATCTAATAAGGGACAAAAACAAACTGGCACAAGGAGTAACATATGGACGGTGATTCAGCACAGCCCCAGCCGGAGCTGGCTGACCCGCACAAAACTGAGATAGACAAAACCAGATCAAATGTGAACAGAATAACAAATGAACACTTAGCTGAGCATGCAGGGACTGAGCTGGAAACTAAGACCTCAGGAGGCAGGAAGAAACTCACCAGCAGGGATAGAGGGAGTCGGCTGTCTTAAATCCCAATCTGAAACCCCAGAGCTCCAATTGTTGTCCTCATTATTAGGTGCCAAGCCTCTGTCAGTCAGATCAGCTCCACTACCTCCAGCAACCACCAGAGGGAGCCCAGAAAGAGAACTTGCAAACCCTCTGTCAATTTGACCAGCTCCACTACCTTCACTAGTAATCAGAGGTAGGCCAGAAAGCGAATTCACAACAGTAACCGTACCGACGAGGGGACCGGTGTCACAACGTGCCGTAACCGTACCGACGAGGGGACCGGTGTCACAACGTGCCGTAACCGTACCGACGAGGGGACCGGTGTCACAACGTGCCGTAACCGTACCGACGAGGGGACCGGTGTCACAACGTGCCGTAACCGTACCGACGAGGGGATCGGTGTCACAACGTGCCGTAACCGTACCGACGAGGGGATCGGTGTCACAACGTGCCGTAACCGTACCGACGAGGGGATCGGTGTCACAACGTGCCGTAACCGTACCGACGAGGGGATCGGTGTCACAACGTGCCGTAACCGTACCGACGAGGGGATCGGTGTCACAACGTGCCGTAACCGTACCGACGAGGGGACCGGTGTCACAACGTGCCGTAACCGTACCGACGAGGGGACCGGTGTCACAACGTGCCGTAACCGTACCGACGAGGGGACCGGTGTCACAACGTGCCGTAACCGTACCGACGAGGGGACCGGTGTCACAACGTGCCGTAACCGTACCGACGAGGGGACCGGTGTCACAACGTGCCGTAACCGTACCGACGAGGGGACCGGTGTCACAACGTGCCGTAACCGTACCGACGAGGGGACCGGTGTCACAACGTGCCGTAACCGTACCGACGAGGGGACCGGTGTCACAACTTGCCGTAACCGTACCGACGAGGGGACCGGTGTCACAACGTGCCGTAACCATATCGACGAGAACGGTGTCACAATGTGACCATGCACCAGTACAATGTCCCCCCCGCTGTAATGGCTGCCTCTGACTGCGCAGCAGCATGGACCGCACCTCCCCACCCAATGGTCTCACACCTACCTGTCGTGCTTCGGTGGGCTGCCCTGAGCCCGGCGCCCAGAAGTGCGGAGATCCCTGCCCGGACTGGAGCGAAGAGTGGGGGAGCGACGACGCTGAAAACAAGAGGAGGAAAGAGCAAAGTAATCTCCAGGAGAGAAAAGGAAGAGACAGCAAGTGTGCGGGCGCAGAGCCGGATCCCACGCAGCGCGCGGGCGCAGAGCCGGATCCCACGCAGCGCGCGGGCGCAGAGCCGGATCCCACGCAGCGCGCGGGCGCAGAGCCGGATCCCACGCAGCGCGCGGGCGCAGAGCCGGATCCCACGCAGCGCGCGGGCGCAGAGCCGGATCCCACGCAGCGCGCGGGCGCAGAGCCGGATCCCACGCAGCGCCCGGGCGCAGAGCCGGATCCCACGCAGCGCCCGGGCGCAGAGCCGGATCCCACGCAGCGTGCGGGCGCAGAGCCGGATCCCACGCAGCGTACGGGCGCAGAGCCGGATCCCACGGAGCGTACGGGCGCAGAGCCGGATCCCACGCAGCGTACGGGCGCAGAGCCGGATCCCACGCAGCGTACGGGCGCAGAGCCGGATCCCACGCAGCGTACGGGCGCAGAGCCGGATCCCACGCAGCGTACGGGCGCAGAGCCGGATCCCACGCAGCGTACGGGCGCAGAGCCGGATCCCACGCAGCGTACGGGCGCAGAGCCGGATCCCACGCAGCGTACGGGCGCAGAGCCGGATCCCACGCAGCGTACGGGCGCAGAGCCGGATCCCACGCAGCGTACGGGCGCAGAGCCGGATCCCCTTCCCCGAGTAGATGACTGCACAGCCCCCCGGCCTCTCACCTCACGGCGGTACTCATCATCCGGGGAGCGGAGCTGGGGCTGTGGGGACGGGGAGCGGCGGGGCCTGGAGCGGGAGCGGCGGGGCCTGGAGCGGGAGCGGCGGGGCCTGGAGCGGGAGCGGCGGGGCCTGGAGCGGGAGCGGCCTGCACGGCTCCGGGACTTGGAGCGCGACCGTCCCCGAGGTCTGGAGCGGGAGCGGCCTCTTCTGTCAGGTGAGCGGCTGCGCCTGAGGGGAGAGCGGTGTATGCGGGCGGGGGAGTGGCCTCGGGACCAGGAGCGCTCCTCCGGAGAGCGAGGACTGTCCCGGTACAGGGCCGGAGGGTCCGGGGAGAGAGCGCGGCGCCGAGGTGTCCGGTACATGGCGAAGGCTCCGATGATCCGATCACTGCGGCTCAGTTTGCGTCACACGCTCTACGTCCTACGTCACCACGGCGGGCGCCATCTTACTACACCTCCACCATTACATCTGCGCACACCGCGCCATCTTACTACACCTCCACCATTACATCTGCACACACCGCTCCATCTTACTACACCTCCACCATTACATCTGCGCACACCGCGCCATCTTACTACACCTCCACCATTACATCTGCACACACCGCTCCATCTTACTACACCTCCACCATTACATCTGCAGACACCGCGCCATCTTACTACACCTCCACTATTACATCTGCACACACCGCTCCATCTTACTACACCTCCACTATTACATCTGCACACACCGCGCCATCTCACTACACCTCCACCATTACATCTGCACACACCGCGCCATCTTACTACACCTCCACCATTACATCTGCACACACCGCTCCATCTTACTACACCTCCACCATTATATCTGCACACACCGCTCCATCTTACTACACCTCCACCATTACATCTGCACACACCGCTCCATCTTACTACACCTCCACCATTACATCTGCACACACCGCTCCATCTTACTACACCTCCACCATTATATCTGCACACACCGCGCCATCTCACTACACCTCCACCATTACATCTGCACACACCGCTCCATCTTACTACACCTCCACCATTATATCTGCACACACCGCTCCATCTTACTACACCTCCACCATTACATCTGCACACACCGCTCCATCTTACTACACCTCCACCATTACATCTGCACACACCGCTCCATCTTACTACACCTCCACCATTACATCTGCACACACCGCACCATCTTACTACACCTCCACCATTACATCTGCGCACACCGCTCCATCTTACTACACCTCCACCATTACATCTGTGCACACCGCGCCATCTCACTACACCTCCACCATTACATCTGCGCACACCGCGCCATCTTACTACACCTCCACCATTACATCTGCACACACCGCGCCATCTTACTACACCTCCACCATTACATCTGCACACACAGCTCCATCTTACTACACCTCCACCATTACATCTGTGCACACCGCGCCATCTCACTACACCTCCACCATTACATCTGCGCACACCGCGCCATCTTACTACACCTCCACCATTACATCTGCACACACCGCGCCATCTTACTACACCTCCACCATTACATCTGCACACACCGCTCCATCTTACTACACCTCCACCATTACATCTGCACACACAGCTCCATCTTACTACACCTCCACCATTACATCTGTGCACACCGCGCCATCTCACTACACCTCCACCATTACATCTGCGCACACCGCGCCATCTTACTACACCTCCACCATTACATCTGTGCACACCGCGCCATCTCACTACACCTCCACCATTACATCTGCGCACACCGCGCCATCTTACTACACCTCCACCATTACATCTGCACACACCGCGCCATCTTACTACACCTCCACCATTACATCTGCACACACCGCTCCATCTTACTACACCTCCACCATTATATCTGCACACACCGCTCCATCTCACTACACATCCACCATTACATCTGCACACACCGCTCCATCTTACTACACCTCCACCATTACATCTGCACACACCGCTCCATCTTACTACACCTCCACCATTACATCTGCACACACCGCTCCATCTTACTACACCTCCACCATTACATCTGCACACACCGCTCCATCTTACTACACCTCCACCATTACATCTGCACACACCGCTCCATCTTACTACACCTCCACTATTACATCTGCAGACACCGCGCCATCTTACTACACCTCCACTATTACATCTGCACACACCGCTCCATCTTACTACACCTCCACTATTACATCTGCACACACCGCGCCATCTCACTACACCTCCACCATTACATCTGCACACACCGCTCCATCTTACTACACCTCCACCATTATATCTGCACACACCGCTCCATCTTACTACACCTCCACCATTACATCTGCACACACCGCTCCATCTTACTACACCTCCACCATTACATCTGCACACACCGCTCCATCTTACTACACCTCCACCATTACATCTGTGCACACCGCGCCATCTCACTACACCTCCACCATTACATCTGCGCACACCGCTCCATCTTACTACACCTCCACCATTACATCTGTGCACACCGCGCCATCTCACTACACCTCCACCATTACATCTGCGCACACCGCGCCATCTTACTACACCTCCACCATTACATCTGCACACACCGCGCCATCTTACTACACCTCCACCATTACATCTGCACACACCGCTCCATCTTACTACACCTCCACCATTATATCTGCACACACCGCTCCATCTCACTACACATCCACCATTACATCTGCACACACCGCTCCATCTTACTACACCTCCACCATTACATCTGCACACACCGCTCCATCTTACTACACCTCCACCATTACATCTGCACACACCGCTCCATCTTACTACACCTCCACCATTACATCTGCACACACCGCTCCATCTTACTACACCTCCACTATTACATCTGCAGACACCGCGCCATCTTACTACACCTCCACTATTACATCTGCACACACCGCTCCATCTTACTACACCTCCACTATTACATCTGCACACACCGCGCCATCTCACTACACCTCCACCATTACATCTGCACACACCGCTCCATCTTACTACACCTCCACCATTATATCTGCACACACCGCTCCATCTTACTACACCTCCACCATTACATCTGCACACACCGCTCCATCTTACTACACCTCCACCATTACATCTGCACACACCGCTCCATCTTACTACACCTCCACCATTACATCTGCAGACACCGCGCCATCTTACTACACCTCCACTATTACATCTGCAGACACCGCGCCATCTTACTACACCTCCACTATTACATCTGCAGACACCGCGCCATCTTACTACACCTCCACTATTACATCTGCAGACACCGCGCCATCTTACTACACCTCCACCATTACATCTGCACACACCGCTCCATCTTACTACACCTCCACCATTACATCTGCACACACCGCTCCATCTTACTACACCTCCACCATTATATCTGCACACACCGCTCCATCTTACTACACCTCCACCATTACATCTGCACACACCGCTCCATCTTACTACACCTCCACCATTACATCTGCACACACCGCTCCATCTTACTACACCTCCACTATTACATCTGCAGACACCGCGCCATCTTACTACACCTCCACTATTACATCTGCAGACACCGCGCCATCTTACTACACCTCCACCATTACATCTGCACACACCGCTCCATCTTACTACACCTCCACCATTACATCTGCACACACCGCTCCATCTTACTACACCTCCACTATTACATCTGCAGACACCGCGCCATCTTACTACACCTCCACTATTACATCTGCACACACCGCTCCATCTTACTACACCTCCACCATTACATCTGCACACACCGCGCCATCTCACTACACCTCCACCATTACATCTGCACACACCGCTCCATCTTACTACACCTCCACCATTACATCTGCACACACCGCTCCATCTCACTACACATCCACCATTATATCTGCACACACCGCGCCATCTTACTACACCTCCACCATTACATCTGCACACACCGCTCCATCTCACTACACATCCACCATTATATCTGCACACACCGCGCCATCTCACTACACCTCCACCATTACATCTGCACACACCGCTCCATCTTACTACACCTCCACTATTACATCTGCGCACACCGCTCCATCTTACTACACCTCCACCATTACATCTGCACACACCGCGCCATCTTACTACACCTCCACCATTACATCTGCACACACCGCTCCATCTTACTACACCTCCACCATTACATCTGTGCACACCGCGCCATCTTACTACACCTCCACCATTACATCTGCACACACCGCTCCATCTTACTACACCTCCACCATTACATCTGCACACACCGCGCCATCTTACTACACCTCCACCATTACATCTGCACACACCGCTCCATCTTACTACACCTCCACCATTACATCTGTGCACACCGCGCCATCTTACTACACCTCCACCATTACATCTGCACACACCGCTCCATCTTACTACACCTCCACCATTACATCTGCACACACCGCGCCATCTTACTACACCTCCACCATTACATCTGCACACACCGCTCCATCTTACTACACCTCCATCATTACATCTGTGCACACCGCTCCATCTTACTACACCTCCACCATTACATCTGCACACACCGCTCCATCTTACTACACCTCCACCATTACATCTGTGCACACCGCGCCATCTTACTACACCTCCACCATTACATCTGCACACACCGCTCCATCTTACTACACCTCCACCATTACATCTGCACACACCGCGCCATCTTACTACACCTCCACCATTACATCTGCACACACCGCTCCATCTTACTACACCTCCACCATTACATCTGTGCACACCGCGCCATCTTACTACACCTCCACCATTACATCTGCACACACCGCTCCATCTTACTACACCTCCACCATTACATCTGCACACACCGCGCCATCTTACTACACCTCCACCATTACATCTGCACACACCGCTCCATCTTACTACACCTCCACCATTACATCTGTGCACACCGCGCCATCTTACTACACCTCCACCATTACATCTGCACACACCGCTCCATCTTACTACACCTCCACCATTACATCTGCGCACACCGCTCCATCTTACTACACCTCCACCATTACATCTGCACACACCGCGCCATCTTACTACACCTCCACCATTACATCTGCACACACCGCGCCATCTTACTACACCTCCACCATTACATCTGCACACACCGCTCCATCTTACTACACCTCCACCATTACATCTGTGCACACCGCGCCATCTTACTACACCTCCACCATTACATCTGTGCACACCGCGCCATCTTACTACACCTCCACCATTACATCTGCGCACACCGCTCCATCTTACTACACCTCCACCATTACATCTGTGCACACCGCGCCATCTTACTACACCTTCACCATTACATCTGTGCACACCGCGCCATCTTACTATACCTTCACCATTACATCTGCACACACCGCTCCATCTTACTACACCTCCACCATTACATCTGTGCACACCGCGCCATCTTACTACACCTTCACCATTACATCTGTGCACACCGCGCCATCTTACTACACCTTCACCATTACATCTGCACACACCGCGCCATCTTACTACACCTTCACCATTACATCTGCACACACCGCTCCATCTTACTACACCTCCACCATTACATCTGTGCACACCGCGCCATCTTACTACACCTTCACCATTACATCTGCACACACCGCTCCATCTTACTACACCTCCACCATTACATCTGCACACACCGCTCCATCTTACTACACCTCCACCATTACATCTGCACACACCGCTCCATCTTACTACACCTTCACCATTACATCTGCACACACCGCTCCATCTTACTACACCTCCACCATTACATCTGTGCACACCGCGCCATCTTACTACACCTTCACCATTACATCTGCACACACCGCGCCATCTTACTACACCTCCACCATTACATCTGCGCTCACCGCTCCATCTTACTACACCTCCACCATTACATCTGCACACACCGCGCCATCTTACTACACCTCCACCATTACATCTGCACACACCGCTCCATCTTACTACACCTCCACCATTACATCTGTGCACACCGCTCCATCTTACTACACCTTCACCATTACATCTGCGCACACCGCTCCATCTTACTACACCTTCACCATTACATCTGCACACACCGCTCCATCTTACTACACCTCCACTATTACATCTGTGCACACCGCGCCATCTTACTACACCTCCACCATTACATCTGTGCACACCGCGCCATCTTACTACACCTTCACCATTACATCTGCACACACCGCTCCATCTTACTACACCTCCACCATTACATCTGTGCACACCGCGCCATCTTACTACACCTTCACCATTACATCTGCACACACCGCTCCATCTTACTACACCTCCACCATTACATCTGCACACACCGCGCCATCTTACTACACCTTCACCATTACATCTGCACACACCGCGCCATCTTACTACACCTCCACCATTACATCTGCACACACCGCTCCATCTTACTACACCTCCACCATTACATCTGTGCACACCGCGCCATCTTACTACACCTCCACCATTACATCTGCACACACCGCGCCATCTTACTACACCTTCACCATTACATCTGCACACACCGCGCCATCTTACTACACCTCCACCATTACATCTGCACACACCGCTCCATCTTACTACACCTCCACCATTACATCTGTGCACACCGCTCCATCTTACTACACCTTCACCATTACATCTGCGCACACCGCTCCATCTTACTACACCTTCACCATTACATCTGCACACACCGCTCCATCTTACTACACCTCCACCATTACATCTGTGCACACCGCGCCATCTTACTACACCTCCACCATTACATCTGCGCACACCGCTCCATCTTACTACACCTCCACCATTACATCTGCACACACCGCTCCATCTTACTACACCTTCACCATTACATCTGCACACACCGCGCCATCTTACTACACCTTCACCATTACATCTGCGCACACCGCTCCATCTTACTACACCTTCACCATTACATCTGCACACACCGCTCCATCTTACTACACCTCCACCATTACATCTGCGCACACCGCTCCATCTTACTACACCTCCACCATTACATCTGTGCACACCGCTCCATCTTACTACACCTCCACCATTACATCTGCACACACCGCGCCATCTTACTACACCTTCACCATTACATCTGTGCACACCGCTCCATCTTACTACACCTCCACCATTACATCTGCACACACCGCTCCATCTTACTACACCTCCACCATTACATCTGTGCACACCGCGCCATCTTACTACACCTCCACCATTACATCTGCACACACCGCGCCATCTTACTACACCTTCACCATTACATCTGTGCACACCGCTCCATCTTACTACACCTCCACCATTACATCTGCACACACCGCTCCATCTTACTACACCTCCACCATTACATCTGCACACACCGCTCCATCTTACTACACCTCCACCATTACATCTGTGCACACCGCTCCATCTTACTACACCTTCACCATTACATCTGCACACACCGCTCCATCTTACTACACCTCCACTATTACATCTGTGCACACCGCGCCATCTTACTACACCTCCACCATTACATCTGTGCACACCGCGCCATCTTACTACACCTTCACCATTACATCTGCACACACCGCTCCATCTTACTACACCTCCACCATTACATCTGTGCACACCGCGCCATCTTACTACACCTTCACCATTACATCTGCACACACCGCTCCATCTTACTACACCTCCACCATTACATCTGCACACACCGCGCCATCTTACTACACCTTCACCATTACATCTGCACACACCGCGCCATCTTACTACACCTCCACCATTACATCTGCACACACCGCTCCATCTTACTACACCTCCACCATTACATCTGTGCACACCGCGCCATCTTACTACACCTCCACCATTACATCTGCACACACCGCGCCATCTTACTACACCTTCACCATTACATCTGCACACACCGCGCCATCTTACTACACCTCCACCATTACATCTGCACACACCGCTCCATCTTACTACACCTCCACCATTACATCTGTGCACACCGCTCCATCTTACTACACCTTCACCATTACATCTGCGCACACCGCTCCATCTTACTACACCTTCACCATTACATCTGCACACACCGCTCCATCTTACTACACCTCCACCATTACATCTGTGCACACCGCGCCATCTTACTACACCTCCACCATTACATCTGCGCACACCGCTCCATCTTACTACACCTCCACCATTACATCTGCACACACCGCGCCATCTTACTACACCTTCACCATTACATCTGCGCACACCGCTCCATCTTACTACACCTTCACCATTACATCTGCACACACCGCTCCATCTTACTACACCTCCACCATTACATCTGCGCACACCGCTCCATCTTACTACACCTCCACCATTACATCTGTGCACACCGCTCCATCTTACTACACCTCCACCATTACATCTGCACACACCGCGCCATCTTACTACACCTTCACCATTACATCTGTGCACACCGCTCCATCTTACTACACCTTCACCATTACATCTGCACACACCGCGCCATCTTACTACACCTCCACCATTACATCTGTGCACACCGCGCCATCTTACTACACCTTCACCATTACATCTGTGCACACCGCGCCATCTTACTACACCTCCACCATTACATCTGCGCACACCGCTCCATCTTACTACACCTCCACCATTACATCTGTGCACACCGCTCCATCTTACTACACCTCCACCATTACATCTGTGCACACCGCTCCATCTTACTACACCTCCACCATTACATCTGTGCACACCGCTCCATCTTACTACACCTCCACCATTACATCTGTGCACACCGCTCCATCTTACTACACCTCCACCATTACATCTGTGCACACCGCGCCATCTTACTACACCTCCACCATTACATCTGCGCACACCGCTCCATCTTACTACACCTCCACCATTACATCTGCGCACACCGCTCCATCTTACTACACCTCCACCATTACATCTGTGCACACCGCTCCATCTTACTACACCTCCACCATTACATCTGTGCACACCGCTCCATCTTACTACACCTCCACCATTACATCTGCACACACCGCTCCATCTTACTACACCTTCACCATTACATCTGTGCACACCGCGCCATCTTACTACACCTTCACCATTACATCTGCACACACCGCGCCATCTTACTACACCTCCACCATTACATCTGCGCACACCGCTCCATCTTACTACACCTCCACCATTACATCTGCACACACAGCTCCATCTTACTACACCTCCACCATTACATCTGCACACACCGCTCCATCTTACTACACCTTCACCATTACATCTGTGCACACCGCGCCATCTTACTACACCTCCACCATTACATCTGTGCACACCGCGCCATCTTACTACACCTTCACCATTACATCTGTGCACACCGCGCCATCTTACTACACCTCCACCATTACATCTGTGCACACCGCGCCATCTTACTACACCTTCACCATTACATCTGTGCACACCGCGCCATCTTACTACACCTCCACCATTACATCTGTGCACACCGCGCCATCTTACTACACCTCCACCATTACATCTGCGCACACCGCTCCATCTTACTACACCTTCACCATTACATCTGTGCACACCGCGCCATCTTACTACACCTCCACCATTACATCTGTGCACACCGCGCCATCTTACTACACCTCCACCATTACATCTGCGCACACAGCTCCATCTTACTACACCTCCACCATTACATCTGCGCACACCGCTCCATCTTACTACACCTTCACCATTACATCTGTGCACACCGCGCCATCTTACTACACCTCCACCATTACATCTGTGCACACCGCGCCATCTTACTACACCTTCACCATTACATCTGTGCACACCGCGCCATCTTACTACACCTCCACCATTACATCTGTGCACACCGCGCCATCTTACTACACCTCCACCATTACATCTGCACACACCGCGCCATCTTACTACACCTCCACCATTACATCTGCACACACCGCTCCATCTTACTACACCTCCACCATTACATCTGCACACACCGCGCCATCTTACTACACCTCCACCATTACATCTGCACACACCGCGCCATCTTACTACACCTCCACCATTACATCTGCACACACCGCGCCATCTTACTACACCTTCACCATTACATCTGCACACACCGCTCCATCTTACTACACCTCCACCATTACATCTGCACACACCGCGCCATCTTACTACACCTCCACCATTACATCTGCACACCGCTCCATCTTACTACACCTCCACCATTACATCTGCACACACCGCTCCATCTTACTACACCTCCACCATTACATCTGCACACACCGCTCCATCTTACTACACCTCCACCATTACATCTGCACACACCGCGCCATCTTACTACACCTCCACCATTACATCTGCACACACCGCTCCATCTTACTACACCTCCACCATTACATCTGCACACACCGCTCCATCTTACTACACCTCCACCATTACATCTGCACACACCGCTCCATCTTACTACACCTCCACCATTACATCTGCACACACCGCGCCATCTTACTACACCTTCACCATTACATCTGCACACACCGCTCCATCTTACTACACCTCCACCATTACATCTGCACACACCGCGCCATCTTACTACACCTCCACCATTACATCTGCACACACCGCGCCATCTTACTACACCTCCACCATTACATCTGCACACACCGCTCCATCTTACTACACCTCCACCATTACATCTGCACACACCGCGCCATCTTACTACACCTCCACCATTACATCTGCGCACACCGCTCCATCTTACTACACCTTCACCATTACATCTGCACACACCGCGCCATCTTACTACACCTCCACCATTACATCTGCACACACCGCTCCATCTTACTACACCTCCACCATTACATCTGCACACACCGCGCCATCTTACTACACCTCCACCATTACATCTGCGCACACCGCTCCATCTTACTACACCTCCACCATTACATCTGCACACACCGCGCCATCTTACTACACCTCCACCATTACATCTGCACACACCGCTCCATCTTACTACACCTCCACCATTACATCTGCACACACCGCGCCATCTTACTACACCTCCACCATTACATCTGCGCACACCGCTCCATCTTACTACACCTCCACCATTACATCTGCACACACCGCTCCATCTTACTACACCTTCACCATTACATCTGTGCACACCGCTCCATCTTACTACACCTCCACCATTACATCTGCACACACCGCGCCATCTTACTACACCTCCACCATTACATCTGCACACACCGCTCCATCTTACTACACCTCCACCATTACATCTGCACACACCGCTCCATCTTACTACACCTCCACCATTACATCTGCACACACCGCTCCATCTTACTACACCTTCACCATTACATCTGCACACACCGCGCCATCTTACTACACCTTCACCATTACATCTGCACACACCGCGCCATCTTACTACACCTCCACCATTACATCTGCACACACCGCGCCATCTTACTACACCTCCACCATTACATCTGCACACACCGCTCCATCTTACTACACCTCCACCATTACATCTGCACACACCGCTCCATCTTACTTCACCTCCACCATTACATCTGTGCACACCGCTCCATCTTACTACACCTCCACCATTACATCTGCACACACCGCGCCATCTTACTACACCTTCACCATTACATCTGTGCACACCGCGCCATCTTACTACACCTCCACCATTACATCTGCGCACACCGCTCCATCTTACTACACCTCCACCATTACATCTGCACACACCGCGCCATCTTACTACACCTCCACCATTACATCTGCACACACCGCTCCATCTTACTACACCTCCACCATTACATCTGCACACACCGCTCCATCTTACTACACCTCCACCATTACATCTGCACACACCGCTCCATCTTACTACACCTCCACCATTACATCTGCACACACCGCGCCATCTTACTACACCTCCACCATTACATCTGCACACACCGCTCCATCTTACTACACCTCCACCATTACATCTGCACACACCGCTCCATCTTACTACACCTCCACCATTACATCTGCACACACCGCGCCATCTTACTACACCTCCACCATTACATCTGCACACACCGCGCCATCTTACTACACCTCCACCATTACATCTGCACACACCGCGCCATCTTACTACACCTCCACCATTACATCTGCACACACCGCGCCATCTTACTACACCTTCACCATTACATCTGCACACACCGCGCCATCTTACTACACCTCCACCATTACATCTGCACACACCGCTCCATCTTACTACACCTCCACCATTACATCTGTGCACACCGCGCCATCTTACTACACCTCCACCATTACATCTGCACACACCGCGCCATCTTACTACACCTTCACCATTACATCTGCACACACCGCGCCATCTTACTACACCTCCACCATTACATCTGCACACACCGCTCCATCTTACTACACCTCCACCATTACATCTGTGCACACCGCTCCATCTTACTACACCTTCACCATTACATCTGCGCACACCGCTCCATCTTACTACACCTTCACCATTACATCTGCACACACCGCTCCATCTTACTACACCTCCACCATTACATCTGTGCACACCGCGCCATCTTACTACACCTCCACCATTACATCTGCGCACACCGCTCCATCTTACTACACCTCCACCATTACATCTGCACACACCGCTCCATCTTACTACACCTTCACCATTACATCTGCACACACCGCGCCATCTTACTACACCTTCACCATTACATCTGCGCACACCGCTCCATCTTACTACACCTTCACCATTACATCTGCACACACCGCTCCATCTTACTACACCTCCACCATTACATCTGCGCACACCGCTCCATCTTACTACACCTCCACCATTACATCTGTGCACACCGCTCCATCTTACTACACCTCCACCATTACATCTGCACACACCGCGCCATCTTACTACACCTTCACCATTACATCTGTGCACACCGCGCCATCTTACTACACCTCCACCATTACATCTGTGCACACCGCGCCATCTTACTACACCTTCACCATTACATCTGTGCACACCGCGCCATCTTACTACACCTCCACCATTACATCTGCGCACACCGCTCCATCTTACTACACCTCCACCATTACATCTGTGCACACCGCTCCATCTTACTACACCTCCACCATTACATCTGTGCACACCGCTCCATCTTACTACACCTCCACCATTACATCTGTGCACACCGCTCCATCTTACTACACCTCCACCATTACATCTGTGCACACCGCTCCATCTTACTACACCTCCACCATTACATCTGTGCACACCGCGCCATCTTACTACACCTCCACCATTACATCTGCGCACACCGCTCCATCTTACTACACCTCCACCATTACATCTGCGCACACCGCTCCATCTTACTACACCTCCACCATTACATCTGTGCACACCGCTCCATCTTACTACACCTCCACCATTACATCTGTGCACACCGCTCCATCTTACTACACCTCCACCATTACATCTGCACACACCGCTCCATCTTACTACACCTTCACCATTACATCTGTGCACACCGCGCCATCTTACTACACCTTCACCATTACATCTGCACACACCGCGCCATCTTACTACACCTCCACCATTACATCTGCGCACACCGCTCCATCTTACTACACCTCCACCATTACATCTGCACACACAGCTCCATCTTACTACACCTCCACCATTACATCTGCACACACCGCTCCATCTTACTACACCTTCACCATTACATCTGTGCACACCGCGCCATCTTACTACACCTCCACCATTACATCTGTGCACACCGCGCCATCTTACTACACCTTCACCATTACATCTGTGCACACCGCGCCATCTTACTACACCTCCACCATTACATCTGTGCACACCGCGCCATCTTACTACACCTTCACCATTACATCTGTGCACACCGCGCCATCTTACTACACCTCCACCATTACATCTGTGCACACCGCGCCATCTTACTACACCTCCACCATTACATCTGCGCACACCGCTCCATCTTACTACACCTTCACCATTACATCTGTGCACACCGCGCCATCTTACTACACCTCCACCATTACATCTGTGCACACCGCGCCATCTTACTACACCTCCACCATTACATCTGCGCACACCGCTCCATCTTACTACACCTCCACCATTACATCTGCGCACACCGCTCCATCTTACTACACCTTCACCATTACATCTGTGCACACCGCGCCATCTTACTACACCTCCACCATTACATCTGTGCACACCGCGCCATCTTACTACACCTTCACCATTACATCTGTGCACACCGCGCCATCTTACTACACCTCCACCATTACATCTGTGCACACCGCGCCATCTTACTACACCTCCACCATTACATCTGCACACACCGCGCCATCTTACTACACCTCCACCATTACATCTGCACACACCGCTCCATCTTACTACACCTCCACCATTACATCTGCACACACCGCGCCATCTTACTACACCTCCACCATTACATCTGCACACACCGCGCCATCTTACTACACCTCCACCATTACATCTGCACACACCGCGCCATCTTACTACACCTTCACCATTACATCTGCACACACCGCTCCATCTTACTACACCTCCACCATTACATCTGCACACACCGCGCCATCTTACTACACCTCCACCATTACATCTGCACACCGCTCCATCTTACTACACCTCCACCATTACATCTGCACACACCGCTCCATCTTACTACACCTCCACCATTACATCTGCACACACCGCTCCATCTTACTACACCTCCACCATTACATCTGCACACACCGCGCCATCTTACTACACCTCCACCATTACATCTGCACACACCGCTCCATCTTACTACACCTCCACCATTACATCTGCACACACCGCTCCATCTTACTACACCTCCACCATTACATCTGCACACACCGCTCCATCTTACTACACCTCCACCATTACATCTGCACACACCGCGCCATCTTACTACACCTTCACCATTACATCTGCACACACCGCTCCATCTTACTACACCTCCACCATTACATCTGCACACACCGCGCCATCTTACTACACCTCCACCATTACATCTGCACACACCGCGCCATCTTACTACACCTCCACCATTACATCTGCACACACCGCTCCATCTTACTACACCTCCACCATTACATCTGCACACACCGCGCCATCTTACTACACCTCCACCATTACATCTGCGCACACCGCTCCATCTTACTACACCTTCACCATTACATCTGCACACACCGCGCCATCTTACTACACCTCCACCATTACATCTGCACACACCGCTCCATCTTACTACACCTCCACCATTACATCTGCACACACCGCGCCATCTTACTACACCTCCACCATTACATCTGCGCACACCGCTCCATCTTACTACACCTCCACCATTACATCTGCACACACCGCGCCATCTTACTACACCTCCACCATTACATCTGCACACACCGCTCCATCTTACTACACCTCCACCATTACATCTGCACACACCGCGCCATCTTACTACACCTCCACCATTACATCTGCGCACACCGCTCCATCTTACTACACCTCCACCATTACATCTGCACACACCGCTCCATCTTACTACACCTTCACCATTACATCTGTGCACACCGCTCCATCTTACTACACCTCCACCATTACATCTGCACACACCGCGCCATCTTACTACACCTCCACCATTACATCTGCACACACCGCTCCATCTTACTACACCTCCACCATTACATCTGCACACACCGCTCCATCTTACTACACCTCCACCATTACATCTGCACACACCGCTCCATCTTACTACACCTTCACCATTACATCTGCACACACCGCGCCATCTTACTACACCTTCACCATTACATCTGCACACACCGCGCCATCTTACTACACCTCCACCATTACATCTGCACACACCGCGCCATCTTACTACACCTCCACCATTACATCTGCACACACCGCTCCATCTTACTACACCTCCACCATTACATCTGCACACACCGCTCCATCTTACTTCACCTCCACCATTACATCTGTGCACACCGCTCCATCTTACTACACCTCCACCATTACATCTGCACACACCGCGCCATCTTACTACACCTTCACCATTACATCTGTGCACACCGCGCCATCTTACTACACCTCCACCATTACATCTGCGCACACCGCTCCATCTTACTACACCTCCACCATTACATCTGCACACACCGCGCCATCTTACTACACCTCCACCATTACATCTGCACACACCGCTCCATCTTACTACACCTCCACCATTACATCTGCACACACCGCTCCATCTTACTACACCTCCACCATTACATCTGCACACACCGCTCCATCTTACTACACCTCCACCATTACATCTGCACACACCGCGCCATCTTACTACACCTCCACCATTACATCTGCACACACCGCTCCATCTTACTACACCTCCACCATTACATCTGCACACACCGCTCCATCTTACTACACCTCCACCATTACATCTGCACACACCGCGCCATCTTACTACACCTCCACCATTACATCTGCACACACCGCGCCATCTTACTACACCTCCACCATTACATCTGCACACACCGCGCCATCTTACTACACCTCCACCATTACATCTGCACACACCGCTCCATCTTACTACACCTCCACCATTACATCTGCACACACCGCTCCATCTTACTTCACCTCCACCATTACATCTGTGCACACCGCTCCATCTTACTACACCTCCACCATTACATCTGCACACACCGCGCCATCTTACTACACCTTCACCATTACATCTGTGCACACCGCGCCATCTTACTTCACCTCCACCATTACATCTGCACACACCGCTCCATCTTACTACACCTCCACCATTACATCTGCACACACCGCGCCATCTTACTACACCTCCACCATTACATCTGCACACACCGCTCCATCTTACTACACCTCCACCATTACATCTGCACACACCGCTCCATCTTACTACACCTCCACCATTACATCTGCACACACCGCTCCATCTTACTACACCTTCACCATTACATCTGCACACACCGCGCCATCTTACTACACCTTCACCATTACATCTGCACACACCGCGCCATCTTACTACACCTCCACCATTACATCTGCACACACCGCGCCATCTTACTACACCTCCACCATTACATCTGCACACACCGCTCCATCTTACTACACCTCCACCATTACATCTGCACACACCGCTCCATCTTACTTCACCTCCACCATTACATCTGTGCACACCGCTCCATCTTACTACACCTCCACCATTACATCTGCACACACCGCGCCATCTTACTACACCTTCACCATTACATCTGTGCACACCGCGCCATCTTACTACACCTCCACCATTACATCTGCGCACACCGCTCCATCTTACTACACCTCCACCATTACATCTGCACACACCGCTCCATCTTACTACACCTCCACCATTACATCTGCGCACACCGCTCCATCTTACTACACCTCCACCATTACATCTGCACACACCGCGCCATCTTACTACACCTTCACCATTACATCTGCGCACACCGCGCCATCTTACTACACCTCCACCATTACATCTGCGCACACCGCTCCATCTTACTACACCTCCACCATTACATCTGCACACACCGCGCCATCTTACTACACCTCCACCATTACATCTGCACACACCGCGCCATCTTACTACACCTTCACCATTACATCTGCGCACACCGCTCCATCTTACTACACCTTCACCATTACATCTGCACACACCGCTCCATCTTACTACACCTCCACCATTACATCTGCGCACACCGCTCCATCTTACTACACCTCCACCATTACATCTGCGCACACCGCGCCATCTTACTACACCTCCACCATTACATCTGCGCACACCGCTCCATCTTACTACACCTCCACCATTACATCTGCGCACACCGCTCCATCTTACTACACCTCCACCATTACATCTGCGCACACCGCTCCATCTTACTACACCTTCACCATTACATCTGCACACACCGCGCCATCTTACTACACCTCCACCATTACATCTGCGCACACCGCTCCATCTTACTACACCTTCACCATTACATCTGCGCACACCGCTCCATCTTACTACACCTTCACCATTACATCTGCACACACCGCTCCATCTTACTACACCTCCACCATTACATCTGCGCACACCGCTCCATCTTACTACACCTTCACCATTACATCTGCACACACCGCGCCATCTTACTACACCTTCACCATTACATCTGCACACACCGCGCCATCTTACTACACCTCCACCATTACATCTGCACACACCGCGCCATCTTACTACACCTCCACCATTACATCTGCACACACCGCTCCATCTTACTACACCTCCACCATTACATCTGCACACACCGCTCCATCTTACTTCACCTCCACCATTACATCTGTGCACACCGCTCCATCTTACTACACCTCCACCATTACATCTGCACACACCGCGCCATCTTACTACACCTTCACCATTACATCTGTGCACACCGCGCCATCTTACTACACCTCCACCATTACATCTGCGCACACCGCTCCATCTTACTACACCTCCACCATTACATCTGCACACACCGCTCCATCTTACTACACCTCCACCATTACATCTGCGCACACCGCTCCATCTTACTACACCTCCACCATTACATCTGCACACACCGCGCCATCTTACTACACCTTCACCATTACATCTGCGCACACCGCGCCATCTTACTACACCTCCACCATTACATCTGCGCACACCGCTCCATCTTACTACACCTCCACCATTACATCTGCACACACCGCGCCATCTTACTACACCTCCACCATTACATCTGCACACACCGCGCCATCTTACTACACCTTCACCATTACATCTGCGCACACCGCTCCATCTTACTACACCTTCACCATTACATCTGCACACACCGCTCCATCTTACTACACCTCCACCATTACATCTGCGCACACCGCTCCATCTTACTACACCTCCACCATTACATCTGCGCACACCGCGCCATCTTACTACACCTCCACCATTACATCTGCGCACACCGCTCCATCTTACTACACCTCCACCATTACATCTGCGCACACCGCTCCATCTTACTACACCTCCACCATTACATCTGCGCACACCGCTCCATCTTACTACACCTTCACCATTACATCTGCACACACCGCGCCATCTTACTACACCTCCACCATTACATCTGCGCACACCGCTCCATCTTACTACACCTTCACCATTACATCTGCGCACACCGCTCCATCTTACTGCACCTTCACCATTACATCTGCACACACCGCTCCATCTTACTACACCTCCACCATTACATCTGCGCACACCGCTCCATCTTACTACACCTCCACCATTACATCTGTGCACACCGCTCCATCTTACTACACCTCCACCATTACATCTGCGCACACCGCTCCATCTTACTACACCTCCACCATTACATCTGCGCACACCGCTCCATCTTACTACACCTCCACCATTACATCTGCGCACACCGCTCCATCTTACTACACCTCCACCATTACATCTGCACACACCGCTCCATCTTACTACACCTCCACCATTACATCTGCGCACACCGCTCCATCTTACTACACCTCCACCATTACATCTGCACACACCGCTCCATCTTACTACACCTCCACCATTACATCTGCGCACACCGCTCCATCTTACTACACCTTCACCATTACATCTGCGCACACCGCTCCATCTTACTACACCTCCACCATTACATCTGCACACACCGCTCCATCTTACTACACCTTCACCATTACATCTGCGCACACCGCGCCATCTTACTACACCTCCACCATTACATCTGCGCACACCGCGCCATCTTACTACACCTCCACCATTACATCTACACACACCGCACCATCTTACTACACCTCCACCATTACATCTGCGCACACCGCTCCATCTTACTACACCTCCACCATTACATCTGCACACACCGCGCCATCTTACTACACCTCCACCATTACATCTGCGCACACCGCGCCATCTTACTACACCTCCACCATTACATCTGCGCACACCGCTCCATCTTACTACACCTCCACCATTACATCTGCACACACCGCACCATCTTACTACACCTCCACCATTACATCTGCGCACACCGCTCCATCTTACTACACCTTCACCATTACATCTGCACACACCGCTCCATCTTACTACACCTCCACCATTATATCTGTGCACACCGCTCCATCTTACTACACCTCCACCATTACATCTGCGCACACCGCTCCATCTTACTACACCTCCACCATTACATCTGCGCACACCGCTCCATCTTACTACACCTCCACCATTACATCTGCGCACACCGCTCCATCTTACTACACCTCCACCATTACATCTGCGCACACCGCTCCATCTCACTACACCTCCACCATTACATCTGCACACACCGCTCCATCTTACTACACCTCCACCATTACATCTGCACACACCGCTCCATCTTACTACACCTCCACCATTACATCTGCACACACCTTTCCATCTTACTACACCTCCACCATTACATCTGCACACACCGCTCCATCTTACTACACATCCACCATTACATCTGCACACACCTTTCCATCTTACTACACCTCCACCATTACATCTGCACACACCGCTCCATCTCACTACACCTCCACCATTACATCTGCACACACCGCTCCATCTTACTACACCTCCACCATTACATCTGCACACACCGCTCCATCTTACTACACCTCCACCATTACATCTGCACACACCTTTCCATCTTACTACACCTCCACCATTACATCTGCACACACCGCTCCATCTTACTACACCTCCACCATTACATCTGCACACACCTTTCCATCTTACTACACCTCCACCATTACATCTGCACACACCGCGCCATCTTACTACACCTCCACCATTACATCTGCACACACCTTTCCATCTTACTACACCTCCACCATTACATCTGCACACACCGCTCCATCTTACTACACCTCCACCATTACATCTGCACACACCGCGCCATCTTACTACACCTCCACCATTACATCTGCACACACCGCTCCATCTTACTACACCTTCACCATTACATCTGCACACACCGCTCCATCTTACTACACCTTCACCATTACATCTGCACACACCGCGCCATCTTACTACACCTCCACCATTACATCTGCACACACCGCTCCATCTTACTACACCTCCACCATTATATCTGCACACACCGCTCCATCTTACTACACCTCCACCATTACATCTGCGCACACCGCGCCATCTTACTACACCTCCACCATTACATCTGCGCACACCGCGCCATCTTACTACACCTCCACCATTACATCTGCGCACACCGCTCCATCTTACTACACCTTCACCATTACATCTGCACACACCGCTCCATCTTACTACACCTCCACCATTACATCTGCACACACCGCTCCATCTTACTTCACCTCCACCATTACATCTGCGCACACCGCTCCATCTTACTACACCTTCACCATTACATCTGCGCACACCGCTCCATCTTACTACACATCCACCATTACATCTGTGCACACCGCTCCATCTTACTACACCTCCACCATTACATCTGCACACACCGCTCCATCTTACTACACCTCCACCATTACATCTGCACACACAGCTCCATCTTACTACACCTCCACCATTACATCTGCACACACCGCTCCATCTTACTACACCTTCACCATTACATCTGTGCACACCGCGCCATCCTACTACACCTCCACCATTACATCTGTGCACACCGCGCCATCTTACTACACCTTCACCATTACATCTGTGCACACCGCGCCATCTTACTACACCTCCACCATTACATCTGTGCACACCGCGCCATCTTACTACACCTTCACCATTACATCTGTGCACACCGCGCCATCTTACTACACCTCCACCATTACATCTGTGCACACCGCGCCATCTTACTACACCTTCACCATTACATCTGTGCACACCGCGCCATCTTACTACACCTCCACCATTACATCTGTGCACACCGCGCCATCTTACTACACCTCCACCATTACATCTGCACACACCGCGCCATCTTACTACACCTCCACCATTACATCTGCACACACCGCTCCATCTTACTACACCTCCACCATTACATCTGCACACACCGCTCCATCTTACTACACCTCCACCATTACATCTGTGCACACCGCGCCATCTTACTACACCTCCACCATTACATCTGCACACACCGCGCCATCTTACTACACCTCCACCATTACATCTGCGCACACCGCTCCATCTTACTACACCTTCACCATTACATCTGCACACACCGCTCCATCTTACTACACCTTCACCATTACATCTGTGCACACCGCGCCATCTTACTACACCTCCACCATTACATCTGTGCACACCGCTCCATCTTACTACACCTCCACCATTACATCTGTGCACACCGCGCCATCTTACTACACCTCCACCATTACATCTGTGCACACCGCTCCATCTTACTACACCTTCACCATTACATCTGTGCACACCGCGCCATCTTACTACACCTTCACCATTACATCTGCACACACCGCGCCATCTTACTACACCTCCACCATTACATCTGCACACACCGCTCCATCTTACTACACCTTCACCATTACATCTGCACACACCGCTCCATCTTACTACACCTTCACCATTACATCTGCACACACCGCGCCATCTTACTACACCTTCACCATTACATCTGCACACACCGCTCCATCTTACTACACCTCCACCATTACATCTGCACACACCGCTCCATCTTACTACACCTTCACCATTACATCTGCACACACCGCGCCATCTTACTACACCTTCACCATTACATCTGCGCACACCGCTCCATCTTACTACACCTTCACCATTACATCTGCACACACCGCTCCATCTTACTACACCTTCACCATTACATCTGTGCACACCGCGCCATCTTACTACACCTCCACCATTACATCTGTGCACACCGCTCCATCTTACTACACCTCCACCATTACATCTGTGCACACCGCGCCATCTTACTACACCTCCACCATTACATCTGTGCACACCGCTCCATCTTACTACACCTTCACCATTACATCTGTGCACACCGCGCCATCTTACTACACCTTCACCATTACATCTGCACACACCGCGCCATCTTACTACACCTCCACCATTACATCTGCACACACCGCTCCATCTTACTACACCTTCACCATTACATCTGCACACACCGCTCCATCTTACTACACCTTCACCATTACATCTGCACACACCGCGCCATCTTACTACACCTCCACCATTACATCTGCACACACCGCGCCATCTTACTACACCTCCACCATTACATCTGCACACACCGCTCCATCTTACTACACCTCCACCATTACATCTGCACACACCGCTCCATCTTACTACACCTCCACCATTACATCTGCACACACCGCGCCATCTTACTACACCTTCACCATTACATCTGCACACACCGCTCCATCTTACTACACCTCCACCATTACATCTGCACACACCGCGCCATCTTACTACACCTCCACCATTACATCTGCACACCGCTCCATCTTACTACACCTCCACCATTACATCTGCACACACCGCTCCATCTTACTACACCTCCACCATTACATCTGCACACACCGCTCCATCTTACTACACCTCCACCATTACATCTGCACACACCGCGCCATCTTACTACACCTCCACCATTACATCTGCACACACCGCTCCATCTTACTACACCTCCACCATTACATCTGCACACACCGCTCCATCTTACTACACCTCCACCATTACATCTGCACACACCGCTCCATCTTACTACACCTCCACCATTACATCTGCACACACCGCGCCATCTTACTACACCTTCACCATTACATCTGCACACACCGCTCCATCTTACTACACCTCCACCATTACATCTGCACACACCGCGCCATCTTACTACACCTCCACCATTACATCTGCACACACCGCGCCATCTTACTACACCTCCACCATTACATCTGCACACACCGCTCCATCTTACTACACCTCCACCATTACATCTGCACACACCGCGCCATCTTACTACACCTCCACCATTACATCTGCGCACACCGCTCCATCTTACTACACCTTCACCATTACATCTGCACACACCGCGCCATCTTACTACACCTCCACCATTACATCTGCACACACCGCTCCATCTTACTACACCTCCACCATTACATCTGCACACACCGCGCCATCTTACTACACCTCCACCATTACATCTGCGCACACCGCTCCATCTTACTACACCTCCACCATTACATCTGCACACACCGCGCCATCTTACTACACCTCCACCATTACATCTGCACACACCGCTCCATCTTACTACACCTCCACCATTACATCTGCACACACCGCGCCATCTTACTACACCTCCACCATTACATCTGCGCACACCGCTCCATCTTACTACACCTCCACCATTACATCTGCACACACCGCTCCATCTTACTACACCTTCACCATTACATCTGTGCACACCGCTCCATCTTACTACACCTCCACCATTACATCTGCACACACCGCGCCATCTTACTACACCTCCACCATTACATCTGCACACACCGCTCCATCTTACTACACCTCCACCATTACATCTGCACACACCGCTCCATCTTGCTACACCTCCACCATTACATCTGCACACACCGCTCCATCTTACTACACCTTCACCATTACATCTGCACACACCGCGCCATCTTACTACACCTTCACCATTACATCTGCACACACCGCGCCATCTTACTACACCTCCACCATTACATCTGCACACACCGCGCCATCTTACTACACCTCCACCATTACATCTGCACACACCGCTCCATCTTACTACACCTCCACCATTACATCTGCACACACCGCTCCATCTTACTTCACCTCCACCATTACATCTGTGCACACCGCTCCATCTTACTACACCTCCACCATTACATCTGCACACACCGCGCCATCTTACTACACCTTCACCATTACATCTGCGCACACCGCGCCATCTTACTACACCTCCACCATTACATCTGCGCACACCGCTCCATCTTACTACACCTCCACCATTACATCTGCACACACCGCGCCATCTTACTACACCTCCACCATTACATCTGCACACACCGCTCCATCTTACTACACCTCCACCATTACATCTGCACACACCGCTCCATCTTACTACACCTCCACCATTACATCTGCACACACCGCTCCATCTTACTACACCTCCACCATTACATCTGCACACACCGCGCCATCTTACTACACCTCCACCATTACATCTGCACACACCGCTCCATCTTACTACACCTCCACCATTACATCTGCACACACCGCTCCATCTTACTACACCTCCACCATTACATCTGCACACACCGCGCCATCTTACTACACCTCCACCATTACATCTGCACACACCGCGCCATCTTACTACACCTCCACCATTACATCTGCACACACCGCGCCATCTTACTACACCTCCACCATTACATCTGCACACACCGCTCCATCTTACTACACCTCCACCATTACATCTGCACACACCGCTCCATCTTACTTCACCTCCACCATTACATCTGTGCACACCGCTCCATCTTACTACACCTCCACCATTACATCTGCACACACCGCGCCATCTTACTACACCTTCACCATTACATCTGTGCACACCGCGCCATCTTACTTCACCTCCACCATTACATCTGCACACACCGCTCCATCTTACTACACCTCCACCATTACATCTGCACACACCGCGCCATCTTACTACACCTCCACCATTACATCTGCACACACCGCTCCATCTTACTACACCTCCACCATTACATCTGCACACACCGCTCCATCTTACTACACCTCCACCATTACATCTGCACACACCGCTCCATCTTACTACACCTTCACCATTACATCTGCACACACCGCGCCATCTTACTACACCTTCACCATTACATCTGCACACACCGCGCCATCTTACTACACCTCCACCATTACATCTGCACACACCGCGCCATCTTACTACACCTCCACCATTACATCTGCACACACCGCTCCATCTTACTACACCTCCACCATTACATCTGCACACACCGCTCCATCTTACTTCACCTCAACCATTACATCTGTGCACACCGCTCCATCTTACTACACCTCCACCATTACATCTGCACACACCGCGCCATCTTACTACACCTTCACCATTACATCTGTGCACACCGCGCCATCTTACTACACCTCCACCATTACATCTGCGCACACCGCTCCATCTTACTACACCTCCACCATTACATCTGCACACACCGCTCCATCTTACTACACCTCCACCATTACATCTGCGCACACCGCTCCATCTTACTACACCTCCACCATTACATCTGCACACACCGCGCCATCTTACTACACCTTCACCATTACATCTGCGCACACCGCGCCATCTTACTACACCTCCACCATTACATCTGCGCACACCGCTCCATCTTACTACACCTCCACCATTACATCTGCACACACCGCGCCATCTTACTACACCTCCACCATTACATCTGCACACACCGCGCCATCTTACTACACCTTCACCATTACATCTGCGCACACCGCTCCATCTTACTACACCTTCACCATTACATCTGCACACACCGCTCCATCTTACTACACCTCCACCATTACATCTGCGCACACCGCTCCATCTTACTACACCTCCACCATTACATCTGCGCACACCGCGCCATCTTACTACACCTCCACCATTACATCTGCGCACACCGCTCCATCTTACTACACCTCCACCATTACATCTGCGCACACCGCTCCATCTTACTACACCTCCACCATTACATCTGCGCACACCGCTCCATCTTACTACACCTTCACCATTACATCTGCACACACCGCGCCATCTTACTACACCTCCACCATTACATCTGCGCACACCGCTCCATCTTACTACACCTTCACCATTACATCTGCGCACACCGCTCCATCTTACTACACCTTCACCATTACATCTGCGCACACCGCTCCATCTTACTACACCTCCACCATTACATCTGCGCACACCGCTCCATCTTACTACACCTCCACCATTACATCTGTGCACACCGCTCCATCTTACTACACCTCCACCATTACATCTGCACACACCGCACCATCTTACTACACCTCCACCATTACATCTGCACACACCGCTCCATCTTACTACACCTTCACCATTACATCTGCGCACACCGCTCCATCTTACTACACCTTCACCATTACATCTGCACACACCGCTCCATCTTACTACACCTCCACCATTACATCTGCGCACACCGCTCCATCTTACTACACCTCCACCATTACATCTGTGCACACCGCTCCATCTTACTACACCTCCACCATTACATCTGCACACACCGCGCCATCTTACTACACCTCCACCATTACATCTGCACACACCGCGCCATCTTACTACACCTTCACCATTACATCTGCGCACACCGCTCCATCTTACTACACCTTCACCATTACATCTGCGCACACCGCTCCATCTTACTACACCTTCACCATTACATCTGCACACACCGCTCCATCTTACTACACCTCCACCATTACATCTGCGCACACCGCTCCATCTTACTACACCTCCACCATTACATCTGCACACACCGCTCCATCTTACTACACCTCCACCATTACATCTGCGCACACCGCTCCATCTTACTACACCTCCACCATTACATCTGCGCACACCGCTCCATCTTACTACACCTCCACCATTACATCTGCGCACACCGCTCCATCTTACTACACCTCCACCATTACATCTGCACACACCGCTCCATCTTACTACACCTCCACCATTACATCTGCGCACACCGCTCCATCTTACTACACCTCCACCATTACATCTGCACACACCGCTCCATCTTACTACACCTCCACCATTACATCTGCGCACACCGCGCCATCTTACTACACCTCCACCATTACATCTGCGCACACCGCTCCATCTTACTACACCTCCACCATTACATCTGCACACACCGCACCATCTTACTACACCTCCACCATTACATCTGCGCACACCGCTCCATCTTACTACACCTTCACCATTACATCTGCACACACCGCTCCATCTTACTACACCTCCACCATTATATCTGTGCACACCGCTCCATCTTACTACACCTCCACCATTACATCTGCGCACACCGCTCCATCTTACTACACCTCCACCATTACATCTGCGCACACCGCTCCATCTTACTACACCTCCACCATTACATCTGCACACACCGCTCCATCTCACTACACCTCCACCATTACATCTGCACACACCGCTCCATCTTACTACACCTCCACCATTACATCTGCACACACCGCTCCATCTTACTACACCTCCACCATTACATCTGCACACACCTTTCCATCTTACTACACCTCCACCATTACATCTGCACACACCGCTCCATCTTACTACACCTCCACCATTACATCTGCACACACCGCTCCATCTTACTACACCTCCACCATTACATCTGCACACACCTTTCCATCTTACTACACCTCCACCATTACATCTGCACACACCGCGCCATCTTACTACACCTCCACCATTACATCTGCACACACCTTTCCATCTTACTACACCTCCACCATTACATCTGCACACACCGCTCCATCTTACTACACCTCCACCATTACATCTGCACACACCGCGCCATCTTACTACACCTCCACCATTACATCTGCACACACCGCTCCATCTTACTACACCTTCACCATTACATCTGCACACACCGCTCCATCTTACTACACCTTCACCATTACATCTGCACACACCGCGCCATCTTACTACACCTCCACCATTACATCTGCACACACCGCTCCATCTTACTACACCTCCACCATTATATCTGCACACACCGCGCCATCTTACTACACCTCCACCATTACATCTGCACACACCGCGCCATCTTACTACACCTCCACCATTACATCTGCGCACACCGCTCCATCTTACTACACCTTCACCATTACATCTGCACACACCGCTCCATCTTACTACACCTCCACCATTACATCTGCACACACCGCTCCATCTTACTTCACCTCCACCATTACATCTGCGCACACCGCTCCATCTTACTACACCTTCACCATTACATCTGCGCACACCGCTCCATCTTACTACACATCCACCATTACATCTGTGCACACCGCTCCATCTTACTACACCTCCACCATTACATCTGCACACACCGCTCCATCTTACTACACCTCCACCATTACATCTGCACACACCGCTCCATCTTACTACACCTCCACCATTACATCTGCACACACCGCTCCATCTTACTACACCTCCACCATTACATCTGCGCACACCGCTCCATCTTACTTCACCTCCACCATTACATCTGCGCACACCGCGCCATCTTACTACACCTCCACCATTACATCTGCGCACACAGCGCCATCTTACTACACCTCCACCATTACATCTGCACACACCGCTCCATCTTACTACACCTCCACCATTACATCTGCACACACCGCTCCATCTTACTACACCTCCACCATTACATCTGCGCACACCGCTCCATCTTACTACACCTCCACCATTACATCTGCGCACACCGCTCCATCTTACTACACCTCCATCATTACATCTGCACACACCGCTCCATCTTACTACACCTCCACCATTACATCTGCGCACACCGCTCCATCTTACTACACCTCCACCATTACATCTGCGCACACCGCTCCATCTTACTACACCTCCATCATTACATCTGCACACACCGCTCCATCTTACTACACCTCCATCATTACATCTGCGCACACCGCGCCATCTTACTACACCTCCATCATTACATCTGTGCACACCGCGCCATCTTACTACACCTCCATCATTACATCTGCACACACCGCTCCATCTTACTACACCTCCATCATTACATCTGCGCACACCGCGCCATCTTACTACACCTCCATCATTACATCTGCGCACACCGCGCCATCTTACTACACCTCCATCATTACATCTGTGCACACCGCTCCATCTTACTACACCTCCACCATTACATCTGCGCACACCGCTCCATCTTACTACACCTCCATCATTACATCTGCGCACACCGCGCCATCTTACTACACCTCCACCATTACATCTGCGCACACCGCTCCATCTTACTACACCTCCACCATTACATCTGCGCACACCGCTCCATCTTACTACACCTCCACCATTACATCTGCGCACACCGCTCCATCTTACTACACCTCCATCATTACATCTGCGCACACCGCGCCATCTTACTACACCTCCACCATTACATCTGCGCACACCGCTCCATCTTACTACACCTCCACCATTACATCTGCGCACACCGCTCCATCTTACTACACCTCCATCATTACATCTGCGCACACCGCGCCATCTTACTACACCTCCATCATTACATCTGCGCACACCGCGCCATCTTACTACACCTCCATCATTACATCTGCGCACACCGCGCCATCTTACTACACCTCCACCATTACATCTGCGCACACCGCTCCATCTTACTACACCTCCACCATTACATCTGCGCACACCGCTCCATCTTACTACACCTCCACCATTACATCTGCGCACACCGCTCCATCTTACTACACCTCCATCATTACATCTGCACACACCGCTCCATCTTACTACACCTCCACCATTACATCTGCACACACCGCTCCATCTTACTACACCTCCACCATTACATCTGCGCACACCGCTCCATCTTACTACACCTCCACCATTACATCTGCGCACACCGCTCCATCTTACTACACCTCCACCATTACATCTGCGCACACCGCTCCATCTTACTACACCTCCATCATTACATCTGCACACACCGCTCCATCTTACTACACCTCCACCATTACATCTGCACACACCGCTCCATCTTACTACACCTCCACCATTACATCTGCGCACACCGCTCCATCTTACTACACCTCCACCATTACATCTGTGCACACCACTCCATCTTACTACACCTCCACCATTACATCTGCGCACACCGCTCCATCTTACTACACCTCCACCATTACATCTGTGCACACCACTCCATCTTACTACACCTCCACCATTACATCTGTGCACACCGCTCCATCTTACTACACCTCCACCATTACATCTGCGCACACCGCGCCATCTTACTACACCTCCATCATTACATCTGCGCACACCGCGCCATCTTACTACACCTCCATCATTACATCTGCGCACACCGCGCCATCTTACTACACCTCCACCATTACATCTGCGCACACCGCGCCATCTTACTACACCTCCATCATTACATCTGCGCACACCGCGCCATCTTACTACACCTCCACCATTACATCTGCACACACAGCGCCATCTTATTACACCTCCACCATTACATCTGCACACACCGCTCCATCTTACTACACCTCCACCATTACATCTGCGCACACCGCTCCATCTTACTACACCTCCACCATTACATCTGCGCACACCGCGCCATCTTACTACACCTCCACCATTACATCTGCACACACCGCTCCATCTTACTACACCTCCATCATTACATCTGCGCACACCGCGCCATCTTACTACACCTCCACCCTTACATCTGCACACACCGCACCATCTTACTACACCTCCACCATTACATCTGCACACACCGCGCCATCTTACTACACCTCCACCCTTACATCTGTGCACACCGCGCCATCTTACTACACCTCCACCATTACATCTGCACACACCGCTCCATCTTACTACACCTCCACCATTACATCTGCACACACCGCTCCATCTTACTACACCTCCACCATTACATCTGCACACACCGCTCCATCTTACTACACCTCCACCATTACATCTGCACACACCGCGCCATCTTACTACACCTCCACCCTTACATCTGTGCACACCGCGCCATCTTACTACACCTCCACCCTTACATCTGTGCACACCGCGCCATCTTACTACACCTCCACCATTACATCTGCACACACCGCTCCATCTTACTACACCTCCACCATTACATCTGCACACACCGCTCCATCTTACTACACCTCCACCATTACATCTGCACACACCGCGCCATCTTACTACACCTCCACCCTTACATCTGTGCACACCGCGCCATCTTACTACACCTCCACCATTACATCTGCACACACCGCTCCATCTTACTACACCTCCACCATTACATCTGCACACACCGCTCCATCTTACTACACCTCCACCCTTACATCTGCACACACCGCGCCATCTTACTACACCTCCACCCTTACATCTGTGCACACCGCGCCATCTTACTACACCTCCACCATTACATCTGCACACACCGCTCCATCTTACTACACCTCCACCATTACATCTGCACACACCGCTCCATCTTACTACACCTCCACCATTACATCTGCACACACCGCTCCATCTTACTACACCTCCACCCTTACATCTGCGCACACCGCGCCATCTTACTACACCTCCACCATTACATCTGCACACACCGCACCATCTTACTACACCTCCACCATTACATCTGCGCACACCGCGCCATCTTACTACACCTCCACCCTTACATCTGTGCACACCGCGCCATCTTACTACACCTCCACCATTACATCTGCACACACCGCACCATCTTACTACACCTCCACCATTACATCTGCACACACCGCTCCATCTTACTACACCTCCATCATTACATCTGCGCACACCGCGCCATCTTACTACACCTCCACCATTACATCTGCACACACCGCACCATCTTACTACACCTCCACCCTTACATCTGTGCACACCGCGCCATCTTACTACACCTCCACCATTACATCTGCACACACCGCGCCATCTTACTACACCTCCACCATTACATCTGCACACACCGCTCCATCTTACTACACCTCCACCATTACATCTGCACACACCGCTCCATCTTACTACACCTCCACCATTACATCTGCACACACCGCTCCATCTTACTACACCTCCACCATTACATCTGCACACACCGCTCCATCTTACTACACCTCCACCATTACATCTGTGCACACCACTCCATCTTACTACACCTCCACCATTACATCTGTGCACACCGCTCCATCTTACTACACCTCCACCATTACATCTGCGCACACCACTCCATCTTACTACACCTCCACCATTACATCTGCACACACCGCACCATCTTACTACACCTCCACCATTACATCTGCACACACCGCACCATCTTACTACAACTCCACCATTACATCTGCACACACCGCACCATCTTACTACAACTCCACCATTACATCTGCACACACCGCGCCATCTTACTACACCTCCACCATTACATCTGCACACACCGCTCCATCTTACTACACCTCCACCATTACATCTGCACACACCGCTCCATCTTACTACACCTCCACCATTACATCTGCACACACCGCACCATCTTACTACACCTCCACCATTACATCTGCACACACCGCACCATCTTACTACACCTCCACCATTACATCTGCACACACCGCTCCATCTTACTACACCTCCACCATTACATCTGCACACACCGCTCCATCTTACTACACCTCCACCATTACATCTGCACACACCGCTCCATCTTACTACACCTCCACCATTACATCTGTGCACACCACTCCATCTTACTACACCTCCACCATTACATCTGCACACACCGCTCCATCTTACTACACCTCCACCATTACATCTGCACACACCGCTCCATCTTACTACACCTCCACCATTACATCTGTGCACACCACTCCATCTTACTACACCTCCACCATTACATCTGCACACACCGCTCCATCTTACTACACCTCCACCATTACATCTGTGCACACCGCTCCATCTTACTACACCTCCACCATTACATCTGTGCACACCGCTCCATCTTACTACACCTCCACCATTACATCTGCACACACCGCTCCATCTTACTACACCTCCACCATTACATCTGCACACACCGCTCCATCTTACTACACCTCCACCATTACATCTGCACACACCGCTCCATCTTACTACACATCCACCATTACATCTGCACACACCGCTCCATCTTACTACACCTCCACCATTACATCTGCACACACCGCGCCATCTTACTACACCTCCACCATTACATCTGCACACACCGCTCCATCTTACTACACCTCCACCATTACATCTGTGCACACCACTCCATCTTACTACACCTCCACCATTACATCTGCACACACCGCTCCATCTTACTACACCTCCACCATTACATCTGCGCACACCGCTCCATCTTACTACACCTCCACCATTACATCTGCACACACCGCTCCATCTTACTACACCTCCACCATTACATCTGTGCACACCACTCCATCTTACTACACCTCCACCATTACATCTGCGCACACCGCTCCATCTTACTACACCTCCACCATTACATCTGCACACACCGCTCCATCTTACTACACCTCCACCATTACATCTGCACACACCGCTCCATCTTACTACACCTCCACCATTACATCTGTGCACACCGCACCATCTTACTACACCTTCACCATTACATCTGCGCACACCACTCCATCTTACTACACCTCCACCATTATATCTGCACACACCGCTCCATCTTACTACACCTCCACCATTATATCTGCACACACCGCTCCATCTTACTACACCTCCACCATTACATCTGCACACACCGCTCCATCTTACTACACCTCCACCATTACATCTGCACACACCGCTCCATCTTACTACACATCCACCATTACATCTGCACACACCGCTCCATCTTACTACACCTCCACCATTACATCTGTGCACACCACTCCATCTTACTACACCTCCACCATTACATCTGCACACACCGCTCCATCTTACTACACCTCCACCATTACATCTGCGCACACCGCTCCATCTTACCACACCTCCACCATTACATCTGCACACACCGCTCCATCTTACTACACCTCCACCATTACATCTGCACACACCGCTCCATCTTACTACACATCCACCATTACATCTGCGCACACCGCTCCATCTTACTACACCTCCACCATTACATCTGCGCACACCGCTCCATCTTACTTCACCTCCACCATTACATCTGCGCACACAGCTCCATCTTACTACACCTCCACCATTACATCTGCGCACACCACTCCATCTTACTACACCTCCACCATTACATCTGCACACACCGCTCCATCTTACTACACCTCCACCATTACATCTGCACACACCGCTCCATCTTACTACACCTCCACCATTACATCTGCGCACACCGCGCCATCTCACTACACCTCCACCATTACATCTGCACACACCGCTCCATCTCACTACACCTCCACCATTACATCTGCACACACCGCTCCATCTTACTACACCTCCACCATTACATCTGCACACACCGCTCCATCTTACTACACCTCCACCATTACATCTGCACACACCGCTCCATCTTACTACACCTCCACCATTACATCTGCGCACACCGCTCCATCTTACTACACCTCCACCATTACACCTGCGCACACCGCTCCATCTTACTACACCTCCACCATTACATCTGCACACACCGCTCCATCTTACTACACCTCCACCATTACATCTGCACACACCGCTCCATCTTACTACACCTCCACCATTACATCTGCACACACCGCTCCATCTTACCACACCTCCACCATTACATCTGCGCACACCGCTCCATCTTACCACACCTCCACCATTACATCTGCACACACCGCTCCATCTTACTACACCTCCACCATTACATCTGCACACACCGCTCCATCTTACTACACCTCCACCATTACATCTGCGCACACCGCTCCATCTTACTACACCTCCACCATTACATCTGCGCACACCGCTCCATCTTACTACACCTCCACCATTACATCTGTGCACACCGCTCCATCTTACTACAACTCCACCATTACATCTGTGCACACCGCTCCATCTTACTACACCTCCACCATTACATCTGCGCACACCGCTCCATCTTACTACACCTCCACCATTACATCTGCACACACCGCTCCATCTTACTACACCTCCATCATTACATCTGCACACACAGCTCCATCTTACTACACCTCCACCATTACATCTGCACACACCGCTCCATCTTACTACACCTCCACCATTACATCTGCACACACCGCTCCATCTTACTACACCTCCACCATTACATCTGCGCACACCGCTCCATCTTACCACACCTCCACCATTACATCTGCGCACAACGCGCCATCTTACTACACCTCCACCATTACATCTGCGCACACCGCTCCATCTTACTACACCTCCACCATTACATCTGCGCACACCGCTGCATCTTACTACACCTCCACCATTACATCTGCGCACACCGCTCCATCTTACTACACCTTCACCATTACATCTGCACACACCGCTCCATCTTACTACACCTCCACCATTACATCTGCACACACCGCTCCATCTTACTACACCTCCACCATTACATCTGCTCACACCGCTCCATCTTACTACACCTCCACCATTACATCTGCTCACACCGCTCCATCTTACTACACCTCCACCATTACATCTGCACACACCGCTCCATCTTACTACACCTCCACCATTACATCTGCGCACACCGCTCCATCTTACTACACCTCCACCATTACATCTGCTCACACCGCTCCATCTTACTACACCTCCACCATTACATCTGCTCACACCGCTCCATCTTACTACACCTCCACCATTACATCTGCTCACACCGCTCCATCTTACTACACCTCCACCATTACATCTGCTCACACCGCTCCATCTTACTACACCTCCACCATTACATCTGCTCACACCGCTCCATCTTACTACACCTCCACCATTACATCTGCGCACACCGCTGCATCTTACTACACCTCCACCATTACATCTGCGCACACCGCTCCATCTTACTACACCTTCACCATTACATCTGCACACACCGCTCCATCTTACTACACCTCCACCATTACATCTGCACACACCGCTCCATCTTACTACACCTCCACCATTACATCTGCTCACACCGCTCCATCTTACTACACCTCCACCATTACATCTGCTCACACCGCTCCATCTTACTACACCTTCACCATTACATCTGCACACACCGCTCCATCTTACTACACCTCCACCATTACATCTGCACACACCGCTCCATCTTACTACACCTCCACCATTACATCTGCTCACACCGCTCCATCTTACTACACCTCCACCATTACATCTGCTCACACCGCTCCATCTTACTACACCTTCACCATTACATCTGCACACACCGCTCCATCTTACTACACCTCCACCATTACATCTGCACACACCGCTCCATCTTACTACACCTCCACCATTATATCTGCACACACCGCTCCATCTTACTACACCTCCACCATTACATCTGCACACACCGCTCCATCTTACTACACCTCCACCATTACATCTGCACACACCGCTCCATCTTACTACACCTCCACCATTACATCTGCACACACCGCTCCATCTTACTACACCTCCACCATTATATCTGCACACACCGCTCCATCTTACTACACCTCCACCATTACATCTGCACACACCGCTCCATCTTACTACACCTCCACCATTACATCTGCACACACCGCTCCATCTTACTACACCTCCACCATTATATCTGCACACACCGCTCCATCTTACTACACCTCCACCATTACATCTGCACACACCGCTCCATCTTACTACACCTCCACCATTATATCTGCACACACCGCTCCATCTTACTACACCTCCAACATTACATCTGCACACACCGCTCCATCTTACTACACCTCCACCATTATATCTGCACACACCGCTCCATCTTACTTCACCTCCACCATTACATCTGCACACACCGCTCCATCTTACTTCACCTCCACCATTACATCTGCACACACCGCTCCATCTTACTACACCTCCACCATTATATCTGCACACACCGCTCCATCTTACTTCACCTCCACCATTACATCTGCACACACCGCTCCATCTTACTACACCTCCACCATTACATCTGCACACACCGCTCCATCTTACTTCACCTCCACCATTACATCTGCACACACCGCCCCATCTTACTACACCTCCACCATTATATCTGCACACACCGCTCCATCTTACTTCACCTCCACCATTACATCTGCACACACCGCTCCATCTTACTACACCTCCACCATTACATCTGCACACACCGCTCCATCTTACTACACCTCCACCATTACATCTGCACACACCGCTCCATCTTACTACACCTCCACCATTACATCTGCGCACACCGCTCCATCTTACTTCACCTCCACCATTACATCTGCGCACACCGCTCCATCTTACTACACCTCCACCATTACATCTGCGCACACCGCTCCATCTTACTACACCTTCACCATTACATCTGCACACACCGCTCCATTTTACTACACCTCCACCATTACATCTGCACACACCGCTCCATCTTACTACACCTCCACCATTACATCTGCACACACCGCTCCATCTTACTACACCTCCACCATTACATCTGCTCACACCGTTCCATCTTACTACACCTCCACCATTATATCTGCACACACCGCTCCATCTTACTACACCTCCACCATTACATCTGCACACACCGCTCCATCTTACTACACCTCCACCATTACATCTGCACACACAGCTCCATCTTACTACACCTTCACCATTACATCTGCACACACCGCTCCATCTTACTACACCTCCACCATTATATCTGCGCACACCGCTCCATCTTACTACACCTCCACCATTACATCTGCACACACCGCTCCATCTTACTACACCTCCACCATTATATCTGCACACACCGCTCCATCTTACTACACCTCCACCATTACATCTGCACACACCGCTCCATCTTACTACACCTCCACCATTACATCTGCACACACAGCTCCATCTTACTACACCTTCACCATTACATCTGCACACACCGCTCCATCTTACTACACCTCCACCATTATATCTGCACACACCGCTCCATCTTACTACACCTCCACCATTACATCTGCACACACCGCTCCATCTTACTACACCTCCACCATTATATCTGCGCACACCGCTCCATCTTACTACACCTCCACCATTATATCTGCACACACCGCTCCATCTTACTACACCTCCACCATTACATCTGCACACACCGCTCCATCTTACTACACCTCCACCATTATATCTGCACACACCGCTCCATCTTACTACACCTCCAACATTACATCTGCACACACCGCTCCATCTTACTACACCTCCACCATTATATCTGCACACACCGCTCCATCTTACTTCACCTCCACCATTACATCTGCACACACCGCTCCATCTTACTACACCTTCACCATTACATCTGCACACACCGCTCCATCTTACTACACCTCCACCATTACATCTGCACACACCGCTCCATCTTACTTCACCTCCACCATTACATCTGCACACACCGCTCCATCTTACTACACCTCCACCATTACATCTGCGCACACCGCTCCATCTTACTACACCTCCACCATTATATCTGCACACACCGCTCCATCTTACTTCACCTCCATCATTACATCTGCACACACCGCTCCATCTTACTACACCTCCACCATTACATCTGCACACACCGCTCCATCTTACTACACCTCCACCATTACATCTGCACACACCGCTCCATCTTACTACACCTCCACCATTATATCTGCACACACCGCTCCATCTTACTACACCTCCACCATTACATCTGCACACACCGCTCCATCTTACTACACCTCCACCATTACATCTGCACACACCGCTCCATCTTACTACACCTCCACCATTACATCTGCACACACCGCTCCATCTTACTTCACCTCCACCATTACATCTGCACACACCGCTCCATCTTACTACACCTCCACCATTACATCTGCGCACACCGCTCCATCTTACTACACCTTCACCATTACATCTGCACACACCGCTCCATCTTACTACACCTCCACCATTACATCTGCACACACCGCTCCATCTTACTACACCTCCACCATTACATCTGCACACACCGCTCCATCTTACTACACCTCCACCATTACATCTGCACACACCGCTCCATCTTACTACACCTCCACCATTACATCTGTGCACACCGCTCCATCTTACTACACCTCCACCATTACATCTGCGCACACCGCGCCATCTTACTACACCTCCACCATTACATCTGCACACACCGCTCCATCTTACTACACCTCCACCATTACATCTGCACACACCGCTCCATCTTACTACACCTCCACCATTACATCTGCACACACCGCTCCATCTTACTACACCTCCAACATTACATCTGCACACACCGCTCCATCTTACTACACCTCCACCATTACATCTGTGCACACCGCTCCATCTTACTACACCTCCACCATTACATCTGCACACACCGCGCCATCTTACTACACCTCCACCATTACATCTGCACACACCGCTCCATCTTACTACACCTCCACCATTACATCTGTGCACACCGCTCCATCTTACTACACCTCCACCATTACATCTGCGCACACCGCGCCATCTTACTACACATCCACCATTACATCTGCACACACCGCTCCATCTTACTACACCTCCACCATTACATCTGCACACACCGCTCCATCTTACTACACCTCCACCATTACATCTGCACACACCGCTCCATCTTACTACACCTCCACCATTACATCTGCACACACCGCTCCATCTTACTACACCTCCACCATTACATCTGCACACACCGCTCCATCTTACTACACCTCCACCATTACATCTGCACACACCGCTCCATCTTACTACACCTTCACCATTACATCTGCACACACCGCTCCATCTTACTACACCTTCACCATTACATCTGCGCACACCGCTCCATCTTACTACACCTTCACCATTACATCTGCACACACCGCTCCATCTTACTACACCTTCACCATTACATCTGCACACACCGCTCCATCTTACACCTCCACCATTACATCTGCACACACCGCTCCATCTTACTACACCTTCACCATTACATCTGCACACACCGCTCCATCTTACTACACCTTCACCATTACATCTGCACACACCGCTCCATCTTACTACACCTCCACCATTACATCTGCACACACCGCACCATCTTACTACACCTCCACCATTACATCTGCACACACCGCTCCATCTTACTACACCTCCACCATTACATCTGCACACACCGCGCCATCTTACTACACCTCCACCATTACATCTGCACACACCGCTCCATCTTACTACACCTCCACCATTACATCTGCACACACCGCTCCATCTTACTACACCTCCAACATTACATCTGCACACACCGCTCCATCTTACTACACCTCCACCATTACATCTGTGCACACCGCTCCATCTTACTACACCTCCACCATTACATCTGCACACACCGCGCCATCTTACTACACATCCACCATTACATCTGCACACACCGCTCCATCTTACTACACCTCCACCATTACATCTGCACACACCGCTCCATCTTACTACACCTCCACCATTACATCTGCACACACCGCTCCATCTTACTACACCTCCACCATTACATCTGCACACACCGCTCCATCTTACTACACCTCCACCATTACATCTGCACACACCGCTCCATCTTACTACACCTCCACCATTACATCTGCACACACCACTCCATCTTACTACACCTTCACCATTACATCTGCACACACCGCTCCATCTTACTACACCTTCACCATTACATCTGCACACACCGCTCCATCTTACTACACCTCCACCATTACATCTGCACACACCGCTCCATCTTACTACACCTTCACCATTACATCTGTGCACACCGCTCCATCTTACTACACCTCCACCATTATATCTGTGCACACCGCTCCATCTTACTACACCTCCACCATTACATCTGCGCACACCGCTCCATCTTACTACACCTCCACCATTACATCTGCACACACCGCTCCATCTTACTACACCTCCACCATTACATCTGCACACACCGCTCCATCTTACTACACCTCCACCATTACATCTGCACACACCGCTCCATCTTACTACACCTCCACCATTACATCTGCACACACCGCTCCATCTTACTACACCTCCACCATTACATCTGCGCACACCGCTCCATCTTACTACACCTCCACCATTACATCTGCACACACCGCTCCATCTTACTACACCTTCACCATTACATCTGTGCACACCGCTCCATCTTACTACACCTCCACCATTATATCTGTGCACACCGCTCCATCTTACTACACCTCCACCATTACATCTGCACACACCGCTCCATCTTACTACACCTCCACCATTACATCTGCACACACCGCTCCATCTTACTACACCTCCACCATTATATCTGTGCACACCGCTCCATCTTACTACACCTCCACCATTACATCTGCACACACCGCTCCATCTTACTACACCTCCACCATTACATCTGCACACACCGCTCCATCTTACTACACCTCCACCATTACATCTGCACACACCGCTCCATCTTACTACACCTCCACCATTACATCTGCACACACCGCTCCATCTTACTACACCTCCACCATTACATCTGCGCACACCGCTCCATCTTACTACACCTCCACCATTACATCTGTGCACACCGCTCCATCTTACTACACCTCCACCATTACATCTGCGCACACCGCTCCATCTTACTACACCTCCACCATTACATCTGCACACACCGCTCCATCTTACTACACCTCCACCATTACATCTGCACACACCGCTCCATCTTACTACACCTTCACCATTACATCTGTGCACACCGCTCCATCTTACTACACCTCCACCATTATATCTGTGCACACCGCTCCATCTTACTACACCTCCACCATTATATCTGTGCACACCGCTCCATCTTACTACACCTCCACCATTACATTGTCGGGGTCGTAAACGACAATGAATCCTCATTCACCAGTCATTCCAAATCATTGTGCGAGCGCAAAACATCTGGTACCGATTAAGAATGACTCAGACACGTAGCTGATTCAATCTTAGCTAATGTCCCGCATCCACACCTGTCAGGAGCAGTACAACAACTGGCTTTATTTACAAATACACAATACTATATTGAGTGTTAGGGGAAGGTGTGCATTAGGCGGGGTTTATGCAGTATACATCTAGTGTCCAGTCTCTCTCTGATTCGTCAAACGTCTCCCGATGGTTACTCCTTCTTCACATTCCTGAGTTATCTTTTTTGAGGAGAAATGAAACTTAGGAGAAATGAAACTTAACTTAACTCTTTAGACACTGAATTTAAGTGAAAGTGAACACTGGCAGCCATCTTTAACCCCTTCACCCCCAAGGGTGGTTTGCACGTTCATGACCGGGCCAATTTTTACAATTCTGACCACTGTACCTTTATGAGGTCATAACTCTCGAACGCTTCCATGGATCCCGGTGATTCTGACATTGTTTTCTCGTGACATATTGTACTTCATGTTAGTGGTAAAATTTCATTCAAATAACTTGCGTTTATTTGTGAGAAAAACGGAAATTTGGCGAAAATTTTGAAAATTTCGCAATTTTCCAACTTTGAATTTTTATGCCCTTAAATCACAGAGATAAGGCACACAAAAAACTTGATAACTAACATTTCCCACATGTTTACTTTACATCAGCACAATTTTGGAACCAAAATTTTTTTTTGTTAGGAAGTTATAAGGGTTAAAAGTTGACCAGCGATTTCTCATTTTTACAACACCATTTTATTTTTAGGACCACATCACATTTGAAGCCACTTTGAGGGGTCTATATGATAGAAAATACACAAAAGTAACACCATTCTAAAAACTGCACCCCTTAAGGTGCTCAAAACCACATTCAAGAAGTTTATTAACCCTTTAGGTGCGTCACAGGAATTTTTTTGAATATTTAAAAAAAAATGAACATCTAACTTTTTTTCATAAAAAAAATACTTCAGGTTCAATTTTTTTTATTTTACCAAGGGTAACAGGAGAAATTGAACTGCAAAAGTTATTGTGCAATTTGTCCTGAGTACGCAGATACCTGATATGTGGGGGGGAACGACTGTTTCGGCGCATGGCAGAGCTCAGAATGGAAGGAGCGCCGTTTGACTTTTTCAATGCAAAATTGGCTGGAATTCAGATTGGACGCCATGTCACGTTTGGAGAGTCCCTGATGTACCTAAACAGTGGAAACCCCCTACAAGTGACCCCATTTTGGAAACTAGACCCCCCAAGGAACTTATCTAGATATGTGGTGAGAACTTTGAACCCACAAGGGCTTTACAGAAGTTTATAACGTACAGCGGTACAATTAAAAAATCATATTTTTTCCACAAAAATGATCTTTTCACCCCAATTTTTATTTTCCCAAGGGTAACAGGACCCTAAAAGTTATTGTGCAATTTGTCCTGAGTACGCTGATACCCCACATGTGGGGGTAAACCACTATTTGGGCGCATGGCAGAGCTCGGAAGGGAAGCAGCGCCATTTGACGTTTTTGGCTGGAATTGAGATCGGACACCATGTCGCGTTTGGAAAACCCCTGATGTACCAAAACAGTGGAAACCCCCCACAAATGACACCATTTTGGAAACTAGACCCCCTAAGGAACTTATCTAGATGTGTGGTGAGAACTTTGAACCCCCATGGGCTTCACAGAAGTTTATAACATAAAGCCATACAATTAAAAAATCATATTTTTTAAACAAAAATGATCTTTTCACCCTCAATTCTTATTTTTCCAAGGGTAACAGGACCCTAAAAGTTATTGTGCAATTTGTCCTGAGTACGCTGATACCCCACATGTGGGGGTAAACCACTATTTGGGCGCATGGCAGAGCTCGGAAGGGAAGCAGCGCCATTTGACGTTTTTGGCTGGAATTGAGATCGGACACCATGTCGCGTTTGGAAAACCCCTGATGTACCAAAACAGTGGAAACCCCCCACAAATGACACCATTTTGGAAACTAGACCCCCTAAGGAACTTATCTAGATGTGTGGTGAGAACTTTGAACCCCCATGGGCTTCACAGAAGTTTATAACATAAAGCCATACAATTAAAAAATCATATTTTTTCCACAAAAATGATCTTTTCACCCTCAATTCTTATTTTTCCAAGGGTAACAGGACCCTAAAAGTTATTGTGCAATTTGTCCTGAGTACGCTGATACCCCACATGTGGGGGTAAACCACTATTTGGGGGCATGGCAGAGCTCGGAAGGGAAGCAGCGCCATTTGACGTTTTTGGCTGGAATTGAGATCGGACACCATGTCGCGTTTGGAAAACTCCTGATGTACCAAAACAGTGGAAACCCCCCCACAAATGACACCATTTTGGAAACTAGACCCCCTAAGGAACTTATCTAGATGTGTGGTGAGCACTTTGACCCCCCCAGTGCTTCACAGAAGTTTACAACGCCCGGGCGTGAAAATAAAAAATTCGTATTTTTTCCACAAACATGATCTTTTAGTCACCATTTTTTTATTTTCCCAAGGGTACCAGGAGAAATTGGACCCCAAAAGTTGTTGTCCAATTTGTCCTGAGTATGCTGATACCCCATATGTGGGAGAAAACTACTGTATGGGCACACGTCGGGGCTCGGAAGGGAAGTAGTGACGTTTTGGAATGCAGACTTTGATGAAATGGTCTGCGGGTGTGATATTGCCTTTGGAGAGCCCCTAATGTACCTAAACAGTGGAAACCCCCCACAAATGACACCATTTTGTAAACTAGACCCCCCAAGGAACTTATCTAGATGTGTGGTGAGCACTTTGACCCCCCCAGTGCTTCACAGAAGTTTACAACGCCCGGGCGTGAAAATAAAAAATTCGTATTTTTTCCACAAACATGATCTTTTAGTCACCATTTTTTTTATTTTCCCAAGGGTACCAGGAGAAATTGGACCCCAAAAGTTGTTTTCCAATTTGTCCTGAGTACGCTGCTACCCCATATGTGGGAGAAAACTACTGTATGGGCACACGTCAGGGCTCGGAAGGGAAGTAGTGACGTTTTGGAATGCAGACTTTGATGGAATGGTCTGCGGGTGTCATGTTGCCTTTGGAGAGCCCCTAATGTACCTAAACAGTGGAAACCCCCCACAAATGACACCATTTTGTAAACTAGACCCCCCAAGGAACTTATCTAGATGTGTGGTGAGCACTTTGACCCCCCCAGTGCTTCACAGAAGTTTACAACGCCCGGGCGTGAAAATAAAAAATTCGTATTTTTTCCACAAACATGATCTTTTAGTCACCATTTTTTTTATTTTCCCAAGGGTACCAGGAGAAATTGGACCCCAAAAGTTGTTGTCCAATTTGTCCTGAGTACGCTGACACCCCATATGTGGGAGAAAACTACTGTATGGACACACGTCGGGGCTCGGAAGGGAAGCAGTGACGTTTTGGAACGCAGACTTTGATGGAATGGTCTGCGGTTGTCATGTGCGTTTGGAGAGCCCCTGATGTACCTAAACTATTGAAACTCCCCACAAGTGACCCCATTTTGGACACTAGACCCCCCACGGAACTTATCTAGATGTGTGGTGAGCACTTTGAACCCCAAGTGCTTCACAGAAGTTTATAACACTCGGACGTGAAAATAAAAAAATCATTTTTTTTCCACAAAAATGATATTTTTGCCCCCAATTTTTTATTTTCCTAAGGGTAACAGGAGAAATTGGACCCCAAAAATTGTTTTGCAATTTGTCCTGAGTAGGCTGATACCCTACATGAGGGGGTAAAACACTGTTTGGGCGCATAGCAGAGCTTGGAAGGGAAGGAGCACCATATGACTTTTTCAACTCAGAATTGGCTGGAATTGAGATCAGACGCCATGTTGCATTTGGAGAGCCCCTGATGTGCCCAAACAGTGGAAATCCCCAATTATAACTCCAACCCGAACTCCAACACACCCCTAACCCTAGCCCTAACCCTAGCCCTAACCCTAGCCCTAGCCCTAGCCCTAACCCTAACCCTAGCCCTAGCCCTAACCCTAACCTAACCCTACCCCAACACACCCCTAGCCCTAACCCTAGCCCTAACCCTAATGGAAAAATGGAAATAAATACATTTTTTTTATTTTATTATTTTTCCCTAACTAAAGGGGTGATAACGGGGGGTTTGATTTACTATTTATGGCGGTTTTTATGTTTGGCGGCTGTCAGATGCTAAAAGACGCTTTTTATTGTAAAAATAGTTTTTGCATCACCACATATTGTGAGCTATAATTTTTCCGTATTTTGACCCACCGAGTCATGTGAGGTCTTATTTTTTGCGGGACGAGTTGACGTTTTTATTGGTACCATTTTCGGGCACGTGAAATTTTTTGATCGCTTTTTATTCCGATTTTTGGGACGCAGAATGAACAAAAACCAGCGTTTCATGAATTTCTTTTGGGGGGGGTGCGTTTACACCGTTCCGCGTGCGGTAAAATTGATAAAGCGGTTTTATTCTTCGGATCAGTACGGTTACAGCGATACCTCATTTAGGTCTTTTTTTATGTTTTTGTCGGTTTTATGCAATGAAAACTATTTTATATAAAAAATAATTATTTTTGCATCGCTTTATTCTGCGAGTTATAACTTTTTTATTTTTTTGCTGATGATGCTGTGTGGCGGCTTGTTTTTTGCGGGACAAGATGACGTTTTCAGCGGTACCATGGATATTTATATGCGTCTTTTTGATCTCGCGTTATTGCACTTTTTGTTTGGCGGTATGATAATAAATCATTATTTTTTGCTTCGTTTTTTATTTTTATTTTTTAAGGGGTTCGCTAAAGGGGTTAACTAATGGGACAGTTTTATAGGGCAGGTCGTTACGGACGCGGCGATACCTAATATGTGTACATTTATTGTTTTTTTTTTTTATTATTTTAAAAAAATGAATTTATTGGGGAATATTTTTTTTTTTTTTTTTACTAATTTATTTGGCGATTTTTTTAAATTTATTTTTACACTTTTTTTAATTTTTTTTTACTTTATTACATAGTCCCAGGTGGGACATCACTGTCCTGTGACAGATCGCTGATCTGTCACATCACAGATCACTGTGACAGATCAGCAATCTGTCACAGGCAGTGCACAAGGCTTCCTCATGCCTGCGCTTTGCAGGCACTGAGGAAGCCAGCTTCCCCAGGCCCCCGAAGGCCCCCGTCGCCATCTTGGATTCGGGGGCCTGGAGGATAGGAGTCCCCCGCAGCAGCGCTGCACATTGCGCTGCCGTGGGGGGCTCAGGGAAGCACGGAGGGAGCCCCCTCCCTGCCGATGCTTCCCTTTAACTCCCGGTACACCGCGATCGCGTTTGATCGCGGTGTGCAAGGGGTTAATGTGTCGGGGGCGGTCCGTGACCGCCCCTGACACATTGTGCCGGGTGTCAGCTGTGATAATCAGCTGACACCCCGCCGCGATCAGCGGCGCTCACCACGTGGGCGCCGCTGATCGCAGTAGACGTACTATCCCGTCCCCGGTCATACGGGCCCGGGTACCGTGGACGGGATAGTACGTCTCATGTCAGGAAGGGGTTAATACAGTTACATTTGCATTAGCAAGCAATTAGGAAAAACTTATTGTTTCACAGTATAAAAATATAAAAGTTATATAAGAAAATATATTTTCACCTTGACAATCCCCCCTAAACACTAAGTTTTTCCCTTAATGAAAGATCCTTCGAGACTGTCCATGTGATGGGAAAAGGGGAGGTGGATTTCTTCATCCAGACACCTCAGAAGCTCTCCCCTAGCGAGAGGCCTCCAGGCAGCTGAACCCTTCACTAACCTCACATGGAGTTCTCCCGCTGTCCCTAAACTAAGTCTCTTAACATCATCTGAGAATGGGGGTTTTGTCTACTCTCTTGAGGGGAATATACTTAGGGATCTCCCCTAGATCAGTACCATCGTACTCTGGTGGGTCTACTTCTTGATTGAGGAAGGTGCCAGTCGGAGTTGCTTTGGCAATAACCTTTTTATACAAGGGAATAACACAACAAAGAGTTATCGATCCAATTACAAGGAGGGCAATCAGTACTATACAAGCTTGTTGAAGGAATCCCTTGAGTCCACCCAACCAGCCGGAAAAGAAAGATGTGTCTACTCCAGCATTAGTTTTCAATTCTGCTGCTAACCCAGTTATCTTTTTAAGGGCTATCATGGTTTTTCCATTCACTCCAGAGTTCTGAGGGATATAGGTACAACACTCCTCTCCCACCATCCCACAAACTCCTCCTTTCTCTGCTAATATCATATCAAGGGCTAGTCGATTTTGGAGTGTCATTCTAGTGTTAGGGCCCAATTCTTCAACTATACCTTGGAAGGCATCTTGGCTGAAATTGACAAACCTTTGTTCACTGTAATATATGTAATTGATCCATTCAACATTTTTATTAATCTGCACCTGTGGGATTATAGAAGCAAAGCCAGCATAGATCTGGTTCTGGGCTTTAAATTGGTCAGGCACCCCCCTTGGCACTCCAATAGCATCAATATATACTAGTGGATCTTCTTCATAACTCATATGGAGCTGATCGAGGCTTCTCCTTTTCCTGGTAGGTTCATCAGGTATCTTTGGATCCCAGGGTAGAATCTTGAACTGCATAGCTAGTTTAACAAGGGTGCATTGGCCTGTCCAGGCATTTGGCAACCTAGGACGGAGCTTACCATCTCCACATAACCAATAAATGTCATACATATATTGTGTATGTTTGATTAACAAGTCAGTATCTAGAGAACTATTCTCTTTGCAGAAACCTGTCTCGAAGATCCCTACTGGTGTACCTGTGGTGTCGTGGGAATTATAGCAGGTGTAATTGTCAGCTAATACAGTTACTTCTCCTGGGACCTTTAGTTTGGGTTCCTTATGAATTAGTGGGACGTAATCTGGGCAATCAGTGGGCTTCAAACCTTTCAACAAATTCATGACACAGGCAGTGGTGTTTAGGTATGCTCTGAGTATTCAACTGGTCATTCGGAATAACAAAGGTAGCTGGAGTCAAACGACCCAGAGTACAAGCACCTTTTACCCCTACTGGCAACCATTTATATGCATTGTCTCCACATACCCAGTAGATGTCACTAGGTAGGTCCCATAGGGCTGAATGTTGTAATACCAGTCTATGAACTAAATCTATGAACGCAGATACATTCTGAAGCATACACCAATTTGGAAGTTGTCCTAAAGGGCTACAATACCCTACATCGGAATTTCTACAGGTGGGAGTTCCTTTCTCATATCCAGATGACTCGTTGCAAGGTATATTACCTGAAATATTAAAACAAGTTTCATTATTGCCCTGGGGAAATAAATTGGAATACTCCCAGGACGTGTTATGCAACCTTCTTTCTAGCAGTATTGGTTTGAAGGCATCAGTAGAGTGGGAAGTTACATTAAAACTAACTTGTAGGCCATACATTGGAATTTGCCCCAGGTAGGTTAATCGAGTTCTATTCCTGGGTACCCAAGCCCCCCCTTTATATGCCAGATATTGAAGGTATGTGTTACTTCCTGAAAGATTACCCTGCCACCAAGGGTATCCTACCCATCCCACAATAGGTATTCCAACAGTTGTGTTCCATAACTTCACATTATTTGTGGCATTATTAGCAAGTGTATCAGAACCACTGGTCCAGGCAAATAATTCCTCGGGTGGCACAGGAATAACAAGGAACGGAATACTAGTGGCCGATATTGGTGAATGTGTGCAGATCCAGCAATCTGCTGGAGACTGAGTGTCTTTTGACCAATCATTTAGTAATTTTTCATGATGTTGTATAAACTTATTATTCAAGGACATTGGAGAATTTAGATTGTCCCACGCAGCTACCATTATTACAGATAATGCAACAAAACCAAACCAAAACATTATGCACTCTTATGCTTTGTTAACTCCTGTGGCTAGTTTGCAATGCGATGCGTGGATCCAGGTTGGTCTTCCTTCCAACTTAACAGAAGTAGGCGTTGTTAGGAGTACTTGGTAAGGTCCTTGATATCGGGGTTCAAGGGTCTTTCTGGAGTGTTTCTTGACATATACGTAATCACCAGGTTGTAGACAGTGAGTTCCTTCCACACTATCTGGATCTGGAATGGAAGAGAAAACTAGAGAATGCATTTGAGTTAAATGCTTTTGCAACTGGATTACATAACTTGTCAAATTATCCACATTGAGTGTCAAGACCTGTGGGTAGTACAACCCTGTGTTCGGTGGTCTTCCAAACAGTATCTCGAAGGGTGACAGTTTAGTTTTCCCCGTGGGTGTGTACCTTACTGAGAATAATGCTAATGGGAGACACTCTGGCCATGGTCTATGGGTCTGCTCCATGGTTTTCTGTATTTTCAATTTCAGTGTCCCGTTCATTCTCTCTACCTTCCCTGAACTCTGTGGGTGGTAGGGTGTATGAAATGCTTGTTCTACACCTATCATTTGCATTACATTTTGCATTACCTCAGCAGTAAAGTGTGTACCTCTGTCTGATTCAATTGTTTCAGGGACACCGAATCGTGGTACTAGTTCCATCACCAGTTTCTTTGCAGTGGCTCGAGCTGTAGCCGTTTTCACCGGGTAGGCCTCTGGCCATCCAGAGAAGAGATCTACACATACTAGGATATTTGCATACACTCCTACCTTGGTAGCTGTATGTCGTCAATCTGCCGTCTCTGAAACGGGTAGAGAGGCCTAGGTGTCGCTTTCTTAGGGACTTTTACTGTTTTACCTGGGTTGTGCTGTGCACAGATGAGGCATGATTGTACAAGTTTCACGGCTGCGCAACTGAAGCCAGGAGCGATCCAGAAGGCATCTACCATGGCACACATGTGACTTTTTGAGGTGTGATTGGGGCCATGTGCTGCTTGCGCCATGATTGGGAACAGGGACTTTGGTGGGCACATTTTATCCTTATTCTCCCATACTCCATTTGAGTTCAGCTCAGCTCCCAGTCTCCCCCGGTGTACCTTCTCTGTTTGGGCAGCCTTTTGCTGGAGGGATTTCAGGACATCTAGACCCAATGTGGCTGGAATACGCTGACTCCCCGCCACCGTCCACTGCTCTCTCTAGGCCGCCTTGTGCTATTTTAGCAGCCTCGTTCGCCCTTCTATTGCCCTCTACCTCCACGGAGTCACCTTTGTGTGTGCTTTTACCTTGACAATGCCAACCTGGACTGGTAACATCAATGCCTCCATCAATTGTTTCACCAGCTCTGCATTTTTAATGGGCTTCGAATCTGTGAAAATATTAGCGACTTTACCTGCGGCAGCTCTACACGCCTCAGTGAGTGCCTTCAACTCTGCCTCCTGCGCCGACATGTGAGGAGAGAGTGGTTCCGCTCGGATTACCTCATGTGAGGATACTACTGCATATCCAGTGTAGAATCGTCCATCCTGGTGGTATCTGGGGCCATCTACAAAAAAGAAACTCAAAGTCTGCATTAGGAACAGGTTTTTCATGAATGTGTGCAAACCCAACTGTCTCCTGACTCATCAGTTCTATGCAGACATGTTCATGCGTCATGTCAAAGTATCCTTCCTCACTTGCCAATACGGTCACCAATTCCCCCTTTTCTGAATCCACAGGCAGGAGGGTGGCTGGATTCAGAACGTTACATCTTTTGAGGAGTGACATACTCAGGAATTAGTAGAGCACACTCAAGTCGGAGCTGTCTGGCCATAGACAGATGTTTTGGTTGAACTTGTAGGAGTATGGCATGGATGTCATGTGGGGAATAGATTGTCAAAAGAAACGTCAGTGTCATCTCACATGCCTTCCCTATTACGTCTCCACTTTTTTCCTTGTGCTCCAGCATACATGACAGGTCGTTTTATTGTCCTTGTTTGCTCAATTTCTTTAGCTACCTTAAGGAGGTCTTTCGGATCTACATGTCTCCATTCAGGTCTGGCTGTCTGTACTGCGTCTCGTAAGTCTTTGTTCATACCGTCAATGAATGCATCCACCAGTATTCTAACATCAAGTGGGTTTATGCAAATGTACCCCATGTCTGCCCATTTCAGCTGTAACCGTCCAAGGTACATCTCTACTCTCTCTCCTCTTTGCTGTGTCACATTAGTCAGGAGTACAGACTGCTCTGATTGTTCCACTGCAGCCCATTGTCTTAGTGACTCACAGTACGTCTCCCCAGATCGTGCAGATTTATCATCCATGCCCCAAGCCTGATTCTTTGTCACATCTGTGTGTCTGTAAAACGGGAATGGTTGGTCTTCAGGGTCAGGCAGCTGCTTCAGCAAAGCTAGCTGGTCAGAGGGGCTCCAGGGATAATACACCTGCATCTTTCTTATTCTAGTCACACTTCTAGGTCCTGATGGGGTTGGCCGTCTGATGTCTACTGTCAGCTTACTCCTCAAGGGCCAATGTCCCCACTACCCACTATCCACACTATTATGTCAGCTTCTTATGATCTTGTCTGGATAGGATTTAGTGCAATTCTCTTAGGTCAGTAGCACAGGTCACACAAGTAGCTATTCAGTCTGGGTTTGTCTGAGTCTGACCACAGTGTTTACAAGTCCATCTGTTTTGTCTGGGTCTCTGGTTACACTTTGTCAATCAAACATTCATAATACACCTTCCACACTGCTGCACATTCTCAAGCATCATTTATTCACTTGCTATTTTCTTCCCTTGTCTGTGCCTTTTTGTACATCCAAACATTCACACTCTGGTATTTTTGCCTTTTTCAATGTTTGTCCCACTTGTTTTACTGCTTCCTTCCTTCTCTGTCTCTTGTAATTTGACACAATTTGCTATACAAATCAATCACACAACTAGAAGCAGGTTCAAACACATTAATGACCAAACAATCACTTACAATTCCCTTCTAAATTAGGCACCATATCTTACTTTTAACTTCCAATCTTCAATTAAGTACTGTTGCTTTAAAATGCACAAATCTTTCAGCGTGTACCTTACGGATAGAATTACAGAGAATTTTGAGCACAGCTCACACTCAGCAGAGATAAGAGCGAAGGGAGAAGAAAAACTACGCAGCTCCATCCTTCCTCCCTCCCGTCAGAATGCAGCGTCGTCCTTCACAGAATTCTGTAGTTCTTTAGACTTATCAAAATCAATTTCTACAAAGAAACTCAAAATCACGGGATTTCACTGTAAGGGCAGATAACTGTATAATGAGATTAACTATGTCTTGCCCTTTTTCTGGCCAAATGCATTCAGGAAACTTTACAATGTAATGCCACATATAACACGAACTATATCATTACTCAATTCATTCAGTCTCAGATGTAGATTTGAAATATCTATAACGCATCTGTCCGGGATTCCACCACAACTAGAAAGGTCACAAATCTCTTGACACAAAAATGATGTGTGATGATTCATTCATACGTGCTCATTCACTGATTTTTTTTTTTTTTTTTATACTCAATTACTCATCTCTCATCTTATTCAGAGGTTCTCATAGACATATATACAAGGATTCACACAGCCTGCCTATCTTGCACTTTGGATTTGATTAATACTTTTTCCAGGTTCTTTGCTGCACTACTTCCATATCTATCCTCAATTATATCACATAACCGGTCTCCTTCTTCAGGTATCTTTCCCTGACTGTTCCCCATCAATCTCTTTCCATCCTTCATTCTTCAAGCCTCGCGCAACTCGCAGATGAGCTTGTGCTTGTTCTAACAATCCTTTATCTTTCAACATGCCTCGTTTGTTCTCTATGAGATTATGCCACATAGCCGGCTGTAATCTCCCTGACGAGGGCAATCCTACATGCTTATACAATCTCTCAACATTCTTGACTGCCTTCTTGCCTTCCCGTGACGCTACTATTGCCTTGACCTCCACAGCATCCTCATCTAACTTGTGGGGCACAGACTTCTTCTGCTTTAAGATACGCAGCATGACTCTTACAGAATACTATGGTTCTCTGCAGAAAAACCACTGGTAGCGATATCAACACTGATGTTCCACAGTACGGAGCCTCACGTTCGACGTACTAGGAAAAGAGCCTCGCGCTCAATACTTCCTTTCCCTAACCTTGAACAGCAGTGATTAACAGATTATCCTGCCACGATATTCCAACAGTCGGGAGGCGGTCTCCTAGTGAGAGCCCTCCACAGAAATACAGGTGGTCCCTTCTCGGGACGTCTTAATTACCTAGCTGGTACAATATCACAGAGGCTGCGTCTCCTATCCCTTCCTCTAGGTTGCCCCACAATCTGCAACTAGCTCAATTTATCACTCCACTTCACTACTAGACAATAGTCACGGGTAGGGTGGTTGAATGGAGTACAATGACCGGTGGAGGAGGTGTGGTGTACACGAGGACGCGCAGAATGCAACGTCTCTCAGTTGCTGGTTCAGAGCGTGGCACAGGATCGCACTCGGTCTCACCACTCGACCGGTCACCCCTCAGACCCAAGGAGACCACAGACAAACCAATAACGGCTGAGACACTAGCAAGTGTGACACATACAGTGTATATGATCTCACTTACCGTGTTTTGGAGGGTGATCAGTCCTCGAGGTCAGCCACTACAGGTATCATCCACAGACATCCAGGCATGGGTCCAGAGGAGCCTCAGATCACTGTCCACGCCCCACGTTGGGCGCCAAATTGTCGGGGTCGTAAACGACAATAAATCCTCATTCACCAGTCATTCCAAATCATTGTGCGAGCGCAAAACATCTGGTACCGATTAAGAATGACTCAGACACGTAGCTGATTCAATCTTAGCTAATGTCCCGCATCCACACCTGTCAGGAGCAGTACAACAACTGGCTTTATTTACAAATACACAATACTATATTGAGTGTTAGGGGAAGGCGTGCATTAGGCGGGGTTTATGCAGTATACATCTAGTGTCCAGTCTCTCTCTGATTCGTCAAACGTCTCCCGATGGTTACTCCTTCTTCACATTCCTGAGTTATCTTTTTTGAGGAGAAATGAAACTTAGGAGAAATGAAACTTAACTTAACTCTTTAGACACTGAATTTAAGTGAAAGTGAACACTGGCAGCCATCTTTAATACAGTTAAATTTGCATTAGCAAGCAATTAGGAAAAACTTATTGTTTCACAGTATAAAAATATAAAAGTTATATAAGAAAATATATTTTCACCTTGACAACATCTGCACACACCGCTCCATCTTACTACACCTCCACCATTATATCTGCACACACCGCTCCATCTTACTTCACCTCCACCATTACATCTGCGCACACCGCTCCATCTTACTACACCTTCACCATTACATCTGCACACACCGCTCCATCTTACTACACCTCCACCATTACATCTGCACACACCGCTCCATCTTACTACACCTCCACCATTACATCTGCACACACCGCTCCATCTTACTTCACCTCCACCATTACATCTGCACACACCGCTCCATCTTACTACACCTCCACCATTACATCTGCACACACCGCTCCATCTTACTTCACCTCCACCATTACATCTGCGCACACCGCTCCATCTTACTACACCTTCACCATTACATCTGCACACACCGCTCCATCTTACTACACCTCCACCATTACATCTGCACACACCGCTCCATCTTACTACACATCCACCATTACATCTGCACACACCGCCCCATCTTACTACACCTTCACCATTACATCTGCACACACCGCTCCATCTTACTACACCTCCACCATTACATCTGCACACACCGCTCCATCTTACTTCACCTCCACCATTACATCTGCCCACACCGCTCCATCTTACTACACCTTCACCATTACATCTGCACACACCGCTCCATCTTACTACACCTCCACCATTACATCTGCACACACCGCTCCATCTTACTACACCTCCACCATTATATCTGCACACACCGCTCCATCTTACTACACCTCCACCATTACATCTGCGCACACCGCTCCATCTTACTACACCTTCACCATTACATCTGCACACACCGCTCCATCTTACTACACCTCCACCATTACATCTGCACACACCGCTCCATCTTACTACACATCCACCATTACATCTGCACACACCGCTCCATCTTACTACACCTCCACCATTATATCTGCACACACCGCTCCATCTTACTACACATCCACCATTACATCTGCACACACCGCTCCATCTTACTACACCTCCACCATTATATCTGCACACACCGCTCCATCTTACTACACATCCACCATTACATCTGCACACACCGCTCCATCTTACTACACCTTCACCATTACATCTGCACACACCGCTCCATCTTACTACACCTCCACCATTACATCTGCACACACCGCTCCATCTTACTACACATCCACCATTACATCTGCACACACCGCTCCATCTTACTACACCTCCACCATTACATCTGCGCACACCGCTCCATCTTACTACACCTTCACCATTACATCTGCACACACCGCTCCATCTTACTACACCTCCACCATTACATCTGCACACACCGCTCCATCTTACTACACATCCACCATTACATCTGCACACACCGCCCCATCTTACTACACCTTCACCATTACATCTGCACACACCGCTCCATCTTACTACACCTCCACCATTACATCTGCACACACCGCTCCATCTTACTTCACCTCCACCATTACATCTGCACACACCGCACCATCTTACTACACCTTCACCATTACATCTGCACACACCGCTCCATCTTACTACACCTCCACCATTACATCTGCACACACCGCTCCATCTTACTACACCTCCACCATTACATCTGCACACACCGCTCCATCTTACTACACCTCCACCATTATATCTGCACACACCGCTCCATCTTACTACACCTCCACCATTACATCTGCGCACACCGCTCCATCTTACTACACCTTCACCATTACATCTGCACACACCGCTCCATCTTACTACACCTCCACCATTACATCTGCACACACAGCGCCATCTTACTACACATCCACCATTACATCTGCACACACCGCTCCATCTTACTACACCTTCACCATTACATCTGCACACACCGCTCCATCTTACTACACCTCCACCATTACATCTGCACACACCGCTCCATCTTACTACACATCCACCATTACATCTGCACACACCGCTCCATCTTACTTCACCTCCACCATTACATCTGCACACACCGCTCCATCTTACTACACCTCCACCATTACATCTGCACACACCGCTCCATCTTACTACACCTCCACCATTACATCTGCACACACCGCTCCATCTTACTTCACCTCCACCATTACATCTGCACACACCGCTCCATCTTACTACACCTCCACCATTACATCTGCACACACCGCTCCATCTTACTACACCTCCACCATTACATCTGCACACACCGCTCCATCTTACTACACCTCCACCATTACATCTGCGCACACCGCGCCATCTTACTACACCTCCACCATTATATCTGCACACACCGCTCCATCTTACTACACCTCCACCATTACATCTGCACACACCGCTCCATCTTACTACACCTCCACCATTACATCTGCACACACCGCTCCATCTTACTACACCTCCACCATTACATCTGCGCACACCGCGCCATCTTACTACACCTCCACCATTATATCTGCACACACCGCTCCATCTTACTACACCTCCACCATTACATCTGCACACACCGCTCCATCTTACTACACCTCCACCATTACATCTGCACACACCGCTCCATCTTACTACACCTCCACCATTATATCTGCACACACCGCTCCATCTTACTACACCTCCACCATTACATCTGCACACACCGCGCCATCTTATTTCACCTCCACCATTACATCTGCACACACCGCTCCATCTTACTACACCTCCACCATTACATCTGCGCACACCGCGCCATCTTACTACACCTCCACCATTACATCTGCACACACCGCTCCATCTTACTACACCTCCACCATTACATCTGCGCACACCGCGCCATCTTACTACACCTCCACCATTACATCTGCACACACCGCTCCATCTTACTACACCTCCACCATTACATCTGCGCACACCGCGCCATCTTACTACACCTCCACCATTACATCTGCACACACCGCTGCATCTTACTACACCTCCACCATTACATCTGCGCACACCGCTCCATCTTACTACACCTCCACCATTACATCTGCACACACCGCTCCATCTTACTACACCTCCACCATTACATCTGCGCACACCGCTCCATCTTACTACACCTTCACCATTACATCTGCGCACACCGCTCCATCTTACTACACCTCCACCATTACATCTGCGCACACCGCTCCATCTTACTACACCTCCACCATTACATCTGCACACACCGCTCCATCTTACTACACCTCCACCATTACATCTGCACACACCGCTCCATCTTACTACACCTCCACCATTACATCTGCACACACCGCTCCATCTTACTACACCTCCACCATTACATCTGCACACACCGCTCCATCTTACTACACCTCCACCATTACATCTGCGCACACTGCTCCATCTTACTACACCTCCACCATTACATCTGCGCACACCGCTCCATCTTACTACACCTCCACCATTACATCTGCGCACACCGCTCCATCTTACTACACCTCCACCATTACATCTGCACACACCGCTCCATCTTACTACACCTCCACCATTACATCTGCACACACCGCTCCATCTTACTACACCTCCACCATTACATCTGCGCACACTGCTCCATCTTACTACACCTCCACCATTACATCTGCGCACACCGCTCCATCTTACTACACCTCCACCATTACATCTGCACACACAGCTCCATCTTACTACACCTCCACCATTACATCTGCACACACCGCTCCATCTTACTACACCTCCACCATTACATCTGCACACACCGCTCCATCTTACTACACCTCCACCATTACATCTGCGCACACCGCGCCATCTTACTACACCTCCACCATTACATCTGCACACACCGCTCCATCTTACTACACCTCCACCATTACATCTGCACACACCGCTCCATCTTACTACACCTCCACCATTACATCTGCACACACCGCTCCATCTTACTACACCTCCACCATTACATCTGCACACACCGCTCCATCTTACTACACCTCCACCATTACATCTGCGCACACCGCTCCATCTTACTACACCTCCACCATTACATCTGCACACACCGCTCCATCTTACTACACCTCCACCATTACATCTGCGCACACCGCTCCATCTTACTACACCTCCACCATTACATCTGCGCACACCGCTCCATCTTACTTCACCTCCACCATTACATCTGCGCACACAGCACCATCTTACTACAACTCCACCATTACATCTGCGCACACCGCTCCATCTTACTACACCTCCACCATTACATCTGCGCACACCGCTCCATCTTACTACACATCCACCATTACATCTGCGCACACCGCTCCATCTTACTACACCTCCACCATTACATCTGCACACACCGCTCCATCTTACTACACCTCCACCATTACATCTGCACACACCGCTCCATCTTACTACACCTCCACCATTATATCTGCGCACACCGCGCCATCTTACTACACCTCCACCATTACATCTGCGCACACCGCGCCATCTTACTACACCTTCACCATTACATCTGCGCACACCGCGCCATCTTACTACACCTCCACCATTACATCTGCGCACACCGCTCCATCTTACTACACCTCCACCATTACATCTGCGCACACCGCGCCATCTTAATACACCTCCACCCTTACATCTGCGCACACCGCTCCATCTTACTACATCTCCACCAATACATCTGCGCACACAGCGCCATCTTACTACACCTCCACCATTACATCTGCACACACCGCTCCATCTTACTACACCTCCACCATTACATCTGCGCACACCGCGCCATCTTAATACACCTCCACCCTTACATCTGCGCACACCGCTCCATCTTACTACATCTCCACCAATACATCTGCGCACACAGCGCCATCTTACTACACCTCCACCATTACATCTGCACACACCGCTCCATCTTACTACACCTCCACCATTACATCTGCGCACACCGCGCCATCTTAATACACCTCCACCATTACATCTGCGCACACAGTGCCATCTTACTACATCTCCACCATTACATCTGCACACACCGCGCCATCTTACTACACCTCCACCATTACATCTGCGCACACAGTGCCATCTTACTACACCTCCACCATTACATCTGCGCACACCGCTCCATCTTACTACACCTCCACCATTACATCTGCGCACACCGCGCCATCTTAATACACCTCCACCCTTACATCTGCGCACACCGCTCCATCTTACTACATCTCCACCAATACATCTGCGCACACAGCGCCATCTTACTACACCTCCACCATTACATCTGCGCACACCGCGCCATCTTACCACACTGTCTTACCGAGTCAATATGATGGACTTATGGTCCTTACATACGTAGCACTCACTAATATACTATTTAGGCAAGAGACAAGAAGTCTGTGCTCAGTAAAACAATAGTATTTTATTCTATTAAAATCAGAGATATTAATGAATTAACATATAAATTTGCACATGAATTTTAGCAGCACTAGTCTAACATTACATGATCAATACATCATCTATTCATAGAGAAAGTAAGCATCAGTATATTACCGGATATTGTAGCATCACTCCTCTATCGGGGGACTCGATTGACGAGGAGGAAATATCCCGTAAAACTCCATCACAGAAGATATGCGTCCATAAGTCTCCTGGATCGTCCCTACTCGCCAGTGGAAATTCCCACGGTTATATACAAACTGTTCCTAGATATGAATCTAGTCCTGCGCACTACAACTTCTACAAGTAATGTTTACACAAGCTGTACAGCTGCGCAGTGAACATTCCAACTCGTGCTCTGCTCGTGTTACGCAAGCGCTGTATGGTTGTTTTTCACATTCCTTCTGCATGTTCTCATCATGTACTCAAAGAGGTCATTCAGCGGTCAAATCCCCAGTCTCTGGTAACGTTGTACTGAATACTTTTGATAAGGAATAATAAGACCCGTGATCACCTACCTACCATCTGGATACCTTTTCTAATATCAATCATACATCATTCATATCACATAAGTATCACAATCGGTCCTTGAGCACGGGAATTATTTTCCACTTCCATAGGTCACCATCAGTACTTTTGGTTTCCTACAGAATATTTTGTATGCCATATAGCAATTCCACATTGAAAGGAGCATTACTATTATGGCAAGTACCAACACAGGGTGAATGAACCAATTTAGCATCTTTTGAGCTGAGGGAGAATGACCCATGAATATATCATACCAATGATGAGAAGTAGCATCAGCTATTATAGACCCCATTTTTAAAATTTTTCCTACAACTATGGTAGTCCTAATTATATGCTGTTGTATTGTTTTATTTAAAGCAGAAAGCATCTTCATACCCTCTTCTGAATGCGTAATAACATCTCTTAATTTAGTCATATTTAATTCCCAATTGTTTACTTCTAAAAGTTTAGGGTTCCACTGAACCGTTTCTTGTATGACTTGATCAGGAGTTAGTAAGAATGTCTGATTTCCCCATCGTATTTTGGATACATCCTTCAAACATCCCACAAAGGGAGTTTGCATATCTGGTGTTATAGGGGTATCTGTTACCACTAGTGTTGAGCATTCCGATACCGCAAGTATCGGGTATCGGCCGATACTTGCTGTATCGGAATTCCGATACCGACTTCTGATATTTTTTCAATATCGGAAGTCGGCATCGGAATCGGAAGTTCAAAGTTGATTGACAGCCTGACGTCATCATGATGCGCGGTGTGTGCGCATCATGATGCGACGTCATTTCGGGCCTTCCGGGGGTCTCTGCCGGCCTGCCGGGGGGCTGTGTGGACTGCCCGGGGTCTGTACCGGCCTGCCGGGGGGCTGTGCCGGCCTGCCGGTGGTCTGTGCACCCTGTGGGGGTCTGTACCGGCCTGCCGGGGGGCTGTGCCGGCCTGCCGGTGGTCTGTGCACCCTGTGGGGGTCTGTACCGGCCTGCCGGGGGGCTGTGCCGGCCTGCCGGGGGGCTGTGCTGATGTCCGGGGGGCTGTGCAAGCATCGTCCGATGGGACTACAAGTCCCATCTGGCGATGCCTGCTACCATGACAGTGATTGACACATTAGCCAATGATGGGACAGTAGTAGTCCCATCATCCGGCTAATGTGTTATATGTTAAAAAAAAAAAAAAAAAAAAAATACTACATACATACTACATGCTACATACATACTACATACATACTACATACATACTACATACATACTACATATATACTACATACATACTACATACATAACACATATATACTACATACATACTACATATATACTACATGCATGCTACATACATACTACATGCTACATACATACTACATATATACTACATACATACTACATACATACTACATGCTACATACATACTACATGCATGCTACATACATACTACATGCTACATACATACTACATATATACTACATGCATGCTACATACATACTGCATGCTACATGCATGCTACATACATACTACATACACACTACATGCTACATACATACCACATATATACTACATACATACTACATACAATACATTCATACAATACATACATAGACATACAGTACATATAACATAGAGTAACATACTTACCAATACTTGTCACATTGTTCCCCGAAGCCATTGTCTTTTACGGAATAAATATTAACATAACAAACCACAAAAATACTCACCCACGATCCGAAGCAGTCCACGAGTGTGTCCCACGACGATCTTGGGTAGAGAACTGCAGCATCAGCTGTTGCTGCCGTTCTCTACGGGCTGCAGGAATCCAATGACGGAAGGTAGGTATCCTTCCGCACTGTATTCCTCCGCCACTTAAAAAAAAAAAAAGTCCCTAGTCTCACTTTATGCCATTGCTGCGTGGGAATCTTTTTTTTAAGATCGGCCGATCCATTCCGATCCGATACTTTGAAGTATCGGACGGTATCGCTCAACTCTAGTTACCACACAAACTTCTTGTGAAGCTATTTCTACTAACAATTTGAATGTTATAGGTAAAACAGTGAATTCACAGATATTAACAGTATTTTGCAATAGACAAGGTTCATATACTGTAGAATGTAATCTGCAAATCTTCCCGTCCAAAGTCTCCTCACATAAACTTAGATCATGTGTTCTATTGTTAGCATCAATATACATCCCATACATGGTAGGCATCCAAAACCATTGTGACCCTGGGGGCCCCAGTAATAATGGTAATACAACATACCTACTGTGAGAATCATGTGGGAATAGTGGATGAGGGCAGGTATATCTCGCCCAGATTCCTCTCCTATGTGGCCTAGTCTGGTCAGTATCGCACCTGCTTACTAATGGATAATGGGAGGTGGATATAAAAGGATGCCAGGTGGTTGTGTGAGTGTCTCAGCCTGGGAACACAGAGAGCCTGTCTGTGTGAGAGACACACGTGAGTGGAAGCAGTGCCCACTGCAACTGTGGGTTGGCTGGACGGGAGAAGCCCGCCAGTTGGTAGTTAGGTTGTCCATTGTTTAGTTAGTGCCGGACAGGCAAGGATTTGTTTTATGTTTTATTTCCTTTTGCATTGCTTTCACCGTTAATAAACCTGACCCAGGGTCAGTTATACCCGAATCCCAGCTCTGCGCCTGAGTTTCATGCTGAATGCACGTGACCTTTGACCCCAGCAAAGGCGATCCCGGAGTGTATCATCACATTGTGGTGGAGAATGCGGGCATCACGTTGCAAGCATGAGCATGGAGGACGTGGTGAAAGCGCTGGTACAGTCCACCGCCGTCCAGCAAGAAGCTAATCGGGTGATGATGGCCCAGCTGAAGGAGTTGGTGGACATGACAGTTACCGATCGTTCGCTTCTCCAGCAGGTGGCGCAGCGCCTGGCAAGCTTACCTGAGCTTAACCTGGAAGCCGAGTCGAGAGTGATTCACGTGAGTCGGTACTGGCAGAAAATGACGACCGAAGATGACGTCGAGGCATACCTGACCACGTTTGAACGGACGGCGGTGCGAGAAAAATGGCCGAAGGCACGATGGGCTGGCCTGATTGCCCCGTTTCTTTCCGGTGAGGCCCAAAAGGCTTATTATGACTTAGAGCCTGAAGCTGCGCAGGACTTTGACAAACTGAAAGCCGAGATCTTGGCCCGGCTGGGAGTGACGACCGCTGTCCGTGCACAGAGAGTGCATCAATGGACTTATCAGCCGGATAAACCACCGCGGTCACAGATGTTCGACCTGATCCACGTGACGAAGAAGTGGCTACAACCCGAGGTGCTGACAGCGCCAGAGATAATCCAGAGAGTCGTCATGGACAAGTACCTGAGAGCTCTACCGCCAGCCCTGAGGAAGTGGGTAAGCCATGGAAATCCTACGACGGCAGATCAACTGGTGGATCTGGTTGAACGTTACTCCGTGGCGGAAGGACTCCGAGACGACGCTACCACACCTCGTTCTTCATCATCTCCACGTGGAACCGGTAAGACTGTTCCAGGGAGTAGGGGAGATGGAAAAATCCCTAAGACAGTGGGGGAGGAAAACGGGACTGCCCGCACTGCGAGGCCGAGAGTAACGAACTATGGTCTAAGCAAGGGGCCCGTTAGGTGTTTCCGCTGCCAAGAGATGGGACATATTGCTGCGAACTGTCCGTTCACTACTGAACCCATGCAGTGCAACGTCACAGACTCTAAAAACCGCATGTCTATGGTTGCACGGGTAGTGAGTGTGAATGCCGGTCAAAAGGATGCGGAAAAACACTTGTATGATTTAACTGTTGATGGCAAAAATGTGGTGGCATTGTTAGACTCGGGAAGTGTGGTGACTCTGGTGAAGGCCAGTCTGGTGTCAGCCCCGACTGGACCATCAGACAAATTTTCTGTAACGTGTGTGCATGGAGACACCTGTTCGTACCTCACCGCGGTCATATGCATTACTACTTCCTATGGGTCTGTGCAACATAAAGTGGGACTCGTCCCGGCGTTACTGCATGATGTTATCCTGGGCCGGGATTTTCCCCACTTCTGGCAATTGTGGGAGAATCAGTTGATACCCCAGGGTAATAGTGTACATGATTCTTCTCCCAGGGCACGTGTGGGTCCCGAACCCCTGGAAGAGGTCTCCCCGGAAGACTCTGGGGAAGAGTCTGCGGGAAATGACCTGCAGTTCCCGTTTTCAGTCATGGCGGGTGATAATGAGGAGACCGGGGAAGAGGAGGAGGCTGACAGCCGTCCACCTCCCCATTTGCCGGATTTAGAAGTTCAGAAAGATGACTTCCAAAGTGAGCAAATAAAGGATCCTACCCTTTCTCAGGCTAGGACAAATGTGAAAGTGATAAATGGGGTGCCCGTAGAACCTGGCTCTAGGCTGGCATATCCTTACATGGTTCTGGAGAATGAATTACTCTATCAGATAGAGAAAAAGGGGGAAGATACGGTGCAACTATTAGTCGTGCCAAAACCCTACCGGCGGCAGGTGCTGGACCTGGCCCACGGACATGTGATGGGAGGTCACCTGGGAGTCCAGAAAACCACCGAAAGGATATTACACTGTTTTGTTTGGCCAGGCATGCATCACGATATTCGAGTATATTGTGAGTCTTGTCCTGACTGCCAAGCCTCTGCACCTAAGCCCCGGTTCTGTAGCCCTTTGGTACCCCTACCTATTATTGAAGTCCCGTTTGAGAGGATTGGGATGGATTTAGTTGGGCCCCTTCCACGGTCTGCACGTGGACACCAACATATCCTGGTCATCTTGGATTATGCCACTCGTTACCCGGAGGCCATCCCTTTGCGTAACACGGCCACCAAGACGATTGCCAAGGAGCTGGTGCATGTGTTTAGTCGGGTCGGTATACCAAAACAGATACTCACCGACCAGGGGACCCCCTTTATGTCCAGGATAATGAAGGAGCTCTGCCGGTTGTTACAATTCGAACCGTTACGCACATCCGTGTATCACCCTCAAACAGACGGGTTGGTCGAACGGTTCAATAAAACTCTGAAGCAGATGCTGAGAAAGGTGATAGACAAGGATGGGAAGAACTGGGACTATTTACTTCCGTATTTGCTTTTTGCCATCAGGGAAGTACCCCAGTCTTCCACGGGATTCTCGCCTTTCGAGTTATTGTACGCCCGACGTCCTCGCGGACTGTTAGACGTTGCAAAAGAAACCTGGGAGGGTCAGGTCACTCCGTTTAAAACGGTGATAGATCACGTCACACAAATGCAGGACCGTATTGCGGCTGTTATGCCTATCGTCAAAGAACACATGACACAGGCTCAAGGAGCCCAAAAAAGAATCTATGATAGGGGCGCCAAGATCTGTACGTTTGCACCCGGAGATAGGGTGTTGATCCTGGTCCCCACGGTGGACAGTAAGTTCCTGGCAAAGTGGCAGGGCCCCTTTGAGATCAAGGAAAGAGTTGGTAAAGTAAACTACAAAGTATACCAGGCAGGTAAACGGAAACCTGAGCAGATTTATCATGTAAATCTGATAAAGCCCTGGAAGGATCGGTCTGCCTTGTCAGCGGAGCTGGCCCGTCCTGTCTGCTCGCATACCGTACCGGAGGTACGGATTGCAGAGACTCTCTCGGAGCGGCAAAAGACGGAAGTCAGGCAGTTTCTACTTCACAACCAAAAGTTTTTCTCAGAAAAACCCGGGCAGACTATGCTAATGAAACATGACATCATAACGGAACCTGGTGTCACAGTTCACGTAAAGCCCTACCGAATCCCGGAAGCGCGCCGTGAAGCCATTTCCCGAGAAGTGAAGGCAATGTTAGAGTTAGGAGTCATTGAGGAATCGCACAGTGCGTGGTCCAGCCCGATTGTGCTAATTCCTAAACCGGACGGCACCATCCGGTTCTGCAATGACTTCAGGAAACTGAATGCGGTCTCAAAATTTGATGCCTACCCTATTCCCCGGGTCGACGAGTTAATAGATCGGTTAGGAAAAGCCCGGTATATTACGACCCTAGACCTAACAAAGGGGTATTGGCAGATCCCTCTGGTGGAGGCTGCCAGAGAAAAGACGGCATTTGCTACCCCGGAAGGTTTATTCCAGTATGTGTATATGCCGTTTGGACTGCACGGAGCACCGGCGACCTTCCAGAGACTGATGGATCGAGTCCTGAGGCCACATAGGCGGTACGCTTCGGCCTATTTGGACGACATTGTCATTTACAGCTTGGACTGGGAGACTCATCTCCAGAAAGTACAAGCTGTGATTGACGACCTGTGGGAGGCAGGTCTAACCGCGAACCCCAAGAAATGTCACATCGGGCTAGAAGAAGCCCGGTATTTGGGGTATGTAATTGGGAGGGGTGTTGTTAAACCCCAGGTTGATAAGATTCAGGCGGTTCAGGACTGGCCACAACCTGTCAACAAGAAGCAGGTGCAAGCCTTCCTGGGGATCGCCGGTTATTATCGCCGGTTCATACCCAATTTTGCAGCCATCGCTACCCCCCTGACGGATCTTACAAAAGGGAAAGACTCCGTCATGATTAAATGGAGTTTAGCGGCTGAAGAAGCCTTCCATAGCCTAAAACGGGCACTTTGCTCTCAGCCCGTACTGGTGACTCCGGACTTCCGCAGCAAGTTTGTGGTACAAACGGATGCCTCTGATACCGGTATCGGGGCCGTACTGTCACAAGTGAGGGACGGAGTGGAACACCCAGTCCTCTATCTCAGCAGGAAGCTGAATAAACACGAGCAAAGGTATGCAGTCGTGGAAAAAGAGTGCCTCGCCATTAAGTGGGCTCTAGAGGCCCTCAAATATTACCTGGTGGGCCGAAAGTTCAGGCTGATCACTGACCATGCCCCTCTCAAGTGGATGCACTTGAACAAGGAACGGAATAGCCGGGTGACCCGGTGGTTCCTTGCCCTGCAGGCCTACACTTTTACGGTGGAGCACCGCCCAGGGGTACAGATGGGGAATGCAGATGCCCTGTCCCGAGTGCACTGTTTGGCGGGTGTCATTGCTCGACCGGAGTGGTCTGAGCAGAAGGGGGGGGATATGTGAGAATCATGTGGGAATAGTGGATGAGGGCAGGTATATCTCTCCCAGATTCCTTTCCTATGTGGCCTAGTCTGGTCAGTATCGCACCTGCTTACTAATGGATAATGGGAGGCGGATATAAAAGGATGCCAGGTGGTTGTGTGAGTGTCTCAGCCTGGGAACACAGAGAGCCTGTCTGTGTGAGAGACACACGTGAGTGGAAGCAGTGCCCACTGCAACTGTGGTTTGGCTGGACGGGAGAAGCCCGCCAGTTGGTAGTTAGGTTGTCCATTGTTTAGTTAGTGCCGGACAGGCGAGGATTTGTTTTATGTTTTATTTCCTTTTGCATTGCTTTCACCGTTAATAAACCTGACTCAGGGTCAGTTATACACGAATCCCCGCTCTGTGCCTGAGTTTCATGCTGAACGCACGTGACCTTTGACCCCAGCAAAGGCGATCCCGGAGTGTTTTATCACACTACACATCATTTGTTACATTGTATACAGTATATAGAATATACCTTGACAACTTGTATCACTGCAAATCATTTTAGGGACTTCAATTTTTAACCATGAAGTTTTTGAAATTGTATCTTTAAATACGGTCCTCCAAACTTTTTCATTCCCTGTCATTAATTGAGTTTGCATTGTAGTTTTCTGCTGCATTTGATATATGGTCTGCAATGTACAAGTGGTCCAATTCAAAGCTTTACTTACAGTATATTAGACCCTGCTTCAAAGTTAAAATTATTTGAAGCATTCTGCATAGCTAATAAAAACTGATCTCCGGTGGCTTGAGTCGATGGCTGCCATATAGTATGCAAATTGCCTCTTCAGAAAGAAAGAGGACTTTTACTCTACAGCGCCACCTATTGGTAGTAGTGATCCTACAAGTCACAATCAACCCTTTAACGAGTCTTGTAGTATGACTTAGGATACAAGCCAAATCAGAATCTCAATTTGCAGGCACGGTGTTTCGAGCTGTTGGCTCTCGTCAGTGCAAAGTATGAGATCTGATTTGGCAAGGTGAGAGGCTCTGGACTTGCACGGCGAATAAGTCTCCTTACCTTGACAAGCCACAGCTGGCATGTCACTCTCCGCAAGGAGAAACCTTACTTCTTAGACCCTAGTCCAGAGCCTCTCACCTTGCCAAATCAGATCTCATACTTTGCACTGACGAGAGCCAACAGCTCGAAACACCGTGTCTGCAAATTGAGATTCTGATTTGGCTTGTATCCTAAGTCATACTACAAGACTCGTTAAAGGGTTGATTGTGACTTGTAGGATCGCTACTACCAATAGGTGGCGCTGTAGAGTAAAAGTCCTCTTTCTTTCTGAAGAGGCAATTTGCATATTATTTTCCCAGAGGAGCATTGCACGGCGAATAAGTCTCCTTACCTTGACAAGCCACAGCTGGCATGCCATATAGTAGGCATCCATTTTCCTTGTAAAGTCACAGCATTCTGTATATCCTTCCCTGCATTACTCATTCGATTGGCTGGAGTCTCTATATCAAAACCATTTAAAGTTCCAGTTACTGTACCATATGCTTCCATTAATGTATCATACCATGCTCGCTTCTTTCGAATGGGGCATGGGTGTGTGGGAAGAAAGGTAACAAGTGAAACAACGGTTTTCCGAGATTGGGTACCAGTTTTTATACAGGATGTTGGGATTCTTTTCATATGTCCCGGATCAATCTTTGAAGCATTTGTTTGAATTATTCTTAAGTACCGTCTTCAGCTAGATACTCCCCCCCCCCCATACACCGCCATCCGTCCTTTTTGGCTTAGGGTTAATAGCTATGGTCATATTGGCACATACTATTAGTTTAGTTCTATTTAGCTGAAAACTAAAATCCGTAGCATTTAGTCCTTTATCAGAATGATTAGCAAATACTGTCCAATTTATTCCACCATTTGGAGGTTTCATTAACAGTTTGTCTACGTCTTCCTTCCAGCAAGCAATATTTTCTTCTGCTGCAACTTGTACAGTTCCAGTGCCATTCGTTAGCACTGTAAAAGGCCATGGTCGTCGTCCTGGATAGTCATAGGGTGGGGGTTCTTCATATAGCGGCCCATACATCCACGATGCTGTTGTGTTTATTAGCGTCAAGTTCACGTTGAATACCAATGTTCCATTATTTGATACATTATAAACATTCCAATCTCCAGGCCTTGGCAAGGGAGGCACCTGGTCTGTAGCCAACTTAACTCCGGGGGTCCATGTATCAACGACCCAACACAGCCCTCCAAGGATTCCAAGGCACCACTGTACAAGCATCTAAAATTTAAATAAAGAGAGTTATTCTCGCAAGTAACATTTTTCTTGTGGGATGTATTCCCACTTTTCCTGCCCTGGTCTCATGATCAATAGGGTACGGTCTTTCCCAATGGCAATAACCTCCGCTGCAGATGGCGGTCCTTGCCTATTTTGTACCCAAATTTTTGCTCCAACATTGGTCACATCAGATGACCCAAATCCTTTATCCCCCTCATAGACCGTTCTAGAGGAGCTTGTCCTTCAATTGATTGAGCAAGATCAATTGGAATCACCAACATTTGAGCCATTTTCTGTCCTTTAGCAATAACCAATGGCTCTATTCCCAAATTTATTATGAGGACTTTAATTTCCCCTTGATAGTCAGCATCAATGACTCCTCCTACCACTACTGCCCCTTTCAGAGCAAAACTAGAGCGAGTGGCCAACTGACCATACTGTCCCTTGGGTATCTGACACCCTAATCCCGTTGAGATTGGAACAGTCTTACCTGGAGGTACAACAATCGCTTCTATGGCACTGAGATCTAATCCCGCAGACAAAGGAGTTGCCCTCTCAGGGATTTTGGCGTCTTGAGTTATCTTCCACCAGGTCATTGTATGTACCACATGTGCCTCATGTACTGTAAGGTTTGGTGTCAGCATCCTCATTAGTGGTGTCATGGAATCAGTAATAGGCCTGTTGTTAATGATTTGTAATTCCTCACTTAAATTGTCTCTCCACTGGCCATATTCTCCTTCTACACCGTGCACTTTCTTTAATGTGGATTTCAAGATCTCATTCATTCTCTCCACTAACCCTGCAGCTTGTGGATAGTATGGCATGTGATATACCCATTGAGTAGTATGCTCATTAGCATAGTCTTTTACTTGAGGGCCAGTGAAGTGTGACCCATTGTCAGTTTGTATTTGTAATGGAACACCATAATATTGGGTAATAATCTCTAAAGTCCTAAGTGTACTCCACTGTGTAGCTGCTTTGCAGGGAAACCAATCAGTAGTCCTGAATATGTATCTACAGCTGTAGAAATGTATTTGCATCCCCTGCTTTCACTGAGTGGACCAATAAAATCCATCTGCCAAATCTGTGCAGGTAATTGACCCCATGCTATGTGTCCCATAACTGTGTGTGGTACTTCTCGTTTCTGTGAATGTTGGCATATTGGACATTGTATCATGACTTGCTTAATTATGTCCATGGTTAAGGGGACACCTCTTTCTTGGGCCCACCTGTAAGTGGCCTTTTCTCCCAGGTGTCCACTCTTGTTGTGCGCCCAAACAGCTGTACCGTGCAGCCATTTTTCTTTATCTTGATCAACTTCCGAAGTTTGCCTAATGGCGGCGGCTTATTAAACAAGCGGTCAAGTGAGTCAGCAGGCATATGTGCATCAACATGAAGAACAGTAGTAGGCGTGGTTTGTACCATTTCTTCTATAAACTCCCACACCTCCTTCCCCCACACTTCCTTACCATGGATGAGCCCATTATACTTTTTCTATCCCATCATCCAAGTTGCAAGTCCATTAGCTACAGACCATGAGTCTGTGAAGAGATGGCATTCCCTTCCTTGCTCAAAACGTAATGCCAGAAAGATAGCATACAATTCTGCATATTGACTCCTTGTACCATGACCTTCCATGACCAGATGTTTTTCCGATCCGGGGTTATAAGCCACAATTTTCCAATGTCGTTTTCCATTGACATATCGGGCTGATCGGTCTGTAAACCAAGCATGTTGCTGCTGCTGCTCAGTTAGATCTTCATACGATTTTCCCCATTTGACAGGAGATTCCTCTAACATAGATTGTAAAGGGGACTTCACTCCCTCCCCTATCTCAGCTATCTTCTCATGGAGGGAGGCCATCCCGCCTTCACCTTTCTGTGCTCTTTCAGAAATATGCCATTTCCATTTTATGATACTTTGTTCTTGTGGGTGTCCTACCCTATTGGTTTTAGAGTTAGATAATACCCATTGCATGATGGATATTGCTGGTCTTAAAAGAACCTCATGTCCTAAAGTCAATTGTTCAGTTTCCACTAATGACCAATAGCAGGCCAACAATTGTTGTTCAGATGGGGTCTATTTTTCTCCAGCATCGGGGAGTTTTCGATTCCAAAACCCTAAGGGGACTCTTCTTTTTCCCCCTTGTTTCTGCCAAAGTGACCAATTGGCATACAAATTGTGCACTGATACATGTAATTCCACACTCCCCGTCATCATTGGCCACAGATCTACAGCCTGTTGTATGGCTTCTTTTACCATTTCAAATGCAGTTTGTTGTTCCTCTCCCCAATGAAACTCATATTTCTTTCTAGTCACTTTATACAATGGAGCTAGCATCTGTCCCAAATGAGGTATAGGTTGTCTCCAAAATCCAAACAATCCAATATATGATTGAGTTTCCTGCTTAGATTTAGGAGTAGGGAAATTGATGATTTTCTGTTTAGCTTTTGGCAAGATTTCCCTATGTCCTTTGTTCCACTGAATTCCTAAAAATTTTACAACTTGAGACGGTCCTTGGACCTTGGCATCATTAATCTCCCATCCCTTGTTTCGCATGTGAGGTATCAATTTATACAACTGTTCCTTCACTGACTGTTCATTACCCTGTATCATTATATCATCGATATAATGTGAAAATTGCATTTCAGAGGGCAAAGGAAACTCATCCAGGTGTTCTGCCACCATCCGGTGACAGATAGTAGGACTGTGTAGCCATCCTTGTGGCAACCTGGTAAAAGTGTATTGTCTTCCCAACCAGGTAAATGCGAATTGGTCTTGAGCTTTTTCCTCTATGGGAATGGTAAAGAACGCATTAGCCAAATCAATCACTGCATACCAGGTACCGCTATGACTTTGCACGTTTTCTACTATAGTAATAGTGTCCGGTACCGCAGCTGTTAGTGGGGGAGTATATTGGTTCAATTCTCTATAATCCACAGTCATACGCCAGGAGCCATCACTCTTTCACTGGCCGGACAGGATTGTTCCAAGCAGTGGTGGTTGTACGCATTACTCCAGCGTCAACCACATTTTTGATTGTTTCAGTAATTTCCTTATGTCCTCCCGGAATTCGGTATTGTTTCACAGCTACCATTTTTGTAGCCAGGGGAACATGTATAGGTGGCATTTTCACTTTTCCAACTACCACAGGTCTCATTTGGATTTCACCTGTTCTGACTCCGAAGGAAAATTTTCCCTCAGCCAAATTTAGCGTCATCCCTTTCAAAACATCTATTCCCAAAATATATTCTGGTATAGGTACTACTAAAACTCGATAATTCCTTATTGGTAAATTACCTATTTTCAGGGCAACTTGTGTTTGGACCCCAGTGATAACTTGTCCTCCTAATCCTGCAATTTTAATTTTCGGACCTTTGAATTTGTTTGGATTTCCATAAATTAAGGTAGCCTCCGTCCCAGTATCAATTAATGCGGGAACCCTTTGTACATTGCCCCCTTTCCAATGGATACTTGAATTTACGTATGGACGTTGATCACTTTTTATCCATACGGGGCTTGGCTGGCTACCTATGATATCTCTTCATCAGAATTTTTTCCCGTGGCTGCCTCATAGGCATTCCTGCCCCAGCCATCACTTACCCGAGTAGCTACTGCTGCAGCCAGTTCCTCCCGAGGATAGACTGTTTTAAAGTCTTCCCATGACACCTTCTCAGGTGCTGTTGGAATTTTAACAGCTTTCCCCTTCTCTTGACCAACTTCCTTTTTAGCATCCACCTTTTTAGCAGACGACACTTTCAGCTTCTATAATCTCCACAATTTATCTGTTTTCCATCTCTAGATTCTTTACTCATTCCAGCTTTCAATAATGCCTGGAACATTTCCCTCCGGGATACCCGACCCGGATTAGAGGGGTTCCCTTCTTTCTTCCATTCTGGATTATAGGGTTTACTATTACCTGGGTGTGTTTGGGAGGGATTTTGAGGAGAGGATGCCTGGGCTGCAGCTTTCCAGTCACCCATATCCTGCAACTCTCTCATTCCAGTAATCACTCTGCTCACTGGTTCTCCTGTCATTGCCACTGTTAAGGTCAATATCACAGCTTTCTATGCAGGAGGAGCCGTCTTTACCACCCGACTCCTCATGCTTGCAGTCATTGGATACTCTGTATATTCTTCTTCTACAGCTAACACTGAAACTGCACTCCGCATAGCTTCTTCTTTCAATCGCATCACGGAGAGTATACCATGGTTTATCACTGACTGGTATGTCAGCCTCCGTAGGATATTTATCCATTATAGCTCTGGCTACAATAATTACAATATTTTGCAATTGTTCTTGATTCTCCTTGAAATAGTTTTTGAAATATCTCTGGATCACAGGATCCCGGGAAAGAGTAACAAATTTAGTGATGTCCTGAAAATCTAGTTTTATCCCTGTTCCTCCAAAATCATGCATCCTAACTAACCAAGCAATTTCTGACTCTCCTGGCCTTTGTTTAAACTGAGTTAGAATGCTGTCTACCTCATTCTGAGTGTAATCTTCGGTGGAGACGCTGGTTCGGGTATGGGGGACACTTCGGTCTACCATAAGGGGTTGTCCGTCAGCCTCAAATTGAAGCTGGCCAGCTGCATCACGGGCTTGTTCCCGGATTATTTCATTTTCCGTGCGTTCCATACGCCTTTGAATTGGATTAGCTTTTCCTTTTGATGAACCCTTTGGGGGATCAATAACGGGCTGGTGGGTTCTCCCAGTCATCTGAAGAAGAGGTATCCCACACATCCCCATCCCATTTATCCGGGTCCCAATTTACAGATGCAGGGGCTATGCTTTTATAAACTTTTTCTTTGTTGATTTTTCCTTTCCGCTTACGAAATTTATTTTGAGCAACCTTTATAGCAGCTTTTTCTGCTACATTCTGATAGTGTTCCAACTTATCTTTAAAGGGAAGGTGACATCCAAAAAAATTTTTTTCAGCATTTGAAAAAATGTAAAGAATTAATGTTTACATTTTCTTAAACAATATTATCATTTGTTTTTAATTTTGTAAAATATGAAAAATAATTTTAAAGTTTGTCATTTCTACTTGTTAACACTAGGGGGAGCAGATACTGAAGTTTGGCACAAAAACCTAGTGCAACTAGCTCACATTACTGCCCTGGAGTAAATATGGGCGGAGTCTGCTGACATGGGTGTGGTGTCACTCCTCTCCTCCCCTTCTGGGTGTTTGCTAAGGGAAAAGAGAGGATGACATCTAGGAACACAGTGAGCAGCCATTTTGATGGGGCCTGCAAAGTTACTGACTGTCTTTGCATGTAAAGTCTGGATCAGAACAGGCCGCCAATCAGCAGAAATGTTTCCTGGATTTCTGTGGTGCAGACAAGCAGACGGTCCATCCATGTGTATAAAACACAGCACTCTATGTACAATCCCTGGCACCGAACAGAGTGCCCCCCCCATAGACCAGCACACTGCTCTCATGAAATACTCTGTGCTGCTGTCACCCTGCTCCTCCACCATATATCTCCCTCTGTGCCCCCCATAGACCAGCACACTGCTCTCCTGAAATACTCTGTGCTGCTGTCACTCTGCTCCTCCCCCATATATCTCCCTCTGTGCCCCCCATAGACCAGCGCACTGCTCTCCTGAAATACTCTGTGCTGCTGTCACCCTGCTCCTCCCCCATATATCTCCCTCTACGCCCCCCATAGACCAGCACACTGCTCTCCTGAAATACTCTGTGCTGCTGTCACTCTGCTTCTCCCCCATATATCTCCCTCTGTGCCCCCCATAGACCAGCACACTGCTCTCCTGAAATACTCTGTGCTGCTGTCACTCTGCTCCTCCCCCATATATCTCCCTCTGTGCCCCCCATAGACCAGCACACTGCTCTCCTGAAATACTCTGTGCTGCTGTCACTCTGCTTCTCCCCCATATATCTCCCTCTGTGCCCCCCATAGACCAGCACACTGCTCTCCTGAAATACTCTGTGCTGCTGTCACTCTGCTCCTCCCCCATATATCTCCCTCTGTGCCCCCGATAGACCAGCGCACTGCTCTCCTGAAAAACCCTGTGCTGCTGTCACCCTGCTCCTCCCCATATATCTCCCTCTGTGCCCCCCATAGACCAGCGCACTGCTCTCCTGAAATACTCTGTGCTGCTGTCACCCTGCTCCTCCCCCATATATCTCCCTCTACGCCCCCCATAGACCAGCACACTGCTCTCCTGAAATACTCTGTGCTGCTGTCACTCTGCTCCTCCCCCATATATCTCCCTCTGTGCCCCCCATAGACCAGCGCACTGCTCTCCTGAAATACTCTGTGCTGCTGTCACTCTGCTCCTCCCCCATATATCTCCCTCTGTGACCCCCATAGACCAGCACACTGCTCTCCTGAAATACTCTGTGCTGCTGTCACTCTGCTCCCTCTACCATATATCTCCCTCTGTGCCCCCCACAGACCAGCACACTGCTCTCCTGAAATACTCTGTGCTGCTGTCACCCTGCTCCTCCCCCATATATCTCCCTCTGTGCCCCCCATAGACCAGCGCACTGCTCTCCTGAAATACTCTGTGCTGCTGTCACCCTGCTCCTCCCCCATATATCTCCCTCTGTGCCCCCCATAGACCAGTGCACTGCTCTCCTGAAATACTCTGTGCTGCTGTCACCCTGCTCCTCCCCCATATATCTCCCTCTGTGCCCCCCATAGACCAGCGCACTGCTCTCCTGAAATACTCTGTGCTGCTGTCACTCTGCTCCTTCCACCATATATCTCCCTCTGTGCCCCCCATAGACCAGCGCACTGCTCTCCTGAAATACTCTGTGCTGCTGTCACTCTGCTCCTTCCACCATATATCTCCCTCTGTGACCCCCCCATAGACCAGCACACTGCTCTCCTGAAATACTCTGTGCTGCTGTCACCCTGCTCCTCCCCCATATATCTCCCTCTACGCCCCCCATAGACCAGCGCACTGCTCTCCTGAAATACTCTGTGCTGCTGTCACTCTGCTCCTTCCACCATATATCTCCCTCTGTGCCCCCCATAGACCAGCGCACTGCTCTCCTGAAATACTCTGTGCTGCTGTCTCCCTGCTCCTCCACCATATATCTCCCTCTGTGACCCCCCATAGACCAGCGCACTGCTCTCCTGAAATACTCTGTGCTGCTGTCACTCTGCTCCTTCCACCATATATCAGGCCCCTGTCACCTCGCTTTCACACATCACCAGGACAGGATCTGAGGAGAGGAATGGGGTCTTCGGTCACCGAGGATGGCAGGCAGCACAGAGTATTTCAGGAGAGCAGTATCACACGGGATAGGATTAAGGGCCTGTCACACTAAGAGATATCGCTGTGTCTGATACCTCCGACCCGCTCCCCCGCTGGTTATCGCTGATCGCGCGAGAACGTCCAGGACCGCTTCTCGTCGTCTGCTTCCCGCGGCGCTTCCTGCTGTGACGACGAGCGACGCGTGGAGCCGGGCGGGAGGACGCAGGATCGCCTGGTGTGACAGGTAAGTAGCGACCCCCGTCCCCAGCGATGTCGCTGGTGAGATCTGCCTGTGTGGCAGCTCACTAGCGACCACTTAGCGATGTACCAGCGATCCTGACCGCGTCATATCATTATCGGGATCGCTGGTGCATCGCTAAGTGTGACAGCACCTTCAGATACACGGCTCAGCAGTCAGTATCACACAGGAGAGGATTAGATACAGGGCTCAGCAGTCAGTATCACACAGGAGAGGATTAGATACACAGCTCAGCAGACAGTATCACACAGGAGAGGATTAGATACACGGCTCAGCACACAGTATCACACAGGAGAGGATTAGATACACGGCTCAGCAGTCAGTATCACACAGGAGAGGATTAGATACACGTCTCAGCAGTCAGTATCACAGGAGAGGATTAGATACACGGCTCAGCAGACAGTATCACACAGGAGAGGATTAGATACACGGCTCAGCACACAGTATCACACAGGAGAGGATTAGATACATGGCTCAGCAGTCAGTATCACACAGGAGAGGATTAGATACACAGCTCAGCACACAGTATCACACAGGAGAGGATTAGATACACGGCTCAGCAGTCAGTATCACACAGGAGGATTAGATACACAGCTCACCAGACAGTATCACACAGGAGAGGATTAGATACACGGCTCAGCAGTCAGTATCACACAGGAGAGGATTAGATACACGGCTCAGCAGTCAGTATCACACAGGAGAGGATTAGATGTCCAGCAGATTGCCAAGTGTTTTGAAAGAGCAGGGAGCAGCTCCTCCTCTGTTTTGCAGGGGCTGCAGCTGGTCGGGTGTTTTGGAAAGAGCAGCTCGGTCTCCAGCAGCTCGTCCTGGTTCCTCTCCTGCAGCTGGTATGTGCAGAGTGAACATCCAAGCCGTTATGCTGGAACAGTGCAGAGTCCAGGGCTTGCATCTGAGTTTAACTGGAGCTAAAAGGAAAGCACTGGGCTCTAATAAGATGGCGCCTGGCCACACCTACAGCTGTGAATTGAGCCGCCCACAGAGGCGTGGCCAGTTCCCTCCTGATGCAGCTGCAATGATACAGATAGGGGTCGGGAGCCGACCGTTATGTCTTATGTCCAGGGACTGCCGTAAATGAGCATGGAAAGTGTCGTTCAGAAGCCAGAGAGGTAAGATGGCAGCCCCCAGTGGCTGCATTACTACAGAAAAAAAAAAAATCCATACACACCACTGAGTCAAGCTTAGGGGACAATATCTTTCTAAACTATTTTCTTTTTTACATTCAATTATGAAAAAACACGGCACCTTCCCTTTAAGCAGACGGGTGTTACAATCCAGCACCACTTTCTGCCCACCTAACTCTATCACTTTTTGTTCCAGCTGAGAACATTTTCTCTGCATCTGTTGATTCCTCTCATGCATCGTGCGATATGCACTGAGCAGGATCCAGGTTCGTCGCCCAAGCGACACTACATCACCCGCCTTTGCGGGGACCCCCCTGAGTACTTCAACAACATCAGTGGGTTCACTACCTTTGAGCTTACGCGACCATTGTTCTGCTAGCCCAGAGCTACTCAATTCATGTGCCAGTATATCATAGGGTGCCGTGGTCCAGCCAGGGAAAACTGTCGTCCATACAAATATGGTTGCAACTTTTTGAGTGCCCATACTACCGCCAGGCACTCCTCCTCGATGGCCGCATAGCTTACTTCACGGGGCAGTAGTTTCCGACTCAGGTAAGCTACCGGGTGTTCTTGGCCGTCCGGCCCAACTTGGCTCAGTACTGCCCCCAATCCAAACATAGAAGCATCTGTGTGAACCAGGAAATGTTTAGTTGGATCGGGTGCAGCCAATACCGGGGTATTGGTGAGGGCGTCCTTTAGTTGGCGGAAGGCTTCCTCACACTCTGAGGTCCAGGTTACCTGGCGGGGTTGGTTCTTACGGGTCAAATCAGTGAGGGGCTTGGCTACGCTGCTGTAGTTGGGAACGAATTTCCTGTAATACCCCGCTGTCCCTAGAAACGCCATGACCTGGGTTTTAGTGCGTGGGATGGGCCATTTGGCTATGGCCTCAATCTTGGCTGGTTCTGGTCGCTGTTTCCCACTTCCCACCCAATGCCCTAAATACTGAACCTCTGCTTTGCCCACGTGACACTTGTTTGGGTTCAGGGTGATTCCAGCCTGGTGGATCCTGTCCAATACTGTCTCTAGGTGATTTAGATGCTCTTCCCATGTCGCACTGTAGATGGCGATGTCGTCCAGGTAGGCACAAGCATAGTCCTGGAGACCATCCAGAAGCCGGTCAGCCAGCCTCTGGAAGGTCGCCGGGGCATTCTTCATCCCGAATGGCATAACTCGAAACTGGAATAAGCCGAACGGGGTGACAAATGCCAACTTGGGAATAGCGTCAGGACTAAGGGGAATCTGCCAGTAGCCTTTGCATAGATCGATGGTGGTCAAATACTTTGCCCCCGCCAGCCGGTCTAACAACTCATCCACACTCGGCATGGGATATGCATCCGTCACTGTCTATGATAGTCTACACAAAACCGTGTAGTCCCATCCTTCTTGGGCACTAACACTACGGGGGATGCCCAGGGACTATCTGACTCTTCAATGACCCCTAAACGCAACATCTCTTGTATCTCTTGTCGCATCCCCTCTCGTACAGACTCAGGGACGCGGAAGGGGTTTTGTCACAGGGGGGTCTGATCCTGCGTCTCAACCTTGTGTTGTGCCAGGCGAGTGTACCCCAGTCTCTCTGAAAACATCCTCTGTCGCAGCCTCAACAATGCCTCCGCCTGCTGTCTCTCCCGGGGGCCTAGGTCTTCACCCAAGTGTACCTGGTCCCATGTTTTAGACTGAGTCCTTTCCCCTAAGACATCCGGCAAGGGAAGTCCGGCTAAATCCTCTGCCTCAGGTGCACAGATGGCCACTACCTCTTCAGGGCGCTCCCGGTAGGGCTTCAGCATATTCACGTGGAACATGCGGATAACCCTGGGGTCGTCACAATCGGCGACATTATAGGTTGTGTCGGCTATTTTCCCCACTACCTGGTAGGGCCCCTGCCATGCAGCTTGGAACTTGTTCTGTTTAGTGGGCTCTAACATCAGGACCTTCTGTCCTATTTCCAAGGTGCGCTCTCTGGCCCTCCGATCGTACCATACGCGCTGGAGCCGCTGGGTCGCCTGCAGGTTCTCACGTACAACCTGGGTCAGCTCCTGTAGGCGGTCCCGGAATTCCAGCACATAGGGTACAATAGGTACCCCTTCTATGAGGCCCTCCCCTTCCCAGTGTTCCAGCACTAAGTCTAGGGGTCCCCTTACCCGTCTCCCGTATACCAGCTCGAACGGGGAGAACCCCGTGGATTCTTGGGGCACCTCCCGATAGGCAAACAGGAGGTGTGGCAAGAATTTCTCCCAGTCCCTGTAGGTCCTGGTAAAAGTCCCAATGAGCTGTTTTAATGTCCCGTTAAAGCGTTCACACAACCCATTGGTTTGAGGGTGGTATGGGGTGCGTCTAATGGACTTTACGCCGCACAGCTTCCACAGTTGGTTGGTCACCTCTGCTGTAAACTGGGTACCCTGGTCCGAGATAATCTCTCAGGGAAATCCAACCCGTGAGAAAACCTGGAGCAGGGCGGCCGCCACCGTCTCTGCCAGTATGTTAGGTAACGCAACCGCCTCTGGATACCGTGTGGCATAATCTACCACTGTAAATATATACTTTTTCCCGGACGGAATGGGTTTGGCTAACAGCCCTATCAGATCGACCGCTACTCGGCTAAATGGTTCTTCCACAATGGGGAGGGGGCGTAATTTGGCCTTGCATCGATCCCCCCTCTTGCCAATGCGCTGACAACTGTCACAGGTCTGGCAGTACTGACGAACATCATAGGTTACCCCCGGTCAAAAGAAGTTTTGTGTCAGACGATGCCTGGTGCGACTGACGCCGAAGTGCCCGGCCAAGGGTATATCATGAGAGATTCACAGTAACTCCTGCCTATACTTCTTGGGAACTACCAGCTGTCGTTTTAAAGTGGGGCTCGTCCCTGTGTGGTGGTGCTCTGTGATCCGGTAGAGGAGTCTCTGCTTCCATACAAACTGTTCCCCTTCCAGCACCCCTCTCCCCTCCTGTGCCTTCCCACGATATCCCTCTAATGAAGGATCCTCAAGTAACTCCCTCTTAAATTCATCTGGGCCAAGAAATGTGTCTGGCTATGGGAATACGTGCAGGGCTGGGATGTCTTACCTGGGCCTCCTCTGAGTGTGATTCCGCCTACGCAGCTCGAGCTTGTCTCCGGGTGGTCACAGGATATGTCTCAGCCAGAGGGGCCACCGAGAATGCAGACAACATGGGCCCCAAGTCATTTCCCAGCAAGATGTCTGCAGGCAGATCCTCCATCAAGCCGACCTCAACAAGGCCATCCCCGACTCCCCAGTTCAGGTGAATCCTGGCAGTGGGCAGTCGATGTATGGCTCCCCCTGCTACACGGACAGCCACTGTCCGTTCCGTCTTCTCTTGGTCCCGGACGAGATGAGGCTTCACAAGGGTCAAAGTTGCCCCGGAATCTCTTAGTCCCTGCATACGTTTCCCATTAACCCACACGACCTGTCGATGCTGTTGTCGATTATCTGCCCGGGCTGCCTGCACGGGGTCTACTTCATGCAGCACTTCCTCCATCTCTTCCACCCCTTGGTTAATCGTAGCCCCCAATGCCGGGTCAGCTTCGCCTTGGTAGCAGTGTACAGCAGCCCGGCTGAAGGTAGCTGTTCCCGCCTTTGGCCACTGAGTATGCTGAGTCTGGTTGGGACATTGTCTTTGCAGGTGGAACAGCTGACGGCAGGTGTGGCATCGCGACCCAGGGGGACTGTGGTAGGCCGGGTTTCTAGCTGGTCCCCCTACAATCTTCGGTGGATTGGGGCCCTCCAGGTCCATGGGCGGGCCCCTAGTGACCACCTTTGATCCGGACAACTGCGGCCTCCTGGCATCATGATGTTCATCGGCCAGACGAGCGGCTTCCTCAAGAGTCGTTGGCTGCCTGTCCCGAAGCCATTCCTGTGTCTCGGGGTTTAGTCCATTAAAGTATCGTTCTAACAGGAAGAGCTGGAGGACGTCCTCCTTAGTGGTTGCTTGGCTCCCTTGTACCCACTGTAGCAGTGACCGCCGTAATTTACAGGCCCATTCAGCGTGGGTATCGGTTATGCGTTTTATAAGTCCGCGGAACTTTTGGCGGTAGGCCTCTGGTGTCAACGCATACCGGGCCAAGATCACTTCTTTGATCCGCTCATAGTCCATACAGTCCTCATCAGGTACCGTGCGATAGGCATCCGCTGCCCGGCCTGTCAGCTTGCTGGCCAGAATCTGAACCCGTTCCTCCGGCTTTACTTGATGAAGGGCACACTGCCGCTCAAAGTCCTGCAGAAAGCCATCAATGTCTTCCTCTGCCTCCCCCAACTGTCGGAAGGCATTATACTGGATCATTTTGTGGCTTACTGTTGAAGGTACCTGGTCGAAGGCCAGAGCTCCCCCTGCTCGCTGGCTCTCCTCTCTCCGCTCTGCCATCTCCATCTTGGCCAGCTCCACTTTGGTCCGCTCTGCCATCTCCATCTTGGCTAGCTCTATCCTGGTCCGCTTGGCCATCTTTTCCTTCAGATCAGTACGCACATCCTCCATCACCTCTCGTATAATCTCTACTGCAGGGTTTAGGCCATAGAACGCCAGTCTGCTCTTTATCGCCCTCTGGAATTCAGTCTCCTCCACATTCACATTGGGAGGCGCTGCACTGTCGTGTTCCATGATGGCTGCTATCAAATCCGCTTTTGTTTTGTTGCTGGCGATCAACCCTCGGGCTTCCACCAGATCTTTTAATGTAAGTCCTCTTTAACTTCTGGTGGTTATTTTCCATTCATTCCTTTCCTCCTGTAGAAGGGGTATCAAATCCCGCTGGTTGCCAACAGTGTAACGGGGTCTTCCAAGCTGGGGTACCTCTTTCAGTACCACCCCGTGTTTTCGGAGGTCCGCTCTGCGTTGGCTGGAGTCTGAATGAATGACGCTGGCTGGAATTCCTTGGTTACATGGGCGCATATAAAAGATCACTGCTTCTCCATGTATTTCCAGTCTGACAACACTTTACTAACAGGACACAGAATATATCACACAGATACAGAGGGCCGGCCAATAGGCAGGCGTCAGGCCAGACATGCATTACAAAAGCCGCAGGTGGCCGGAGTCTGCGGATGTTTACTGTGGGAATTACAAAGATGGGGGGAGGGCGGACACTGCTGATACATTAGGGACATGCATCTCACATGGAACCTATTATATATACATATAACTGCACAACATATTCTGGGTGCTGAGTGGTTCTGTAACAGCCATTTTGGAGAGTGAGGGAAGGAGGCCTGCGGAGCGCGGGGAAGTGCAAACCCCCAGCGCCATGGCTGACGGCTCCAACCCTGAAACTGGCATGAATTGCCGGCAGCTACAGGATGAGATCACGGAACTGACTACTTGTCTGCAGCTAAGAAGAGAAGCGCTGGAGAAGCTGAGACGGCAGAGGGAAGAGGACTACCTAAAAATGGTCAATGATTATCTCGAATATGGTGATGGTTCAGCTTCCAGAACCCCAGGAGGGGATCACCAGTAGAAGAAAAATACTATTCCAAATCTCGTTACCCAGGAGGGTTTGTTGCACCAGTTGTGCCTTTGTCTTTTTGTTCATCATGTTGCCCAGTTTTTGATTGGCAGCGTTATTTTTGAAATGGAACTGTGGAGATCATAGACGCTGATTCGTCCAAAAACATTTATTGTAAATAGTTTGCACCTCTTTAGGTGCCCTTTCTTGGTTTTACATATGTGACCCCTTTGTGAAGATAATGGTTACACAAAGACACTTTGCGAAGATGATGTTTTTGAATGGACACTTTTTGAAGAATGATGTCTACCTCAAGGGACACTGCAAGAAATCCCGGCTGGGAGCAGTGTTCAGCACTTTGCAAGAATCTTTGAATGTTTTATGATAACGTATTTGATAATGTTGTGTCTTATGAAAAGTAAATGTCTTTTATAGCATGTTTGATACAGAAAACTAGAAAAATTTTGAGATAGAATGTGAGAATTGAATAAAGAATGAAGAATTGAAAGTGACAGGTGACAGGCCAAGTGTAGATGGTCAGTGTCTTCCATCCAGTAGAAAGAGAGAGAAAGAAAAAGAGAATAATTGATAGAAAATGTAATAAAGAAAATGTGTTGAGTATAGCACTTTGAATTAGGAATTGCACTTAAGTAAATTTTTGATACTAAGATAGGAAGTTAGCCTGTTTGTAACGTTTAAGAAATGTGCCTCCTACATTAGGAAGATTAAATAAGTATTGTTAAACAGCATTTAAAATTTTTTGTGTGTTCCTGTATTGTATTTTGGTTGTCTTGCAGCCCGCGGACGTACTGTGTTTAATGGGGGGGTATGTGGCGCCCCTGAGGCTTCAGTCGCCACAGAGGTACTGCACCTTCTCCTAAGGTGTGGTACCCCACAATCCAGGTAAGGTGGGAACTCCTGACCACCCTCCACACCTGCATTCCACACACAGGATAGTTCAGTGGGGCCACCGAACAGCTTCAGGCTGGGGGTTAGCAGAGAACTCCTCGTGGAACCCTGCTTCGTAACATGAGATGTGTTGGGAGGCGGGTGGAGTGAGAGGATACAAAAGAGTGGGAAGAGTGAGAGTTAGTGGGTTAGTTGGTTAGTGAGAGAGAAGAGAGAAGATGGGTGTCTGAGGGACGTGCTGCAGCAGGTCCCAGTGATCTGGGCTGCTGGCACGAGAAAGACATAGAAAGAGACTGATAAGATCGATAACCTAACCTTCCATAAGAGAGATAGAACAGATCGGAATGAAGGAGAATAGAAGGACGGTGGGAAGCTGGTTGAAGAAAGATAGAGAACTCTTCCAGTCCAGAGCGCAAAGGCCGGGGCCCGGTCCCCAAGGTTGATTGGATCTTTATGTCCGGCAACAGACACCAGAGGAGTAGTGAGCCACTAACGCCTTGCTCCCCTCAGACTTGGGACACAACAGCAATTGAATAGATAGCCGGGAAGCAGAGAGGAGTCCCCGAAGCAGGCTACAGCTGTCTGTCATACAAGTAAAGACTAGGAACACCTAGAGAGAGACATTCCAGGGTAAATAAGTACTGGAGTGCTTCGCACCTAAAGGCGATTTGGAGGAGTCGTTCAGTAAAGGTACATGTTGGCGGAGTGTGGAAGGGAGAATCCTATCTGGCCTGGAGGTTGGCTGGAGCCCTGACCTGGAGAACACAGTACGGAGGTGGGCGTGTGTGTGAACTGCAAACAGTGAGTAAAGCCTTGGAACCGCACACCCTGGTGTCCTCCAATTATTCCGCACCATTACACCTGAGTACCTGCACCTACATCATCTACGCCTCCCTGCCATTACTTCATCTACACTGCCCTGGGACTACAGCTCCGCCTGTGGGGAGCTTTACCATCTAAGCTGCGTATACCATCATTCCCAGAGGATGTGCCCGCAGCGTCGGCCTAACATCACACTTGCCGAGCACCACAGGTGGCGTCACGAACTTTCCATATAAACTATATTACAAAAATCACCGCCATTGATATTGGGCGCCCAGGGCCACGGACCGGGTCACTGCTGCTGTGACACACATTCCCCCTGACACCGGCCCAGTTCCGAGTACCCTGCTGCCCTGGGTGTGAAGGGAGGGTGACCCATGCTCCTCTGTCCACCCCAGACTCTTGTGTCCCCTCTGTACTCCTCTGTCCACCCCAGACTCCTGTGTCCTCTCTGTACTCCTCTGTCCACCCCAAACTCCTGTGTCTACCCCAGACTCCTCTGTTCTCCTCTGTCCACCCCAAATTTCTGTGTCTCCTCTGTACTCCTCTGTCCACCCCAGATGCCTATGTCCCTTCTGTCCACCCCAGACTCCTCTGTCCCCTCTAGTCCTCTCTGGACTCCTTTCTCTCCCTCAGACTCCTCAGTCCCCTCTGGACTCATCTGACCCCTCTAGTCCTCTGTCCCTTCTGTCCCCTCCGGACTTCTCTCTCTCCCCCAGACTCCACTGTCCCCTCCGGACTCCTATCTCCCTCAGACTCCACTGTCCCCTCCAGACCTCTCTGTCCCCTCCGGACTCCTCTCTGTCCCCTCCAGACCCCTCTGTCCCCGAGACTCCACTGTCCCCCCCCAGACTCAGCGTGTTCCGTGTACCTGAACGCCTGACCGCGTCCTCACAGCACGACACGCTCTCTGGGCACTTGCTGCAGGACAGGGGGCGCGTCTCCTTGGTGATATACGGTAGCTGTAGTTCCGGGGATCTTGCTTCCTGGGGCTGGGCTGGAGGTGAGCTCTGTGCTCCCTGTGGATGTGACGCGGCGATCCCCGCACTGTGCTGGCTGGCCTCTGCTGTATTTTGCGATCATGCGATCGTGGGATAGAAAGCTTCCCGGCCAGGACGGCGGGATAAGGACCAGAAATCGGGTCTGTCCCGCGGGAATCGGGAGGGTTGGGACCTATGCTTATATATATGGCTCCGCTCACACCCTCCCGGCCTCCCTTGTATATATGGCTCTGCTCCCACTCTCCCTCCCTTGTATATATGGCTTCGCTCCCACTCTCCTTCCCTTATATATATGGCTCCGCTCCCACTCTCCCGGCCTCCCTTGTATATATGGCTCTGCTCCCACTCTCCCTCCCTTGTATATATGGCTTCGCTCCCACTCTCCTTCCCTTGTATATATGGCTCCGCTCCCACTCTCCCGGCCTCCCTTGTATATATGTCTCTGCTCCCACTCTCCCTCCCTTGTATATATGGTTCTGCTCCCACTCTCCCTGCCTTGTATATATGGCTCCGCTCCCACTCTCCCGGCCTCCCTTGTATATATGGCTCCGCTCCCACTCTCCCTCCCTTGTATATATGGCTCCGCTCCCACTCTCCCTCCCTTGTATATATGGCTCTGCTCCCACTCTCCCTCCCTTGTATATATGGCTCCGCTCCCACTCTCCCGGCCTCCCTTGTATATATGTCTCTGCTCCCACTCTCCCTCCCTTGTATATATGGTTCTGCTCCCACTCTCCCTGCCTTGTATATATGGCTCCGCTCCCACTCTCCCGGCCTCCCTTGTATATATGGCTCCGCTCCCACTCTCCCTCCCTTGTATATATGGCTCCGCTCCCACTCTCCCTCCCTTGTATATATGGCTTCGCTCCCACTCTCCTTCCCTTATATATATGGCTCCGCTCCCACTCTCCCGGCCTCCCTTGTATATATGGCTCTGCTCCCACTCTCCCTCCCTTGTATATATGGCTCCGCTCCCACTCTCCTTCCCTTGTATATATGGCTCCGCTCCCACTCTCCCGGCCTCCCTTGTATATATGTCTCTGCTCCCACTCTCCCTCCCTTGTATATATGGTTCTGCTCCCACTCTCCCTGCCTTGTATATATGGCTCCGCTCCCACTCTCCCGGCCTCCCTTGTATATATGGCTCCGCTCCCACTCTCCCTCCCTTGTATATATGGCTCCGCTCCCACTCTCCTTCCCTTGTATATATGGCTCCGCTCCCACTCTCCCGGCCTCCCTTGTATATATGTCTCTGCTCCCACTCTCCCTCCCTTGTATATATGGTTCTGCTCCCACTCTCCCTGCCTTGTATATATGGCTCCGCTCCCACTCTCCCGGCCTCCCTTGTATATATGGCTCCGCTCCCACTCTCCCTCCCTTGTATATATGGCTCCGCTACCACTCTCCCTCCCTTGTATATATGGCTCCGCTCCCACTCTCCCTCCCTTGTATATATGGCTCCGCTCCCACTCTCCCTCCCTTGTATGCATGGCTCCGCTCCCACTCTCCCTCCCTTGTATATATGGCTCCGCTCCCACTCTCCCTCCATTGTATATATGGCTCCGCTCCCACTCTCCCTCCCCTGTATATATGGCTCCGCTCCCACTCTCCCTCCCTTATATATATATATGGCTCCGCTCCCACCCTCCCGGCCTCCCTTATATATATGGCTCCGCTCCCACTCTCCCTCCCTTGTATATATGGCTCCGCTCCCACTCTCCCTCCCTTGTATATATGGCTCTGCTTCCACTCTCCCTCCCCTGTATATATGGCTCCGCTCTCACTCTCCCTCCCTTGTATATATGGCTCCGCTCCCACTCTCCCAGCCTCCCTTGTATATATGGCTCTGCTTCCACTCTCCCTCCCTTGTATATATGGCTCCGCTCCCACACTCCCTCCCTTATATATATATGTGGCTCCGCTCCCACTCTCCCGGCCTCCCTTGTATATATGGCTCCGCTCCCCCTCTCCCTCCCTTGTATATATGGCTCCGCTCCCACTCTCCCTCCCTTGTATATAAGGCTCCGCTCCCACTCTCCCTCCCTTGTATATAAGGCTCCGCTCCCACTCTCCCTCCCTTGTATATAAGGCTCCGCTCCCACTCTCCCGGCCTCCCTTGTATATATGGCTCCGCTCCCACTCTCCCTCCCTTGTATATATGGCTCCGCTCAGCTCCCCCATCCTCCCCCATCATACTTACCCTCACATCGCTGAACTTCCTTCCCGTCGCTGAACTTCCCTCCCTGCATCTCGCGGCGCTTCAGCTCCTGTGCGGAGCGGTCACTTGCTACCGCTCATTAAGGTCTATAAATATGGAAGCCACGCCTATGGGAGATGAGTGGCGTCCATATTCTTGACCTTAAATAAGCGGTACACTTGACCGCTCAGTGCTGGATGAAGACGCCAACAGGGACCGGTGAGTATCAGCTGCTGCACCGCCGCCGGCTCCCCTTGTGTCCGCGGACCGGCAAGGGCACTGCAACGGCCCGGTGCTGGGCCGTGGCCCGGTGGTTGGGGACCCCTGGCTTAGACCATACGGCATTACCAGGTACTCGTAGTGGCCATCACGAGTGTTGAAGGCTGTTTTCCATTCGTCTCCATCTCTGATTCGGATCAAATTGTAAGTCCCTCTGAGATCCAGCTTGGTGAAGATCCTGGCCCCTCCGAGACGGTCAAACAGTTCTGAAATTAGAGGCAAAGGGTACCTGTTTTTTGCCGTGATCTGGTTCAGTCCTCGGTAGTCGATACAGGGCAGCAGGGATCCGTCCTTTTTCTTCATGAAGAAGAAGCCTGCTCCTGCTGGTGACGATGATTTTCGGATAAACCCTCTGGCCAAGTTCTCCTGGATGTAGTCCGACATAGCCTGAGTCTCTGCCTGGGAAAGAGGGTAAACTCTCCCACGGGGAGGAGATATTCCAGGAAGAAGGTCTATTGGACAGTCATACGACCTGTGGGGAGGAAGTTTTTCAGCCTCCTTTTCCCGAAGACATCCGAGAAGGACCAGTAAGCGGATGGTAATCCAGGCAGGGTAGCAGGTTGGACGGGGTGAAGCTAGTTCAATCCGGGTTAAACAACGGTCAGAGCAGGAATCTCCCCAACCTAGAATTTTGCCTGTTCTCCAATTAAGGACTGGTTCATGTTTCTGAAACCAAGGCAAAATTAGAAGCAAGGGGTGAGACAAACCAGGGTACACATAAAAACAGATTCTTTCAGAATGCATAAGACCTACCCGGAGTTCCACTGGCTCAGTCTGGAACTGGACGGGTTCAGTCAGAGGCTGGCCATCGACAGAGGTTACCTGCAACGGGTTGGGAAGAGCCTGAACTGGTAAGTGGTAGCGATTCACAAGCGTCTGCTGGATAAAGCTTCCGGCGGCTCCGGAGTCCAACAAACAGAGTCCAGAAAATTTTATTGCTCCGCAGGTCACAGACACTGAGATCTGCAACGAAGGAGAGGAACGTTCTCTACCTAGGGTGGCCTCTCCTACTGAGCCTAGGCACAGGAGTTTTCCGACTTCTTTGGACAGGAGCGGATCAGGTGTTCGGAACTACCACAGTACAGACAGCTTCCGTTTTTGCGACGCGCCTCCTGGCGGCGGCTGGCCAGACTTACTCGATCTACCTCCATAGCTTCAAGAGAAGAGGATGAGGTAGACGTCTTGGAAGAATTAGAGTCCAGGTGGTAGGGCCTCCTGTCACACTTAATCTCCATGGAACGCTCCTGAAAACGCAGGTCAATCCGGGTCGCCAAGGAAATCAGGTCATCCAAGATGGTAGGCCTGTCCCGTCCCGCCAGCTCATCCTTAATTTTTCCAGATAGGCCCTCCCAGAAGGTAGCTAGCAAGGCCTCATTGTTCCAGGATAACTCAGACGAGAGGTTGCGGAACTGAACAGCATACTGAGCCACCGTGAGTGTTCCTTGGCGTAAGCGAAGCAGGGCAGAAGCGGTCGATGTGACCCGGCCAGGCTCATCGAAGGTCCTGCAAAAAGTTTCTAGGAAAGATTGAAGATCATTAACCAGCGGGTCTCCTCTCTCCCATAACGGATTCAGCCAGGCGAGAGCCACTCCTGCTAGATGTGACATAATGAAGCCCACTTTGGCACGGTCTGAAGCAAACATATGTCTCAATATTTCGAAGTGTAGGGTACACTGATTGAGAAAACCCTGACACTGAGTGGGATCACCATGGAAGCGGGTAGGAGCCGCCAGGCGGGGGCCCTTGCTTGTCATGACAGCAGGTACCTGGGTGTTGCTAGGTGAATCAGGAGCAGCCGGGTTCTGCAGAGAATCCATGCGGGTGGACAGGTTATGTAGATACGTTGTGATCTTATCCTGTTGATCTCTTAAACGGGTCACCTCTTGGCACAACTCCAACGTCGGTGGCCTCTGGGATCCAGCGGATTCCATGGCCGGAGCAATCTGTAACGAATGGAAGCGGAGGCAGAGATGGTGAAGTTCACATTCGTTTTTATTTTTTAAGTGGAACCTCGGGACCACGGTCCGGGGGGCTCCGAAGGGGGCGTGACTAGTGAGCCCCGGGCACCTGTAGTAAAGCCCCTGAGGTAGGGCCAGAATGGATTACCCGGAGGCCACAGGTGCTACCTCCAGTTAGACCCCGAACACGTGGCAGCTGTCCCAGCGGGACCAAAAGGGATAACAAAAGTTACAGCAGAGTCCGTGATGCGCTGGGTCCTGGATCCGGTTAGTTGGTAAGGAGACGGTTCCAGTGACCTTCACACAGTCCTTGGACTCGGATGGCTGTAGGCGGAACGGGATGGCTTAGGCCCAGATAGTTGCTGACATAACCAGTTAACACAGGATACTGATATGCTGTGGAAACAGAGAGCATTAGACAATGCACAGAGACTGCAGATGCAGTGCAGACAGGTTAGCATGAGAACTGGATGTAGTAATGATAGATACTCGTTGCTCCGGCGCTCTCCCTATGGAGGAGAAGCCAGAAATAGCTGCCATTGGTTGATTGCATTTTTTGAATAATGCACGCCGCCCCTTTAAGAAGGAAAGAGAGCAGGCGGGCGTGCCCTAATAGCCTTAGTTACAGATCTCCTCACAGGATGCCAGGAGGAGGAGGCAGGAGGGAGGACAGAATGCTGAGCAGCAGCATGAGAGGCTCGAGGTGAGTGCCCAGAATGGAAAGCAGCGGCAGGCCTGGACGCAGCGCCAGGACGGGGGCCAGGTGTAACAGCGGCAGACCAGGTTGCAGCGCCAGGACGGGGATCGGGTGTAACAATACACACAACAGTTATACATATACAATGGTCAGATATGCAAATACAACATTGGTAGGACAAAAGATATAAGCAGATGGATCATGTGAATTACGGGTTGATGGCTGACCATGTGTGCGTTGGGCCTAAGGGGATCATGGGCTGCCAGCTGGCTCCTAGGTACTTCACAGCTCGATGATCGATGTGACCACCCTTTTGAATTGGACCACATGCATAACAGAGAAGAGACCACATGGCCTTATCCTAGCCATTATCCCCCTTGGGACACTCCCCTCCTGCCCTCTGGGCTGAACCTAAACCCCCTCCCCTTGCCTCTGGCAGCTAAAAACTCCAATACCTAAGATGAGTCATAACTCTTTCATGGACGGTCCTAGGGAAGCGCGCCAGGCGCAGAGGGCCCATGAACTGGAGGTACTCCAGCGGGGTGGGCATGCGCCCACAGCCCAAACCAGTGAGCCCAGCAGCGTCCAGACTCCTAAACCCCGGCTAGAGCATTTTCCCATGATGGAAAAGGACGGGGACTTGGACACGTTTCTGCGAGCCTTTGAGAAAGCCTGCAGACAGTACCGACTGGTACTTGACCCCAGGGCTAAAAGGCAAAGCTCTGGAGGCGTTTGCTTCTCTTCCGCAAGCGCATGATGATGACTATCGCACCATAAAGGAGGCGCTGATCGCCAAATATCGGCTGACACCTGAGGTATACCGAAAGAAGTTCCATGTGGTGCAAGGACTCAGGACCCACTTTGACCAGTGGATCCATGGACTGTCCGTTGAATCCTTTGAGCAGCTACGGGACCTGATGATCAAAGACCAGTTCCTGCATCTCTGCCCAGCTGAGGCTCCACAGTTCATCCTGGACTGCGATCCAACAAACGCGGACAAAGCGGCGCAGATCACCGACAACTACGAGGCCAATCGGAAGCCAGAGACGCGGAGACCAGTCACCACCAGCTGGAGAGGGGGTAAGCCTGCACCCAACCCCAATGCCCCAGCTAACCATCCCTCCGGAGGCCCTGTCCCTGTTGCCAACAGCAGGCCGGCTACTGACAGTCACCTGTGTCACCTCTGCAAGCGGCCTGGTCACTTCTCGTACACCTGTCCGGAAAAGCCGAAGAGTCCCCCAGCCAAGGCCTCTGGGCCCAACGCCTCTGTTCTTTTGGTGGGAGGTGTGGTTGGGAGGGCTAACGACAACGTTCAACCTGTTCAGGTGGGGGCCCGTCTTGCTACAGGCCTCAAGGACACCGGGGCTGAACGAACCCTCATCCGTCCTGGACTGGCGGCCCCTGAAGAGTTTGTCGAGGGGAAAACCCTGACTGTCACCGGGATTGGAGGCAACCGTTGTCCCTTGCGGACTGGAGGAGTACGCAGTGGCGTACTTAGAGGATATTGCCGTCTTCAGTTCCACCTGGGAGGAACACCTTCAGGACCTCCAGGAGGTGCTCAAGCGTCTTCACCAGGCAGGCCTGACCATCAAGCCGGGGAAGTGCCAGATAGGCATGCACAAGGTCCACTACCTGGGGCACCGGGTAGGCGGGGGTTCCATGAGTCCGGAGCCAGGAAAAGTGGACGCAATTGTGTCCTGGCCCACCCCCAGGACCAAGAAGCAGGTGAAGTCCTTCTTGGGCACTGCAGGGTACTATAGGCGGTTCGTACAGGACTATAGCGCCCTTGCCAAACCCTTGACTGACCTCACCAAGCAGAGGCTACCCCAAACAGTCAACTGGACAGATGACTGTGAGGCGGCTTTCCAAGCTTTGAAAGCAGCCCTGTGCAACTCTCCAGTGTTGAGAGCAGTCAACAGCAGTCGCCCGTTTCTGGTACAGACCGATGCCAGCGAGTTTGGCCTCGGTGCTGTGCTTAGCCAGGTTGACTCGGGGGACCAAGAGCACCCCGTGTTGTACCTGAGCCGGAAACTTTTGCCGAGGGAAGTGGCATACTCGACCATCGAGAAGGAGTGTCTGGCCATGGTGTGGGCACTGCAACGTTTGCAGCCCTACCTGTACGGGCGCGCCTTCACGGTGGTAACCAACCACAACCCTCTGAGCTGGTTGCACACAGTGTCCGGAACCAATGGAAGGTTGCTCCGCTGGAGCCTTGCCCTTCAACAGTACGACTTCACTGTAAAACACAGGAAGGGCAGTGAAAACGGCAATGCCGATGGGTTGTCCCGCCGGGGCGAACCCGCTGAGGTGCGCATGGCCGATTACCGAGAGGTAATGCCTCCTTAGCGCCCTCTTAAGGGGGAGGTGTAATGTACAATGTCTGCAAGATATGTTTTCTTTTGGAATGTGCTAGAAATCCTCCATTTTGTCAGAAGCTGCCTGCCAGTGTCTCAGTTACATTGCACACTGCAGCAGCTTCCCTTCCCCCCAAGTGTTATAAAACCAACTTCCTGTCACACCATTTGGCTTCTCTCAGCCTCAACTGAAAGAAAAAAAAGTGCGGGAAAAAGGTCTTTGTCTGAAATAAAGGTTAGAAGTAAACCTTTAAGAGCCTGCCCTGCGAAAATCGTACAAAGTAGACATATGAAAATCATATTTTGGTAATCTGAGCGGTCCCAGCTCCGCTACAGTGTCACTTCCGCAGTTCTACCATGTCCAGAACATGAGATATGATTTACTCCCAAATAGAATGTCGTACCTATGGCGTGCATGGTATTGTTTGATTCTATTCGGTAAATTGCAACCATTGATACCACTGATGAGTCCATACTAGTTTCCCTCGCAAAGCTATGATGATTATAAGTTTTTAGTAAGATTTCTAACTTGGAAGAGAGGTGGGATTAACCCAGAATGCACCTCTCCGTGATGTCACATAGGAAAGTCTATAAGGCATTCCCTGGGCAAAACCAGCTCAGAAGAGCTCCAATCCTTGTGCTGACAAGAACTCCAGATGAGTGGAGATGTGTGGCTCCGCCTTCTTTCTCCGCCGCATGGTTTTGCCTAAAGAGCCATGAACAACCGTGAGTGTACTTTCTATGTTCATCCATCTTTTATTTTATATTTGTAACTGCACATAATTAATGTCTCAACTTTATAGCAACTTTTATCTGTAATCACTGTCCTCTTTCGGAAAATAAATGATTTAATATTTAGCCTGTCTCCATGCTCTAAGAATCGAACTATACGCCTTTGATAGATAATCGCTACTAATTCAAGGGGTTTGCCACGGACCCTCTTAATTTAACACTGTGAATTAAGTAACCGTGACTGGTGGCAGCGCGTTGTGTACGGTGATTGCGGCTTGCTGGCAGTACAGAAGGGTCTTATATTGCTGAATGAGGGGCTGCGGCCACTGCATTGATAATTCCCTTACTGCAGAAGCCTAATTGCCGGTTCACAACAGGCAGCCCGTCCGGCGACTAATTATCCTAGGTGCAGTTCCCTGACTGACCTGAGGGTAAGGGGGGCGCCGGAGAGCTGCGAGTTCCAAAGTGGAACTGAGAAAGTGGGATATACATAAATCCCCGCAGTACTTGGAAGATTGATAGCAGTGGTGGGGCATCCAAATTAAACTCCCCCTGCGGCAAATTGTAGAGCGAGATTAGCTTGCTGGATATTTTTGTCACATGGTGCCAGTGGTGGGATAACTAAGATAAGCCCCAACTGTGCCTGTGATAGCCGTGTGCCGGCATTGTGTCTCGTCCCTCCGTCCACTGATACACCCGTGTCAGTGGTGGGACTGTGACATAGTGGTGACACAGGGTTCTGCAGAGAATCCATGCGGGTGGACAGGTTATGTAGATACGTTGTGATCTTATCCTGTTGATCTCTTAAACGGGTCACCTCTTGGCACAACTCCAACGTCGGTGGCCTCTGGGATCCAGCGGATTCCATGGCCGGAGCAATCTGTAACGAATGGAAGCGGAGGCAGAGATGGTGAAGTTCACATTCGTTTTTATTTTTTAAGTGGAACCTCGGGACCACGGTCCGGGGGGCTCCGAAGGGGGCGTGACTAGTGAGCCCCGGGCACCTGTAGTAAAGCCTCTGAGGCAGGGCCAGAATGGATTACCCGGAGGCCACAGGTGCTACCTCCAGTTAGACCCCGAACACGTGGCAGCTGTCCCAGCGGGACCAAAAGGGATAACAAAAGTTACAGCAGAGTCCGCAATGCGCTGGGTCCTGGATCCGGTTAATTGGTAAGGACTCGGATGGCTGTTGGCGGAACGAGATGGCTTAGGCCCAGATGGTTGCTGATATAACCAGGTAACACAGGATACTGATATGCTGTGGAAACAGAGAGCATTAGACAATGCACAGAGACTGCAGATGCAGCGCAGACAGGTTAGCATGAGAACCGGATGTATCAATGATTCACCTTGAGAAAGAGGCGAAACGCGCGTCGGTGGCGGCGCTGCACTTGTCCTGGAGCATATGATGGGTAAGCACTTTAGCATGGGGTAAAGGGGTTGTTTCTCAGGATGCGCACCTGGGCTTTCCCTATACTTGTGTCCCGTTTTTATGGCCCATCATTATAAGAAGCACTTGGCACTTTTTTACTTGATATTATATGGACAGGACAAAAAGCAGCTGATATTACCCGATTCCTTCATTATAGATGTTGTTTATAATTGTCAGTACTATTTTTATGTATAATAAATTTCTTACGTTTCTAAGACATTACAGACTTTTACTCCATTTCTTTGTTTGAACAAAAATAATTACCGACTGACCAGGGCAGGAAGAACTGTTGAGTGTACCTTTAGTATTCTTGTCTTGAAATGGTGCATTTTAGGGACAGCAATTAATCTCAAAATTGAGACAGTGGATGAGTTGGTCAAGACGTATGTGGTTCTCCACAACTACATAATGACTAAAGAGCGACCAACCTTCGAACTTGATGAGCCTGTTTGTAACCTGTTGCCAGAACACCAGCATCACCCTCTGAGGACAACAAGGGAAGTTGCCCAAATGAGGTATACATTTGTTGCCTACTTTGTTTCTGATATTGGAGGTGTGACATGGCAAGATGCAATGTTTAGTAAAATGTACCTTTAATTTTGTGTGCCTTGAATGATAAAATGTACTGTGATGAAGGAGCGGCCGCCATCTTAGATGTGGGGGCCACATATCTGAGCTTGGCATCCATTTTGGTCTAAGTTCAGAAATTACAGGCAGCTAAAGGCTTCTATACCCCCAGGCGCTGTGTACTTAGTGAATACAAACAGGATTTAGTGTTCCAATGCTAAATAGCCAGGGCATTGGTGTGATAATGAGGATAGGCCCAAAACAGAGCTTCAAAGCCCAGGTATGGCGCCGTGCCAGCAGGGGGCCAGATAAAGCCTGAGGGCTTCAATTAGAATGTGCCTGCTAGCAGACACAGGAATATGCATCCTTTGTGTGTCCCAGACACTGTGGCTCCATCCTATGAACACGAATTATGAACTCATCTTTCAAGTTATGGACACATGAAAATATCTGAGTGACCCTGAGGAAATCGTGCATCTGGCAGTGTGACTCCCGAGTCGATGAGAGCACTGATTCCTGAGATATAGAGATTGGCCCTCTACAGTGACCCAATAGGGCCATGTTTGCACTCCACATGACCGGCAAAGCAAACCGCATTCACTGGTACCTCTCATGTTCTGATTCGATCATGCTGTAGAAAGTTATCCCCTTTCGTAGATATTGGAAATAAGTTCTGCAAAGACCTAAAGGGTGGAGATTAGAGTTGAGCGAAACGGGTCGAAAAATTTCAAAAGTCGCCGACTTTTGGCAAAGTCGGGTTTCATGAAACGAAACCCGACCCTAGGATGAGGTCGGCCACGAGGTCGGCGACTTACGCGCCAAAGTCGCGTTTCAAAAGTTTGTTTTGCGCTCTTCTTCAGCCAATCAGGATCCACGGACACTGTGGGCAACGTGATGACATAGGCAGGGGTCACCACCATCTTTCAGAAGGGCATGCAAGTGATTGGCTTGCTTTGGTGGGCGTCACAGGGGGTATAAAAGGGCGTGCACGCCGACCGCCATCTTACTTCTGCCGATCTCAGTATAGGGAGAGGTTGCTGCTGATTCTGTAGGGAGAGCGTTAGGCAGGGAAGAAGACAAAAAAACTGCTTCTGCTGCTAGCGATTTGGCCTGCACAACACACCAGTCACTGTGTGTGCAGTGCAAGGGGAGGCTATATAGTGGTGTATCAGTGGTGTTGGTTGTTGGGCTGCCTTCTAAGGCTTCCTGACATTCCTGCATTGCTGTTTACCCACTGCTCCGCAAACTGCTTTTTTAAAAGCAATCTCAATTTTTTTTTTTTGTCCTGCTGAGAAGAAAAAAAAACTGCTTCTGCTGCTAGCGATTTGGCCTGTACAACACACCAGTCACTGTGTGTGCAGTGCAAGGGGAGGCTATATAGTGGTGTATCAGTGGTGTTGGTTGTTGGGCTGCCTTCTAAGGCTTCCTGACATTCCTGCATTGCTGTTTACCCACTGCTCCGCAAACTGCTTTTTTAAAAGCAATCCCAATTTTTTTTTTTTGTCCTGCTGAGAAGAAAAAAAAACTGCTTCTGCTGCTAGCGATTTTGCCTGCACAACACACCAGTCACTGTGTGTGCAGTGCAAGGGGAGGCTATATTGTGGTGTATCAGTAGTGTTGGTTGTTGGGCTGCCTTTTAAGGCTTCCTGACAGGCTGGCATTGCTGTTTACCCACTGCTCTGCAAACTGCTTTTTTAAAAGCAATCCAATCTCCCTTATCCTCTAGTCACTTTTGTCACAGCTGTGCCATCGAGCCTGTGACATAGCGCTCAGATATCAGTGGGCCTCACACAATCCAAAAGTGTCCAGTGTCCACAAGTGTCTGCAGAAATTCAAAATCTCCCTTATCCTCTCGTCACTTTTGTCACAGCTGTGCCATCGAGCCTGTGACATAGCGCTCAGATATCAGTGGCCCTCACACAATCCAAAAGTGTCCAGTGTCCACAAGTGTCTGCAGAAATTCAAAATCTCCCTTATCCTCTCGTCACTTTTGTCACAGCTGTGCCATCGAGCCTGTGACATAGCGCTCAGATATCAGTGGCCCTCACACAATCCAAAAGTGTCCAGTGTCCACAAGTGTCTGCAGAAATTCAAAATCTCCCTTATCCTCTAGTCACTTTGGTCACAGCTGTGCCATCGAGCCTGTCACATAGCGCTCAGATATTCATTGGGCCTCACACAATCCAAAAGTGTCCAGTGTCCACAAGTGTGTGCAGAAATTCAAAATCTCCCTTATCCTCTAGTCACTTTGGTCACAGCTGTGCCATCAAGCCTGTCACATAGCGCTCAGATATTCATTGGGCCTCACACAATCCAAAAGTGTCCAGAATCCACAAGTGTGTGCAGAAATTCAAAATCTCCCTTATCCTCTAGTCACTTTGGTCACAGCTGTGCCATCGAGCCTGTCACATAGCGCTCAGATATTCATTGGGCCTCACACAATCCAAAAGTGTCCAGTGTCCACAAGTGTGTGCAGAAATTCAAAATCTCCCTTATCCTCTAGTCACTTTGGTCACAGCTGTGCCATCGAGCCTGTCACATAGCGCTGATATTCATTGGGCCTCACACAATCCAAAAGTGTCCAGTGTCCACAAGTGTGTGCAGAAATTCAAAATCTCCCTTATCCTCTAGTCACTTTGGTCACAGCTGTGCCATCGAGCCTGTCACATAGCGCTCAGATATTCATTGGGCCTCACACAATCCAAAAGTGTCCAGTGTCCACAAGTGTGTGCAGAAATTCAAAATCTCCCTTATCCTCTAGTCACTTTGGTCACAGCTGTGCCATCGAGCCTGTCACATAGCGCTCAGATATTCATTGGGCCTCACACAATCCAAAAGTGTCCAGTGTCCACAAGTGTGTGCAGAAATTCAAAATCTCCCTTATCCTCTAGTCACTTTGGTCACAGCTGTGCCATCGAGCCTGTCACATAGCGCTCAGATATTCATTGGGCCTCACACAATCCAAAAGTGTCCAGTGTCCACAAGTGTGTGCAGAAATTCAAAATCTCCCTTATCCTCTAGTCACTTTGGTCACAGCTGTGCCATCGAGCCTGTCACATAGCGCTCAGATATTTATTGGGCCTCACACAATCCAAAAGTGTCCAGTGTCCACAAGTGTGTGCAGAAATTCAAAATCTCCCTTATCCTCTAGTCACTTTGGTCACAGCTGTGCCATCAAGCCTGTCACATAGCGCTCAGATATTCATTGGGCCTCACACAATCCAAAAGTGTCCAGTGTCCACAAGTGTGTGCAGAAATTCAAAATCTCCCTTATCCTCTAGTCACTTTGGTCACAGCTGTGCCATCGAGCCTGTCACATAGCGCTCAGATATTCATTGGGCCTCACACAATCCAAAAGTGTCCAGTGTCCACAAGTGTGTGCAGAAATTCAAAATCTCCCTTATCCTCTAGTCACTTTGGTCACAGCTGTGCCATCGAGCCTGTCACATAGCGCTCAGATATTCATTGGGCCTCACACAATCCAAAAGTGTCCAGTGTCCACAAGTGTGTGCAGAAATTCAAAATCTCCCTTATCCTCTAGTCACTTTGGTCACAGCTGTGCCATCAAGCCTGTCACATAGCGCTCAGATATTCATTGGGCCTCACACAATCCAAAAGTGTCCAGTGTCCACAAGTGTGTGCAGAAATTCAAAATCTCCCTTATCCTCTAGTCACTTTGGTCACAGCTGTGCCATCGAGCCTGTCACATAGCGCTCAGATATTCATTGGGCCTCACACAATCCAAAAGTGTCCAGTGTCCACAAGTGTGTGCAGAAATTCAAAATCTCCCTTATCCTCTAGTCACTTTGGTCACAGCTGTGCCATCGAGCCTGTCACATAGCGCTCAGATATTCATTGGGCCTCACACAATCCAAAAGTGTCCAGTGTCCACAAGTGTGTGCAGAAATTCAAAATCTCCCTTATCCTCTAGTCACTTTGGTCACAGCTGTGCCATCGAGCCTGTCACATAGCGCTCAGATATTCATTGGGCCTCACACAATCCAAAAGTGTCCAGTGTCCACAAGTGTGTGCAGAAATTCAAAATCTCCCTTATCCTCTAGTCACTTTGGTCACAGCTGTGCCATCGAGCCTGTCACATAGCGCTCAGATATTCATTGGGCCTCACACAATCCAAAAGTGTCCAGTGTCCACAAGTGTGTGCAGAAATTCAAAATCTCCCTTATCCTCTAGTCACTTTGGTCACAGCTGTGCCATCGAGCCTGTCACATAGCGCTCAGATATTCATTGGGCCTCACACAATCCAAAAGTGTCCAGTGTCCACAAGTGTGCAGAAATTCAAAATCTCCCTTATCCTCTAGTCACTTTGGTCACAGCTGTGCCATCGAGCCTGTCACATAGCGCTCAGATATTCATTGAGCCTCACACAATCCAAAAGTGTCCAGTGTCCACAAGTGTGTGCAGAAATTCAAAATCTCCCTTATCCTCTAGTCACTTTGGTCACAGCTGTGCCATCGAGCCTGTCACATAGCGCTCAGATATTCATTGGGCCTCACACAATCCAAAAGTGTCCAGTGTCCACAAGTGTGTGCAGAAATTCAAAATCTCCCTTATCCTCTAGTCACTTTGGTCACAGCTGTGCCATCGAGCCTGTCACATAGCGCTCAGATATTCATTGGGTCTCACACAATCCAAAAGTGTCCAGTGTCCACAAGTGTGTGCAGAAATTCAAAATCTCCCTTATCCTCTCGTCACTTTTGTCACAGCTGTGCCATCGAGCCTGTGACATAGCGCTCAGATATCAGTGGGCCTCACACAATCCAAAAGTGTCCAGTGTCCACAAGTGTCTGCAGAAATTCAAAATCTCCCCTGTCCTATAGACACCTTGTACCTTGTTTTACATTACTATATAGTTTGTTGGATTTTGTCTACATTTCTACCAAAAATGAGGAAGGCTGGTGGAAGAGGCCGTGGAATTGGGCGGGGGTTGGCAGCTGGTAATGATGGTGTTGGTGGTGGATCTGATGGTAGTGGCAAGAGCAAAATAGGACCGAATGCAGGAGGTGTTGAGCCTGCGTCATCGTCTGGCTACATAAGGCCTCGAACGCTTAGTTTTCTAGGAGTTGGCAAACCGCTTTTAAAGCCAAAGCATCAGGAAAAAGTTTTGTCTTACATTGCTGACTCAGCCTCCAGCTCTATCGCCTCCTCTTCTTCAGTTGTAAAAAGTAAAAGCACTGAGTCGTCATTGGAGGCTCATGTTCATGAACCACACCTTTCCTTGTGTCCTTCACCCCAACCAAGATTGAAGGATGACGCAGGCCATACTACTGATTACTCCATGGAGCTGTTTTCACATACCATGCCTGGATTATCAAGTCAAATGGTGAATTACCCAGGCCAAGATGAATCTGACATGGAGTGCACTGATGCACAGCCGCTGATGGATGATTCTGCTGGTACATTCACTCAGAGCACTACATTGTCCTCGCAGTGTACAGAGCCAGATTCTGACCCTGATGAGACTCAGGTGCCCCTTCCCGCACACTATACCACCATACACGGTGACACAGAGGAAGGTGCACATGACATAGAAGAGGAGGTGATGGATGACCCAGTTGTTGACCCAGATTGGCATCCATTGGGGGAAGAGGGTGCTGCTTCCAATAGCTCAGATGAGGAGCATCCACAGCAGACATCGACATCGCAACAGCTGTTATCTGGCAGGCCCGGAGCACTCCAAAGACAGGTTCCAAACATCAAAAGAGTTGTCCAGAGGGTCAAAAGATCACAGCGTGCTAGGCCGCAAAATGTCTACCAAAGTAGGAAGAGTGCAGTGTGGCACTTTTTTGACCAAAATCCTCATGATCAGGCCAAGGTTATCTGTAAGAAGTGCGCAAAGACCTTTAGCTGAGGGAAAAATCTGAAAAATTTGAATACCAGTTGCATGCTTAGACATTTAACCAGCATGCACTTGCAAGCGTGGACACAACACCAAACCTCAAGTGCCACATGTGCAACTGATCACAACGAAGGTAGTCAGCAACGCTACATTGTTTCCCCCACTGTAAGCCCACCGGTTAGCACAGCAGCAAATGTTGAGGTGTCGTTGCAAGGCCACAGCAGTCAGGGAATCCCACAGTTATATCAACGAAAGACTGATTCTAGGCCATCAGAAAGAACACCAACTCCATCACCATCATCAACCCTCTCTCAGTCCGCCCTGTCCACCGCTACTTCCACCATATGCAGCTCTCAAGTCCAGCTCACCCTCCCAGACACTATGAGTAGGTCAAGAAAGTACTCAGTCTCTCATCCGCGTACACTGGGTTTGAACGCCCACATTGCCAAACTAATCTCGTTTGAGATGATGCCCTTTCGGTTGGTGGAAAGCACAGCTTTCCGCGAACTCATGGCCTATGCAGTACCACGCTATGACCTACCCAGTCGCCACTTCTTCTCTCGCAAAGCCATCCCAGCCCTCCACCATCATGTGAAAGACCGCATTGTCCATGCACTCAAGCAGTCAGTGAGCGGAAAGGTGCACCTCACAACTGATGCATGGTCCAGTCGGCATGGCCAGGGCCGTTACGTGTCCATCACTGCGCACTGGGTTAATGTGGTGGATGCAGGGTCCACAGGGGACAGCGGTGGTGGGACAGTGCTGCCTAGCCCACGGTATAGGAAACAGTTGGCTGTAGGCGTTCGACCCTCCTCCTCCTCCTCCTCCTCCAGAAGCGAAAGCTCGTCCACAGAGCGCAGTCGTACGAGCACTCCATCTGCAGCTGCCACTGTTGCACACGATGTTTCCCCCTATCGAGCAGCTAGTGGAAAGCGTCAGTAGGCTGTGTTGAAGATGATGTGTTTGGGCAACAGACACACCGCGGAGGTGCTGGCCGAGTACTTTCAGCGACAAACTGAGTCATGGCTGGGCAGTATACATCTTGAGGCAGGCAAGGTAGTTAGTGATAACGGCTGTAATTTTGTGGCAGCCATAGCCCTTTCAAAACTCAGCCACATACCTTGCTTGGCTCACACCTTGAACCTGGTGGTGCATTGCTTCCTCAAAAATTATCCGGAGTTAACAGCCCTGCTCCAGAAGGTGCGAAGACTGTGCGCGCACATCCGCCGGTCGCCTGTACACTCCGTTCGTATGCAGAAGCTGCAGCGATTGCTCCACCTTCCCAACCACCGCCTCATTATCGACATTGCAACAAGGTGGAACTCCACCCTGCACATGGTGGAGCGGCTGTGCGAGCAGAGGCAGGCCATAATGCATTTGTGGGAGGATACATGGCCAGGCACTTTGAGAGCAGATATGGAGTTGACAGGTGTGCAGTGGTCGAAGCTGAAAGACCTCTGTAAAGTCCTTCAGTGTTTTGAGGAATGCACACGGCTGGTAAGCGCAGACGACGCCATCCTAAGCATGAGCATCCCACTTATGCGTCTGCTCATGCAAACTTTGACGCACCTTAAGGAGCAGGCGTCTGCAGCCAATGTTGATGAGGAGGAAGAGGAGGAGGGAATCCTTGATGACATTCAGCCGTTGTCTGCTCAGGGACCTCTCCTGGACGAGGTGGAGGAAGAAGAGGAGGAGGAGGAGGATGATGGGGATGATTACTTAGGGGAGGAGGATGCATCTCGTGGGGCAAGTGAAAATGTTGGCGTGGCAAGGTCTGGTACAGGGTTTGTGCGTGACTGGAGGGATGTGGATTTGCCAGAAAGTGCTCCTCCACCCAGCACTCGCAGTGCATCATTGACACCGGGAACATTGGCCCACATGTCAGATTATGCCTTGCAGATCCTAAAAAGGGACCCACGCATTGCCAAAATGATGAACGATGACGACTACTGGTTGGCCAGCATCCTGGATCCACGCTATAAAGGCAAATTACAAAACATCATGCCACAGGAGAACCTTGACCTAATATTGGCTAATAAACAAGCAACTCTGGTAAATCGGTTGCTTGAGGCATTCCCAGCACACAGCAGCGGTGATGGTTCTCACACGAGCCGTACGGGCCGGGGGCAGCTTGGCAGAGGTGTTCGTGGTGCACACAGCAGAAGTGGCGTTGGAGACAGGGGTTTCATGACAATGTTGTGGACTGATTTTTCAAGTACCGCTCACACAACTGGTAATACTGCATCGATGGAAAGTGACAGGAGACAGCAGTTGTCAACTATGGTTACAAACTACTTTTCCTCCCATATCGATGTTCTCCCACACAGGTCATTCCCCTTTGACTATTGGGCCGCTAAACTGGACACCTGGCCTGAATTGGCCCAATATGCCTTACAGGAGCTCGCTTGCCCAGCTGCAAGTGTGCTATCGGAAAGAGTCTTCAGTGCAGCTGGATCAATCCTGACAGAAAAAAGGACCCGTCTGTCTACCCAAAATGTGGATGATCTAACCTTCATTAAAATGAACCACGCATGGGTTTCCAAGGATTTTGTCCCACCTTCCTCTGATGACACATAGGGTGACAGAAAAATGGCTTGCTTTGGTCCACCTCTTCCTGGGACTTGACCTATTTCACCTTTTGCATCAGCTGAATGTCCAACATCAACATATGCCACTTTCTAAAACTCCCTAACTGTGCTGCCTCCCCCCCCCATGGCCGGGGTCACCACCTAGCGCACGACACCGTGCGAGTGCCGTTGCCCTGGACAGGTGGGTAGGCCAACTCTTGGGCGCGGGCACTGGTACAGGGTCCTTCATAGTGCAATCAAGTGTCTCTGACGGTGGTGGTGCACACCCGCCGTCAGACACACCGCCGTACTATGAGGGGCCCAGTGCCAGTACCGACGCCCACGAGTGGGCCCCCCTTGCTTGGGCAGGGCCCCAGCATTTGCAATCTTTTCCTCTCCCTGCTCCTCCGCTGTGTAGTCTGGGCCATCAAATCCATACTGTGCCTGACACCGTCTGAGCCTGCCTCCTGATGTATAGACATATATTTTGAATGTGTACGCTATCCATACATGTTATCTGGGGATACGGTACCCTTTCTAACCTTTGTGCAATCACGTGCAATCCATACTGGGCCTAACACCGTCTGAGCCTGCCTCCTGATGTATAGACATATATTTTGAATGTGTACGCTATCCATACATGTTATCCGGGGAAACGGTACCCTTTCTAACCTTTGTGCAATCACGTGCAATCCATACTGGGCCTAACAGCGTCTGAGCTTGCCTCCTGATGTATAGACATATATTTTGAATGTGTACGCTTATCCATACATGTTATCCGGGGAAACGGTACCCTTTCTAACCTTTGTGCAATCATGTGCAATCCATACTGGGCCTAACACCGTCTGAGCCTGCCTCCTGATGTATAGACAAATATTTTGAATGTGTACGCTATCCATACATGTTATCCGGGGAAACGGTACCCTTTCTAACCTTTGTGCAATCACGTGCAATCCATACTGGGCCTAACACCGTCTGAGCCTGCCTCCTGATGTATAGACATATATTTTTAATGTGTACGCTATCCATACATGTTATCCGGGGAAACGGTACCCTTTCTAACCTTTGTGCAATCACGTGCAATCCATACTGGGCCAAACACCGTCTGAGCCTGCCTCCTGAGACATATATTTTGAATGTGTACGCTATCCATACATGTTATCTGGGGATACGGTACCCTTTCTAACCTTTGTGCAATCACGTGCAATCCATACTGGGCCTAACACCGTCTGAGCCTGCCTCCTGATGTATAGACATATATTTTGAATGTGTACGCTATCCATACATGTTATCTGGGGATACGGTACTCTTTCTCACCTTTGTGCAATCACGTGTAATCCATACTGGGCGTGAGAACGGCTGGCGAGCTGTTAAGCAAGCTACAGCACCTGTGGTTTGCACACGTAAGTTATTCATTTTTTCAGGAATGACGATTAGGCCTAATTCCGGAACTGCGGTTGACCTGCACTTACTGGGAAATCATTGTTCGCGGGTAATAATTGTAATCAGTGATCCCCATCACTAACGTTGTTCAGCGGGTTATCTGCACCTGTAAGCGACAAACGCTGGCCTTTTCAGTGTAGCGCACATGCAGCCACGGACATGTAAGGGCATGACACACCAGTTATTGGCCAATCTCATGTGCCAGAGCCTCACGTGTCCCTCTAGTAAGCCGGACTCGGACCGCGGGGCATGACGGAGTCTCGTTCGTTAACGGAATTAAGCTTGCAATGTGTGCATCTGTTCTGTAGCTGGCATGGTTGAGGTTACCCAGATGGAGTCGAATTTAACCGTAGGCTCCACTCCTGGTGGTGCCCTTCTGGACATTCCTTTAAGGTTCAGCTTTGCAACCATACTGCCCACGTAAAACAAACCCTTTGCCTTCATGAACACTGTTTGGAGGGTCATGACTCGTGGGAATAACGCCGCCCAATCAGTTAACCTGCTAGAGAGATCGTTCGTTGCTCCCAAGCATGACATCACACTCCCTAGGAGGAAGGTAATGCCACTGTGGCGACCGTACTCCTGGGGGCGACACAAGTGCACTGATGCCCAGCCACTGCTCGATGAATCTGCTGGTACATTGACCCAGACCACTACATTCCCCTCGCACGCTACACGGCCTGAATCTGACCCTGATGAAACTCAGGTTACCCTTCCCATATACAGTTCCATCTTACACGGTGACAAAGAGGAAGCTGCAGATGAAAGTGCAGGTTCGGCCCACCCGCCATCAGACACACCACCGTACTATCAGGGGCCCTGTGCCAGTGCCGTCGCCAACGAGTGGGCCCCCCCTGCTTGCTCAGGACCACAGCACTTGCAAAGTTGAAATACTGTGCAGTGAGATGGAAGATGGGGACGACGAGGAATCCAGACTAGTACAGGGATTCCCTAGCGAGGAGACTTATTTGATTGTTTTCAATGTTGGGACAGCAATTTTTGGGGAGCACTATACTCTGGAGAATGATAGATGGGGCCCACCATACACTGGAACATTCCAAAGGTGGACATCAGACACTGGAGCAGCATTTACAGGGCCCATTATACACTAGAGCATTAGAAATGGGGCCCATTATGTTTGGAGCATTATTTGGGCCCATAAGACAGTGGAGCTTCATCCATGGGGACCAACATATACTGTAGCATTATGTGGAGCTCATCATATACTGTTTCAAACATTATATGGGACCAATGATTCTGTATGGAGAAATAGATGGGCCTCGTCATGAGATGTAAAAAGTGAGGTATTTTTCATTGTACTATACCGCTATTTCTCTGCCGTATCGGAGCATGATGAGTTGTGGTATGTGTTAAAGGGGCGCTCTTTCGCCCAGGGCACATGAAAACTTGCAGCCAGCCCTCCCCCCCACAACTTTAGCCAAATAACCCCCATTTTTCAGTGCGTAACTTGTATTATGAAGTTAATTAAGGTTGACAAGCTTAAGTAAGAAGAATTGATGCTTTTGGCATTCAAATGGGCACTGTAGGTGTGTTTCCTGTCCTCCTCTCACTGCCGACTTTTATTCCCCATTGACTTACATTGGGTTTCGTGTTTCGGGACGACCCCGACTTTTCCCTATAATCGGACGATCTTGCTCGACCCGACTTTTGGAAAAGTCGGGTTTCACGAAACGAAACTCGACCCTAAAAAAACAAAAGTCGCTCAACTCTAGTGGAGATTATTAGCCCACCCTCTGACACAGGGGGAGGAACCCAGCGTGTTTAAGGGCTGGCAGCCCCTGGCATTCAGTCATTCACAAAGAAGATCCAGACGATGATGATCTAAGAAGGACCTGGGGACAGACCTACCGAGGGGAGCAGCAGCCCATGCTTTGGGGGTCTGTCCAGCAACTAAGATTATTGTACCTGTGGACTGCAGAGCTCCCCGGCAACCGCATGCACCCTACAATACAATCTGGTAAATTGACCTCCAGCTTAATATCTCTAAGCCTTGTACCCTATTGTTATATCTTTTCTCTGACTGCAAATTTACTGTATATTTCTGTAATGGTCTAGTGCGCCCTTAAGGCAATTAAACTATAAACTTAATCTTGGGCTGATGCTTTTATTCTGATCATGAATCTTAGAACCCCAGCGGGTAACAGGACCTCCTCCCCGGCGACCATTTGCTCTAGGTGCAGTTCCCTTACAGACCTGAGAGACAAAGGGGGGCGCCGGAGAGCTGTGCCTGTGTAGTTACGTCACGGTGGTGACGTGGGAGGAACGGGTCCGTGTGTGTGTTCCTCCACATGTACCTTTAATGTTTTCGGCCAATAAAACACATCTAGTGAAACACCTGTTCCAAGTGCCCTCTACATTATAATACTTTTTTATTAAATGTAGTAATATTAAACCTCAGTTTGCTTATAGAAGGACCAGTAATCCGACATAACCGCATATTGCAATCGCATGGTAACTGGCTAACTGCGAATTCTCTGAAAGGGAATCTTAAATGTGGCGACTGCAACTTTCGTCACTTGCATTTAACAGTAAATGTTTTGCAGGTCGGTCACATTCATCATAAGGTTCTTGATTTAATTTCTTGCAAAACTATATTGTATTTCTATTATAAGACTATTGTTTGTGCGTTTTCGTGAACATTTTCGCTCTATTTCATCAGGAAAGGATCTTTAAGACTAATAAATCCTATGCCGGAGAAGCACGAGTCCAGTCCTCAGTGTCTGCGCTGTGTAGGTTTGGGGGTGGTCACGTTCCTACCTTACGGTGGTGATCACCATAAATCCCTGCTGAGACGGGAAGCAAAATGGATCATTAAAGCAAACGTGCAAGGTCCACTGGGACCGAACGAAAGATGGGACGATTCTGTCTTTCTGTGATATATTAAATGCTTGATAAACCAGGGATTGGAGAAGCAGGAAGCTCATCTGCATATTTCCGGTGCATTCTGGGAAGAGGAGAAGAGTCGCCTTAAGCTGATCGATCGCTGGGACTTGCCGGGTCTCGTTGTTTGAGGACATCGCAAAACCAGGGATTGGAGAAGCAGGAAGCTCATCTGCATATTTCCGGGGCATTCTGGGAAGAGGAGAAGATCCGCCTTAAGCTGATCGATCGCTGGGACTTGCCGGGTCTCGCTGTTTGAGGACATCGCAAAACCAGGGATTGGAGAAGCAGGAAGCTCATCTGCATATTTCCGGTGCATTCTGGGAAGAGGAGAAGAGTCGCCTTAAGCTGATCGATCGCTGGGACTTGCTGGGTCTCGCTGTTTGAGGACATCGCAAAACCAGGGATTGGAGAAGCAGGAAGCTCATCTGCATATTTCCGGTACATTCTGGGAAGAGGAGAAGAGTCGCCTTAAGCTGATCGATCGTTGGGACTTGCCGGGTCTCGCTGTTTGAGGACATCGCAAAACCACCCATCATAGCCTGCATCAGCAATATGGAAGAGAAGAAAATCCACATGGTCACCTGCAACACATGCTACATGTTTACGGATCTTCCGGCCCAAAAACTCCTTGTTGCCCTCTTAGAGGAAAAGGTGAGGGACTGGAAGAAAGAATAGCAACATTGAAGGTAATTAAAGAACATGAGGACTTCTTGGATGAAGCAGAAGCAACCATTCAGGATTTGGAAAGTGAGAAAAGCTTCAGAGCAGATACAGAGGCTGAAAAGTGGAGCCATGTGACGAAAAGAAGCAAACGGATCAAGTGGTCATCACCACCCACACAGCTTAGCAACCAATATGAAGCCCTCATGCTGGAGAATGAAAATGGCCCAGCTCAGGATGATACCGTATGTTACACCGCTCCGCCATACTCACCCGGCCTCCGCTCCCACGCCGCAGTCGCCCTCCGCTCCCACGCCGCAGCCTCTCTCCACCCGACGGCCGCGGCGGTCACCTGAGACAGGTCCGCGACCGATGCCTTCCCTGCATGCTATGCGCATGCGCCATAGGCCGCGGCCGCGCCTCCTTCCTGCTTCTTATGCTCCAGCTGTGCCCTAACCCGGAAGCACCTGTGGACCAATGGCGGACCAGACGGGGCCATATCAGGCCGCTTCCCCCTGAGGGAGGCGCCTGATCGTTGTGTTTCCTGACACTCTGGCCTCGCTCCTTCGTGCACACACTGCTGCTGCAGTTCCTGTCTCGGCTGCTCCTCACAGCAGCTTCTCAGTCCCGCTACCTGTGTTCCTGCCGACCTACTCCAGTCCTGCCTTGTGTTCCTGCTGACCTACTCCAGTCCTGCCTTGTGTTCCGGCCGACCTACTCCAGTCCTGCCTTGTGTTCCTGCCGACCTACTCCAGTCCTGCATTGTGTTCCTGCCGACCTACTCCAGTCCTGCCTTGTGTTCCTGCCGACCTACTCCAGTCCTGCCTTGTGTTCCGGCCGACCTACTCCAGTCCTGCCTTGTGTTCCTGCCGACCTACTCCAGTCCTGCCTTGTGTTCCTGCCGACCTACTCCAGTCCTGCCTTCAGTGTTCCTGTCATCCTACTCCAGCCCTGCCTTGTGTTCCTGCCGTCCTACTCCAGTCCTGTCTTCAGTGCTCCTGCCGTCCAACTCCAGTCTCAGTCTTACTCCGGTCCATCCTGAGCCGCCCCTCTCGGTACCGGCTACCGTGGTACTCGAACCCTTGGGCCTGCTCCTAACGGTCCCTGTATAGGGGTCGGTTCCACCTGGCAGCTCACCCGGGGCCCCTCGGTGCCACGGTCCAGAGGGTCCACTCTCGGAGTTCCCGCTCCTGACCACCCGCGCTAACAGTACGATCAGGCCATGGACTCCGCCGGTACTACGGCTGCTGCCCAGAAAGAGTTGCTATTCCTACGGGAGAATCAGGGGCGCATTATGTCAATCATGAAGTCGATGGACACCCGTTTGTCGGCCTTACAGGTGGCCGATCCTGGAAATGCCACTCAGCTGGCCAGTCTCCAACAGGAGCTGGGTCAGCAGCAAGATACTCAAACCCACATTTTGTCCTACATGGCCTCCTTTGATAGTCGCTTGTCGGCCCTCCAGGCTGCCGCTGCAGTGCCGACACCTCCCCCTGCGTCTACTGCTCCTCCGACGCCCCGCCTCGCCAAGCCGCCTCGTTTCACTGGGGATCCCAAGCTCTGTAGGGGGTTCTTAAATCAGTGTAGTCTCCACTTTGAATGGCTGCCGCAGCAATACCCCTCGGACCGGGCCAAAGTGGCCTTCATCATGTCCCATCTGGAGGGAGAGGCCCTTTCTTGGGTAAACCCGCTCTGGGAACGTGACGACCCGGTCGTTTCGAGTCTCCCGGTTTTCCTGGATATGTTTCGTAAGGTTTTCGATGAGCCGGGCCGGTTAGCCTCTCTCACTGAGTCACTCTTTAACTTACACCAGGGCTCTCTCACGGTCGGACAGTACGCTATTCGCTTTCGCACTATTTCCTCCGAGCTCGGGTGGAATAACGCAGCTTTGGTGGGGGCATTCTGGCGCGGTCTTTCTAGTAAAATAAAGGATGAACTCGCAGGTCGAGATACCCCGTCCACCTTAGAGGACCTTATCTCGCTGGCTACCTGCATTGACCTGCGCTTCCTGGAGCGCGCTCGGGAGGAGGCGCTCCTCCAGGTCAGTTTCTCCTTTCACTCAGTCGGCCAGCTCACGTTCAGCCTGATCTTCTTCCCTCTCTTCGGGTGAGCCCATGCAGATAGATCATCTCAGGTTGGCCAAGTTACGTCAGAGAGAGAGACGGGCACAAGGTCTGTACCTCTATTGCGGTCATTCGTCACACTATATCCGCACCTGTCCTAAGAGACAGGGAAACGACTCCACCTAGGTCAGGTAAGAGAGGCCTTCCTAAGTGATGATGATGATTCCTCTCAACCCCTTACGATTTCTGTGCTTTTGGTTTCAGGAGGGAGGCGTGGTTCCGAGGTGGCCTACGTGGATTCGGGCTCAGCGGGTAACTTCATTCGGCCGGAGGAGGTAGACAAATACCGAATTCCTGCAGTCACTCTACCTAACCCAATTCAGATTGCCACCGTGGATGGCAAACCGCTACAGGTGTCCGGCACCTTAGTCACTGAAGAGGTGGAATTGCAAATCGGAGCCTTACATCGAGAGAAGATAGCCTTTTACGTTTTACCTAAGCTCTCTCACGCCATTCTACTCGGTCTTCCATGGTTAAGGACTCATCAGCCTGTTCTCGACTGGTCTTCTGGGGAGATACTCCGCTGGGGGCACCCGTGCCAAGCTCGCTGTCTGATTCCTGTCCGCCTGGCGGCCGCTCCACGGTCGCCTCCAGACCTCCCGGGTCTTCCTCCAGCTTACAGCTCCTACGCCGATGTTTTTGATAAGAAGGAAGCGGAGGTCCTCCCTCCACACCGGCCGTTTGACTGCCCAATTGAACTTGTTTCTGGTTCAACCCCCCCAAGGGGCAGAATCTACCCTCTGTCTCCCGTGGAGACCACCGCCATGTCTGAGTACGTCCGAGAGAACCTCGCCAAAGGCTTTATACGGAAATCCTCTTCGCCCGCAGGAGCCGAGTTCTTCTTCGTCAAAAAGAAGGACGGGACTCTTCGGCCATGCATCGACTATAGGGGCTTGAATGAGATTACCATCAAGAACAGGTACCCTCTTCCACTCATTCCAGAACTGTTTGACCGTCTCAGAGGGGCTCGGGTCTTTACCAAGCTGGACCTCAGAGGAGCCTACAATCTGGTCCGTATCCGTGCAGGTGACGAGTGGAAGACCGCTTTCAACACTCGAGATGGCCATTACGAGTACCTGGTCATGCCCTTCGGTCTTTGCAATGCTCCTGCAGTCTTTCAAGAGTTCGTCAACGAGATCTTCCGGGATCTCTTGTACTCCTGTGTGGTCGTGTACTTAGACGACATCCTCGTCTTCTCGCCGGACCTCTCGTCCCACAGAAAGAGCGTCCGCCTGGTGCTTCAGCGGCTTCGGGAGAACCGTCTGTATGCAAAGATCGAGAAATGTCTCTTCGAACAGACCTCTCTGCCATTTCTGGGATACATTATCTCCGACGCTGGTCTAAGGATGGACCCCGAGAAGTTGTCTGCCATCCTCAAATGGCCTCGCCCCGTCGGATTAAAGGCGATACAACGATTCCTCGGGTTCGCCAACTATTACCGGCAATTTGTCTCCCACTTCTCCGCGATCACAAGACCCATTTCTGTGCTCACCCGTAAAGGGTCTACTTCCAAGGATTGGTCTCCTGAGGCAGAGCAGGCCTTTCTGACCCTAAAACGGGCTTTCTCCACGGCTCCGGTCCTGCATCGCCCTGAGAGTGATCGACCTTTTGTACTCGAGGTGGACGCTTCCTCGACTGGTGCCGGGGCGGTGTTGTCCCAGAGAACCGTCTCCGGTCGCCTGCACCCTTGTGGCTTCTTCTCGAAGGACTTTTCTCCATCCGAGTGTAACTACTCGATCGGTGACCGGGAACTTTTGGCTATCAAGTTGGCCTTGGAGGAATGGCGCCACCTCCTGGAAGGAGCTGTACATCCTTTTGTCATCTTCTCGGACCACAAGAATCTGGCCTATCTCCAGTCTGCCCAGAGACTAAACCCTCGCCAGGCCAGATGGTCTTTATTTTTTGCCCGATTTGATTTCGAGCTCCGATTCCGTCCCGGCAACAAGAATTCCAAAGCCGACGCCCTGTCCAGGGTCTTCCAACCACACGAATCCACGGAGGAACCATCACATATCATTGATCCCACTAGGATCATCACCGTGGCTCCAGTGAACTGGCTTACTCCTCCGCGCGCCGACAGGATTTTGGCTCATCTTTCATCGTTTTTAAGAAATCTCAAGATGGAAGAGGCCAGGAGCCATTTGGTGAGCTGCATTTCTTGCTACATGTTCACAGATTTACCAGTGGAAAAGCCAAACTTCACATGCCACAAATGCAAGCTTGTGTCCCTGTTGGAGGAAAAGTTGCAAAATCTCGAAGAGAGGTTAGCTACGTTGAAGATCATTAAGGAAGGTGAAGAGTTCTTGGACAGAGCAGAATTATCTCTTCATGTTACAGAAAGAGAAGAAATTCGAAGTGCACCTGAAGAAACAGAGGAATGGAGACATGTGACCCAGAGAAGCAGGAGGATCAGGAGGCAGTCAGCACCCATACTGCTCAGAAACCAGTACCAGGCTCTCACACAGGAAAACGATGAAGAAATACATCAGGATAATACTTTGCCAATAAACAGCAACCTTGTACGCCTTCAGAGTCCTCCTGGATGGAGAAAGGAAAATGTTGTGAAGAAGAAACGGAGAGTGGTGGTCATGGGGGATTCCCTGTTGAGAGGAACAGAGGCCGCTATCTGCAGACCGGATATAACTTCAAGAGAAATGTGCTGTCTTCCAGGTGCAAAAATTAAAGATGTGTCTGACAGGATATCAGGACTCTTCAGACCTACAGATGACTACCCATTCCTGCTACTACATGTGGGGACAAATGACACCGCAAGAAACGACCTGGAAACCATCTGCAGAGACTTTGAAGACTTAGGCAAGAAAGTGAAAGAACTGGGAGCGCAGGTGGTCTTCTCTTCCATCCTCCCAGTGGATGGCCATGGAACGAGGAGGTGGAATAAGATTCTGCAGGTGAACAACTGGCTACGTCGATGGTGCCGTCAGCAACGATTTGGATTTCTGGATCACGGAGTGAACTACTTATACGATGGACTACTTGCTAGAGATGGGGTGCACCTTACGAAGACTGGAAAGCATGTATTTGGAAGTCGCCTTGCTACACTTGTAAGGAGAGCTTTAAACTAGAACAACATGGGAAGGGAAGCAAAAGACCAGAAAAAGCCATACACCTGACAAATGCTATTGAGAACTCTGCTATTAGAAGTGGAAAGGAAGAACAAAGACGAAAGAATCTAATTAATAAAAATATTGGAGAAAGAGAAACCAATCACGAACTAAAATGTTTCTATACTAATGCACAAAGCATGGGCAACAAACAAGGAGAATTGGAACTACTAACACAGGAAAAGAAATATGATGTCATTGGAATCACTGAAACTTGGTGGGACAATACACATGATTGGAATACAAGACTAGAAGGATACAACTTATTTGCAAGAAACAGACTTGATAAACGAGGAGGAGGTGTCGCATTGTATGTTAGAAACGCGTATATCTGCACAGAGATCCAAGCTTCAGAGACTGGGAGTTCTGTGGAAACTGTTTGGGTAAGAATACAAGGACAGAACAATGGAAAGGACACCATTGTAGGCATTTACTACAGGCCGCCTGTGCAAGCTGAAGATATGGATAAACTCTTTATGCATCAAATGGCCAAGTTCTCCAAAAAATATGACATAGTTGTCATGGGAGATTTCAACTATCCAGACATTTGTTGGGAATCTCTCTCAGGCAAAACTAACAGGTCAAGGAAATTCTTATCCTCTCTTGCTGACAACTTTATCTTCCAAAAGGTAGGAGAGAAAACAAGGGGAACTGCAACCTTGGATCTAATCCTTATAAACAGGGAGGAAATGGTTGAGGAGGTAAAAGTGGCTGGGACCCTAGGAGGTAGCGACCATGCTATTTTAGAATTTTGGATAACTAGAGGCGGAAGACCTGTGAAGACTCAGACGTCAAGGTTAGATTTCAGAAAGGCAGATTTTAAGGGATTCAGAAAGAGAATTGGAGGGATCCAATGGCTGGATATCCTTAAAGACAAAAATGTCCAGGAAGGATGGGAAATCTTGAAAAATGAAATTCTCAAAGCACAGTTGTTAACAATTCTGAAAAGAGGGAAGAATAGGAAGCATTTAAGGAAACCAGGATGGATGACCACAGAACTTAAGCACATGCTAAAAAGGAAGAAAAAAATGTTTATAAAATGGAAAGAGGGAGGCATATCTAAAGAAGAATATAATGCTGTCTGCAGAACCTGCAGGGCACAAATCAGATTATCTAAAGCTGAAAATGAATTGAGGCTTGCAAGAGATGTCAAAAGCAATAATAAAGGATTTTGGGGATATGTCAAAAGTAAAAGAAAAGTCAAAGATGCTATAGGATTTTTACAGGATGAAAATGATGAAATCGTAAGACAGGATGTCGAGAAGGCTGAACTTTTAAATTCCTATTTTGCATCTGTTTTCTCTCAGAAAGGTAATGTAACATCAACTGTTATTCACTGTCCTATTAAGGGAATAGAAGAATCCAGGATATCTATAAACAGAAAGATAGTGAGGAAACACTTAGCTAACCTAAATGAATTCAAGTCTCCAGGTCCAGATGAATTACACCCCAGAGTACTGAAGGAGATAGCAGAAGAAATTTTTGAACCCCTCTCCATAATCTTTGAAAATTCTTGGAGAACAGGAGAAGTGCCAGAAGACTGGAGAAGAGCAAATGTTGTTCCTATCTTCAAAAAGGGGAAGAAGGTGGACCCAGGCAACTATAGGCCGGTGAGTCTGACTTCTATACCAGGAAAGATCTTTGAACAAATTATTAAACAACATGTATGTCAATACCTGGATAAGAATGAAGTGATTAAACAGAGTCAGCATGGGTTTGTAACTAATAAGTCATGTCAGACTAACTTAATTTCCTTCTATGACGGTATCACTGATTGGGTGGATCAAGGAAATGCTGTAGATATAGTATATCTTGACTTCAGCAAAGCATTTGACAAAGTCTCTCATACAATCCTTATTGAAAAAATGACTAAGTATGGAATGGACAAGGCAACTGTTAGGTGGATTCATAACTGGCTTAGTGATCGGACCCAAAGAGTGGTCGTAAATGGCTGCACATCCAGTTGGAGGAATGTCTCAAGTGGGGTACCACAGGGCTCTGTCCTGGGCCCTGTATTGTTCAACATCTTTATCAACGATTTAGATGAAGGAATTGAGGGTAAACTGATTAAATTTGCTGATGACACAAAGCTAGGAGGGATAGCTAATACTAGAGAAGAGAGAGAGAGGATTCAAAAAGATTTAAATAAACTGGATAAGTGGGCAGCAACTAACAGAATGGTTTTTAACAGGGAGAAATGCAAAGTACTACATCTGGGCAATAAAAATGAAAAAAGCATATATAGAATGGGAGGAATAGGGCTAAGTGACAGCACATGTGAAAAAGACTTGGGTATACTAATAGATCACAGACTGAATATGAGTCAACACTGTGATACAGCAGCAAAAAAGGCAAATGCAATTCTAGGATGTATTAACAGAAGCATACAGTCTAGATCACGTGAAGTCATTATTTCCCTCTACTCCTCTTTGGTCAGACCTCATCTGGAATATTGTGTCCAGTTTTGGGCACCACATTTTAAAAAAGACATCAACAAACTGGAGCAAGTTCAGAAAAGAGCGACCAGAATGGTGACCGGTCTGCAAACCCTGTCTTATGAGGAAAGGTTGCAGGATTTGGGAATGTTTAGTTTGCAAAAGAGAAGACTGAGAGGAGACTTAATAGCTGTCTACAAATATCTAAAGGGCTGTCACATTGTAGAAGGATCAACTTTATTCTCATTTGCCCAAGGAAAGACTAGAAGCAATGGGATGAAACTGAATGGGAGGAGACACAGATTAGATATTAGAAAAAACTTTTTGACAGTTAGAGTGATCAATGAGTGGAACAAGCTGCCACGAGAAGTGGTGAGTTCTCCTTCAATGGAAGTCTTCAAACAGAGGCTGGACAGACATCTGACTGGGATGATTTATCGAATCCTGCTTTGAGCAGGGGGTTGGACCAGATGGCCCAGGAGGTCCCTTCCAACTCTACGATTCTATGATTCTATGATTCTATGATTCTATGATTCCGCCTGGCAAGACGCTTGTGCCAGAGAATCTCAAGCAAAAGGTTCTTCTATGGGGGCACTCCTCCAAACTGGCCGGCCATGCCGGAACTAAGAAGACTCTTGACCTTATCAAACGTCACTACTGGTGGCCCTCACTTCGCCAAGATGTACTTGACTTTGTGGCTTCTTGTCCATCCTGTGCAAAAAACAAGGTGCCACGGAGATCTCCGTCCGGCTTGTTGCTTCCGTTGCCTGTCCCTACGGTTCCTTGGGAGAACATCGCCATGGATTTCATCACCGATCTACCCTGCTCTGCGGGCTGCACAGTCATCCTGGTGGTGGTGGATCGTTTTTCCAAGATGGCTCACTTCATCCCTCTGCCGGGCCTTCCCTCAGCGCCAGAGCTGGCCAAAATCTTCATTCATCAAGTCTTCAGGCTTCATGGTCTACCTCGACGCATTGTGTCTGACCGAGGGGTTCAGTTTACCTCCAAGTTCTGGCGTTCGCTTTGTAAGCTCATGAACGTTTCCCTCGACTTCTCCTCGGCCTACTATCCACAGTCCAACGGACAAGTAGAGCGTACCAACCAGACGCTTACGGGATACTTACGCCACTTCTCTAACGCCCACCAGAACGATTGGGTCAACTTACTCCCCTGGGCAGAGTTCGCTTATAACAACCATGCTGGTGAGTCTTCGGCCAAGTCTCCGTTTTTCATTGTTTTTGGCAGACATCCTGGTGTTCCTCTTCCGATAACCCCTGCCTCTGAGGTACCCGCGGCCAATGCCTTGTCCTCGGAATTTTCTAAGATTTGGGCTGAGACCAACACATCACTCAAGAGATCCGCTGATCAGATGAAGAACTATGCTGACAAAAAGAGGTTGGATTCTCCTCCGTATCGTGTTGGCGACAAGGTCTGGCTCTCCTCCAAATTCGTCCGACTAAAACTGCCCTCTTACAAGTTGGATCCACGCTACATTGGTCCGTTTGAAATTCTGGGACGTATTAACGAAGTTGCCTACAAATTGAGGTTGCCTGCTTCGCTCCGGATCCCGAACACCTTTCACGTCTCTCTCCTGAAGCCTGTGGTGCTGAATCGTTTCCACTCCTCGATTGATCTTGGTCCTCAGCCGGTGGGGGCCGACAACATTTTTGAAGTACAGGACATCCTCGCTGTGAAAAGGGTTAGAGGTAGGACTTTCTTTCTCGTTGATTGGAAGGGCTTTGGTCCTGAGGAGAGATCCTGGGAGCCTCGGGAGAATATTAATGCTCCCCTTATCCTCAAGAGGTTTCTTGTTAACCTCCGGGGGGGGCGGCTTAGGGGAGGGGGTACTGTTACTACGCTCCGCCATACTCACCCGGCCTCCGCTCCCACGCCGCAGTCTCCCTCCGCTCCCACGCCTCAGCCTCTCTCCACCCGACGGCCGCGGCGGTCACCTGAGACAGGTCCGCGACCGATGCCTTCCCTGCATGCTATGCGCATGCGCCATAGGCCGCGCCTCCTTCCTGCTTCTTATGCTCCGGCTGTGCCCTAACCCGGAAGCACCTGTGGACCAATGGCTGACCAGACGGGGCCATATCAAGCCGCTTCCCCCTGAGGGAGGCACCTGATCGTTGTGTTTCCTGACACTCTGGCCTCGCTCCTTCGTGCACACACTGCTGCTGCAGTTCCTGTCTCGGCTGCTCCTCACAGCAGCTTCTCAGTCCCGCTACCTGTGTTCCTGCCGACCTACTCCAGTCCTGCCTTGTGTTCCTGCCGACCTACTCCAGTCCTGCCTTGTGTTCCGGCCGACCTATTCCAGTCCTGCCTTGTGTTCCTGCCGACCTACTCCAGTCCTGCCTTGTGTTCCTGCCGACCTACTCCAGTCCTGCCTTGTGTTCCTGCCGACCTACTCCAGTCCTGCCTTGTGTTCCGGCCGACCTACTCCAGTCCTGCCTTGTGTTCCTGCCGACCTACTCCAGTCCTGCCTTGTGTTCCTGCCGACCTACTCCAGTCCTGCCTTCAGTGTTCCTGTCGTCCTACTCCAGCCCTGCCTTGTGTTCCTGCCGTCCTACTCCAGTCCTGTCTTCAGTGCTCCTGCCGTCCAACTCCAGTCTCAGTCTTACTCCGGTCCATCCTGAGCCGCCCCTCTCGGTACTGGCTACCGTGGTACTCGAACCCCTGGGCCTGCTCCTAACGGTCCCTGTATAGGGGTCGGTTCCACCTGGCAGCTCGCCCGGGGCCCCTCGGTGCCACGGTCCAGAAGGTCCACTCTTGGAGGTCCCGCTCCTGACCACCCGCGCTAACACCGTATCTACAAGAGAAGACACACTATCAACAAAAGAAGTTACTCTGTCAACAAAAGCGGAAACAAATGACACTCAAAAACACTCACGAGCAACTAGCAGTGCGTCCGGAAAGAAAAGAAGAGTGGTGGTTGTGGGCGACTCACTACTAAGAGGCACGGAGGCAACTATCTGCAGGCCGGACATAACCGCACGAGAAGTATGCTGCCTCCCAGGAGCAAAAATCAAGGATGTGGCCAACAGGATACCAACTATCCTCAAATCCAAGGACGACTACCCTTTCCTACTGATACATGTAGGCACAAACGACACGGCAAGAAATGACCTACCAACTATCTGCGAAGACTTTGAAATTCTGGGGAAGAATATAAAGGAACGGAACGTACAGGTTGTTTTCTCATCAATCCTCCCAGTCGATGGCCATGGCATCAGAAGATGGAATAGGATACTAGAGGTGAACAACTGGCTACGACGGTGGTGCAGGCAGCAAGGATTTGGATTCTTGGACCATGGCGTGAATCACCTCTACGATGGACTTCTCGCAAGAGACGGGATACATCTCACAAAACCTGGGAAACACACATTCGCCAGAAGACTTGCCACACTCATCAGGAGGTCTTTAAACTAGAAGAGGGGATGGGAGGAAAAACAGCAGACAAGAACATGCAGCAGAAGGACAAACTAATCAAGGATACTTGATGTGGTAAAGAGGACCCAAGACAGGGTACTCAGAAGGAAGCTAAGAAAAAGGAAGCAAAACCTCTTTCCTGCATGCTGACCAACGCAAGGAGCCTGACCAATAAGATAGAAGATCTGGAGTTGGTAATGTATGAGGAAAAATACGACATAGTAGGAATAACTGAGACATGGTTAGACGACAGCTAGGACTGGGCGGCTAACGTGCAAGGACATGATTTGTTTAGGCGGGATCGTAAAAAAAGGAAAGGGGCGGAGTCTGTCTATATATAAAGTCCACACTAAGGCTAGTTTCACATTAGCGTTTTTTTGCGCAGCGCATCGTGCGCATAAAAAACGCAAAGAAAAACGCAAAACAAATGTGCGTTTTTTTTTCTTCATGCGCACGCTGATGCGTCAAAATAACGCAGTGTTACTTGCGTTTTACATGCGTTTTTGCATGCGGTTGCGTTTTTTATGCGCATGCGTTTTTAGGTGTGACATTTCACAATAGCAAAATCTTTGACCACCAATGGGTCACCAGTGGGCGTGTTTCATTGGAATGTTTTATAGACCCTGTACTGCTGAATTCATCAGATTTTGCTGCTGTTTCCGGTGTCAAGATGGACTTGCGTCTGGATAATTTCCGCTTCAAGCTGGATCTTGACATTGCGCTGTCTCAGGCGTATGTCTTTTGTTGCCAGCAAGAAAGGGAGAGGGAGAGACAGCAGAGACGGCAGCGGCGTAGGTTTTGGAGACATCCAATCATCGAACTCCGGCCAAGCCGTGGAGCATATCACACGCTGTACAGCGAGCTACAGGAAAACCCGGAGAAATTTGCTGACTATACACGGATGTCCCAGGAAAGCTTCCTTGACTTGCTGGGTATGGTTGAAGGAAACATCCGGAGAAGGGACACTCAGCTCCGGCGTGCCATTCCTCCCGAAGAAAGGCTCCTTGTCACCTTACGGTATGTATGTTGTTATGTTTGCATAATTTTTTTGGCTTTTTATTTTTTTTTTTTTTTGGTCCAAAAAATTAGGTTTTTTTTGGCTATTGATTTTTAACATTATTTTTGTGAAATTGCTTTTTTGCATAATGGTTTTTCTTCTGGCATGTACTAATCCCAAGCCTTTATAAAATGTTTTTTTGCTATGTTGTATTAAAAAAACATGCAAAATAGTTAGGCCATGTACTTTTTTATTTTCAGTGTTTTTAGTAATACCCAAGACAGAAATATAATTATTTTTTCTTTTTATGTTTGGCAGGTTCCTGGCAACTGGAGAGAGTCTTTCATCCCTGCATTTCCAGTACCGGCTGGGAATCTCAACTTTATCTGGGATTGTTGCCGACACCTGCAGGGCTCTGTGGGATGTTCTGTGTCCGGAGTTTCTGCCATTGCCCACTGCCGAAAAGTGGCTTCAAATATCGGAGAAATTCTGGGCAGTCTGCAATTTCCCGAACTGCCTAGGAGCGGTGGACGGGAAGCACATCCGCATCACAAAACCCGCAAGAAGTGGCTCCGAGTACTACAACTACAAGAAGTACTTTTCCACAGTCCTAATGGCCATTGCGGATGCAGACTGCCGGTTTGTGGCGGTGGACATAGGGGCATTCGGACGGGGCAACGATTCACAGACTTTTAAGAACTCTGATATGGGCTGGAGGTTGTACGGCAACCATTTCAATTTTCCACTGGCACGGCCTCTTCCCCAAACCCAAACTCCACCACTGCCATTTGTAGTGGTTGGGGATGAGGCATTTCAGATGTGCCCAAACCTGCTGAAGCCGTACTCCAGCCGTGACTTGGACCACCGCAAGAAAATTTTCAACTACAGGCTTACGAGGGCTCGCAGGACTGTAGAGTGCGCCTTTGGCATTCTAGTGGCCAGATGGCGAATTCTCAGCACCGCCATCAATCTCAAAATGGAAACAGTTGATGAGGTCGTGAAGGCATGCGTGGTTCTCCACAATTTTGTTATGGCAAAGGAGCGGCCGAACTTTGACATGGATGAGCCTGCTGCCAACCCTTTGCCAGATTTTACTCAGCACCCTCTTCGGTCCTCAGTCGAAGTTGCCCAAATGAGGGACCAATTTGCGGACTACTTTTTATCCGATGTTGGTCGTGTAGCATGGCAGGATCAAATGGTTTAATAGTTTTGTTGTTTGTTAAAAATAAAATACATGGTTTTTTATACCTGTACCCAGTGTACTGTGTCTTAATAAACTCCACTACTCATCTGCCCAGGTTAAATTGAAGAAAGGGAAACCACCATAAAAAAAAAAATATATATATATATATATTATAATATATATATATATATATTATAATATATATATATATATATATATATATATATTATTATATATATTATTATATATATTATTATATATATATATATATATATTATTATATATATATATATATATTATTATATATATATATATATATATTATTATATATATATATATATATTATTATATATATATATATATATATATATTATTATATATATATATATATATATATATATTATTATATATATATATATATATATATTATTATATATATATATATATATATATTATTATATATATATATATATATATATATTATTATATATATATATATATATATATTATTATATATATATATATATATATATATTATTATATATATATATATATATATATATTATAATATATATATATATATATATATATATATTATAATATATATATATATATTATTATATATATATATTATTATATATATATATATATTATAATATATATATATATATATATATTATAATATATATATATATATATATATATATTATAATATATATATATATATATATATATTATAATATATATATATATATATATTATAATATATATATATATATATATATATATATATTATAATATATATATATATATATATATATATATATATTATAATATATATATATATATATATATATATATATATATTATAATATATATATATATATATATATATATATATTATAATATATATATATATATATTATAATATATATATATATATATTATAATATATATATATATATTATAATATATATATATATATTATAATATATATATATATATATTATAATATATATATATATATATATATATTATAATATATATATATATATATATATTATAATATATATATATATATATATTATAATATATATATATATATATATTATAATATATATATATAATTATTTTATATTATAAAATATATATATAATTATTTTATATTATAAAATATATATATATATATTTTATAATATATATATATATATATATATATTATAATATATATATATATATATATATATATTATATATATATATATATATATATTATAATATATATATAAATATATATATATATATATATATATATATAAATATATATATATATATATATATATTTATATATAAATATATATATATATATATATATTTATATATAAATATATATATATATATATATATATATATTTATATATTTATATATATATATTTATTTATATATTTATTTTTATATATATATATATATAAATTTTTTGTTTTTTTTGGTGGTTTCCCTTTCTTTACTTTCTACCGGATGGTCAGCCATCCAACTCTGAAAGGGATACTATATTTCATTTTTGTTTTATTTATATATATATATATATATATATATATATATATATATATATATATATATATAAAAAAAAAAAAGAAATATAGTATCCCTTTCAGAGTTGGATGGCTGACCATCCGGTATAAAGTAAAGAAAAACAAACCATAGTGTAGGGCGCAGTGTGTGCAGGCGGCGAAAGACACAATAACCAAACATTATTTTGAAAAAAAAATATAACATTTATTTAAATTATTTTTTAGTTGCTGGAAACTGGGGGGTGTGGAGGGATGAGGAACGGCTTTGGGTGGAGTAAGGGGTTCTAGGGGAAGGAGGAACCAAAGAAGTGGGGGAAGGGAGCTGAGGCAAGGAAAGTTGTGAAGTGGGAGGTGAGGGAGGAGGGAGGGTAAGAGTCCTCCTCTTTGTTTTTTTAGGACGGTGGCCCGTCGTCTTCCTGCTGTCCTCGCTTGAGCCTGAGGACTGGCTAGACCCCGGGGACCGCCTTGAGCCTCTGGACCGCCTTGAGCCTCTGGACTGCCTTGAGCCTCTGGAACGCCTGGAGGCTGGGGACTGGCTGGAGCTGGGGGACCGCCTGGCACTTGTTGACCGCCTGCCAGGATCTTGTTCCAGCTGTGGCATGCTGGAGGTGGTGGATGTCCTGGCAGGGGCCGTAAATATTGAATGCGGGTCCCCCAGCTGATGCTGCTCCGAGGTGGTGGTGGTGGTGGTGGCGGTCCATGCAGGCGTGGTGGCTGTGGCGGTCCATACCGGGGTGGTCCTCCCGCTGGTGGTGGTGGTTGCGGCGCTCAAGGCAGGGGTGGTGACGACGGGCCATCCAGTGGTGGTGGCGGCAGCAGTGGTGGGCCAGGCAGGAGCAGCGCTTGGCATGGTGTTGGCGGGTAAGTGTCCAGCTGCACTCGGACTTGGGGCGGTATATTGGTGTCCGGCGAGGCTTGGAAGTGTGGTGGCTGTGCAGTGATATGCAGCAGAAGTAGGTAATGCTGTAAAACGAGTCAGTGGTGGCACCGGTGGAAATGCCACCACTGACTGCTGCATAATCCTACTCTGCTGCATAGCCTGCATAAAAGCATTGTTGCAGGCCTGCATGACAGTCAACTGGAGGTCAGGGGTAAGGTGTTCCGCCGTGTCCCGAGCTATTTGGGTATAAAAATGATGCGCTGGTCTGGCGAGGTCGACTTCCAGGCGCTCAAGGCGACCCTCGATAGACTTGTAGCGTTGGTCCAAAAGGAGGAAACCACTCTCAAGTCTATCGGAGAGTGCCTTGAGGCTACTCTGAAAGACCGAGCTCAATTCAACGAACTCGGGCATGAGAGGCCTGTCCAAGGTCCTCTGCCGCTGCTGGCGGGAAGTGCCCGCAAAACCAGTGGCAGAGACCTGGGACAGGGGAACACCTGAGCGACCAGCTTCCTGGTCTCCAGATGACTGTGGTGCAGACCTGCAAGGTGCTTCCTCGCTGATGGATGGCTGGGAGGGGTCCGGGGCAGCTTGATGAAGGACCGCTTCGGGACCAGGTTGCAGGGTGCTGCTCCAGGTGCTGTGAAAAGAAAAGAAAGAAATTACTACCATAAATTAACAATCGCCAACTCCTGTGGAATAGAAAAGCACAGAATAAAACACAATACAACTAGAAAATACTTACGTTCGGGAGGCAAGGACCGGTCTTAAAAATGCCAAGGCACGATGGTATCGGTACTTCGTGCCGGTCCTTGCCGCAGCACCACTGCGAACCTTATTCTCCTGACGGATATCCCTGTTGAAGCGGTCCTTCATCGAGCGCCAACGGGTTCTGACTTTGTTCACTGTGATGGAAAAAAAAAAAAAAAGAAAAAAAGTAAGACTATGCACTGGAGGCTGTGATCATCCAACTGTGTGTGATGATAGAAACTCCATGGAGTTAATAGCATCACACACAGTTGGGTGATCCCGGCCAAGATCACTGCTGCATCACACTGCATTTAAATACTTACGAAAATCCTTGCGGACCCGGGGAGAGGCGTTGTCCCAGCCATCCATCAGCGATGCGGCCACCTCGTTCCAGAGCCGCCGGATCACCACGTTGTCCGAGTGCAGTTGGTGACGGGTGTCCCACAACGGGACTCGCTCCTGGACTAGACGGATGAGCTCGTCGTTGTCCAGGGCGAGGTCCTCCTCCCGCTGTGGAGCCTAGAAAAGAAAGACAAACATTAATCTTTGAAAGATTTAAAAAAAAAAAAATATCGATAACTAGCTGAAGAGCCCGGCGCTGCCCGGGCATAGTAACTAACTGTGGTTAGTTATATAAATTTAAAATTATCCTCCATCCCATAGTCCCGTGCCCATATTCCATCATACATATCCTCCATCCCATAGTCCAGTGCCCATATACCCATCACACATCCTCCATCCCATAGTCCCATGCTCATATACCCATCATACATATTCGCCATCCCATAGTCCCGTGCCCATATACCATCATACATATCCTCCATCCCATGCCCATATACCCATCATATATATCCTCCATCCCATAGTCCCGTGCCCATATTCCATCATACATATCCTCCATCCCATAGTCCTGTGCCCATATACCCATCATACATATTCGCCATCTCATATGCCTGTGCCCATATACACATGATACATGTTCGCCATCCCATAGTCCCGTGCCCATATACCATCATACATATCCTCTATCCCATGCCCATATACCCATCATATATATCCTCCATCCCATAGTCCCGTGCCCATATACCCAAACAAACAAACATACACACACACACACACAAACACACACACACACATACACACTTTGAGCCCTAGATATTGATAAACAATCCATGAAAAAATTATTTGTTTTAAATGGAAATAAATGGAAAAAAAACAACAAACATCGAAAAAAACAACCATGAAAATTTAAAAAAAATAAAATTAAAAAATACAAAAAAAAAAAAAAAAAAAAAAAAAAACCAGACTAGAAAATAAGTAAAAAAAAAAAAACAAACAGTCCGTCTGTACTTACATCACGTCTACCCGCCCGCACTTGGCCTTGCTGCTCCTGCCGTTCCTCCGGTGGTGGTGGCGTGATGGAGGATGAGCTCTGAAAATTAAACCAAAAAAATTAATCACATGTGTTTATTTTTTCAAATCCATACGGAAGCATAGTACTCACTTCTTCTGCCTCTTGCCCTGTCCCGGGGACATATTCTTCACCAGATGAAGACATGCTGCAATAAAAAAAAAAAGAGACATAAGTACATAGAAATGTATTGAAATTTCAGCCAGACATTAGGTTTTTCATACTTACATTGGTGCAGCTTGTGCTGTGTGTCCACTAGTGAGCAATCCTTAAAGTATTGTGGAATCCCAGTGCCCACACCATTTTATCACCTTGGTTCAATTTTGTTTTTTTACTGTCTAGACCAAATTTCAGTCATGTTTATGTAAAAAACGCATGCGCATAAAAACGCAAGACCATGCGCAAGTATTGCGCTCCCATAGGCTCCAATGTGGTGTTTTTGCGCATTCCGTGCGCATTCCGTGCGCATGCGTTGTTTTAACGAGACAGGGCGGAACCAAAAATGCAACATGTTGCGTCTGACGCGCCTGGCGCAAAAGACAAAAAAACGCATGCGCACGAAAGCGCAAATATGCGCAAGACCATGCGCACATCATGTAAAATATAGGTGCGCAGTGCGCATGCGCACTGGTGCGCCCGATGCGCTGCGCACAAAAGCGCTAATGTGAAACCAGCCTAAGAGAAGATATACAAGAGGGAAATGAAGAGGTGGAGTCTCTATGGGTGGAGATACAAGGAGGGAAAAGTAATAAAATCCTCATAGGGGTTTGTTATAAGCCACCAAATATAACAGAAACCACTGAGAATGTATTATTGAGACAAAGAGACAAAGCAGCAAATCCCAATGAGGTGATTATTATGGGGACTTCACCTACCCCGACATAGACCGGGAAACGGAAACCTGCGGATCTCAGAAAGGAAACCAATGTCTGTCAGTGACCAAGGATAATTATCTGTCACCACTTGTGCCGGGCCCAACTAGACGGACGGCCCTTCTGGACTTAATGTGAAGCCACAGGCCAGATAGAATAACAGAAGTCCGAGTCGATGGCACCGAGGGAACAGTGACCACAATATAACACCATTCCACTTGTCCTTCAGTAAGGTGCCCTGGAAGGGGGTCACAAAAATGCTGAATTTCAGGAAAGCAAAGTCTGATCAGCTTAGAGAGGACCTTCCCCGAATTGATTGGACAATGTCCTCAAAAATAGGAGCACAGAAAATAAATGGGAAATATTTAAATCAGTTTTACACCCCCACTGCGAGCTAGCCATACCGTACAGAAATAAAAGGGCTAGGAACAGGAGAACACCAGTGTGGCTAAAAAACGATGTAAAAAGGGCAATAAATAACAAGAACAAGGCATTTAGGAAGCTAAAACAAGAAGGCAATGAAGAAGCATTAAAAAGTTATAGAGAAAAAAATAAAATGTGCAAAAAGCAAATACATTTAGCAAAAGTGGAAACTGAGAGATTCATTGCTAAGGAAAGTAAAACAAACCCCAAACTATTCTTTAATGATATTGTGGCGTCCGTCTGCGGTTCTGGACTGCGGCCAGCCAACACCCCGAGAAACACTGATACCCTTTACCCCTATACAGGGATCTGGATTTATAGCAGAGCCCAGGAGGTGCTGTCTGAATAGGAGCAGTGGCCAGAGCAGGACGGTCGCCAGAAAGGTGTTCCAAAAACAAGACAAAAACGTAGTGGTATCCGGGTCTAAACCAGTCGGGCAGCAAGGTACAAAAACAGTAGACAGTAGCAGAGTCAGATTCAGGCCAAGGTCAGAGTTATAAACCAGGAGGGCAGCAGAGGTACAGAATCGTTAGGCAGAAGCAGGGTCAGAAGTCCAGGCCAAGGTCAGAGTCAGTCAGCTATAGCAATTCACACAGTAACACGCAGGGGAACCAAGAATATATCCGGCGGCCTGCAAGAGCAGTCCCAAGGTATTTGAGGGATCAGGTCATCCCTCACAGGCTCCCGGGCTGATGATGTCATCAGGACCGCCCCCAGGACCAGACCTGATGACGATGCACTAACCCCTTCATGACTGACAGAGGAGCGGAGTCTGCGTCCACCAGACGCCTGCGCAGAAGCCCTTTCACTGTTGCCGCCATCACTCGGGCGCGAGCCACGGCGCCTCCTAGTGGCTGAGGGCGGGACAGCAGGCCCTGAATTCGACGACGACATGTCAGTCCGGCGCCTCCTGGTAACCGAGGCCTGGACAGCAGGCCCTGAGCCCGAGGGTGGCGTGACAGTCCGTCGCCTCCTAGTGGCTGAGGGCGGAACAGCAGGCCCCGAGTCTGACGGCGACGTGACAGATATAAACAGTAAAATGATTAAAATTGATGGTGTCAGCCCTTTAAAGAACAATGAGGGTGAAATCATAGAGAGCGATGTGGGAAAAGCAAATGTTTTAAATACTTTTTTCTCAACAGTGTTCACACAGGAAAAGGATTTGCAGGGGAAATGCAGAGTGATAATGTAAACTCCCCATTAAGTATTACCTGCCTAACCCAGGAAGAAGTGCAGAACCGCCTTAGTAAGATGAAAATGGACAAATCACCAGGCCCTGATGGCATTCACCCTCGGGTATTAAGGGAGTTAAGTAATGTGATAAACAGGCCTCTATTCCTTATATTTAAAGACTCTATAGAAACAGGGTCTGTTCCTTTCGATTGGCTGCAAGCAAATGTGGTACCAATATTCAAAAAGGGGTGTAAATGGGAACCTGGAAACTATAGGCCGGTAAGCTTAACATCTGTTGTGGGTAAAATTTGTGAAGGGTTTCTAAGGGATACCATTATGGAATATCTGAATGTTAATAAATGTTTAACTCCATATCAACATGGATTTATGAAGGATCGCTCCTGTCAGACTAACCTGATCAGCTTCTATGAGGATGTCAGCTCTCAAATGGACCAAGCAGAATCATTGGATGTCATTTATCTCGACTTCTCTAAAGCATGTGACACTGTCCCACATAAAAGATTGGTCAGTAAGATGAGAAAGCTTGGGCTAGGGGAAAATGTGTGTAGATGGGTAGGGAGCTGGCTTAGTGATAGAAAACGAAGAGTGGTTATTAATGGGGCATCCTCAGATTGGGCCAGGGTTACTAGTGGGGACCACAGGGGTCTGTATTGGGCCCCCTACTATTTAATATATTAATGATCTAGTGGATGGCTTACACAGTAAAATATCAGTATTTGCAGATGATACAAAACTATGTAAGGTCGTTACCACAAAGGAGGACAGTTTGCAACTACAGACAGATTTGAGTAAATTGGAGAATTGGGCTGAAAAATGGCAAATGAGGTTTAACACAGATAAGTGTAAGGTTCTGCACATGGGAAGGAGAAACAGAGGCTACAATTACTTACTAAATGGGAAACTGCTGGGGAAATCAGACATGGAAAAAGACTTAAGAAGAGGTCTGGGGACACGAGATGAAAGCATAATTCTCCCTCTGTACAAATCACTCGTCAGACCACACTTGGAGGATTGTGGGCAATTTTGGACACCGGTGCTCAAGAAAGACATTACTGAACTTGAAAGGGTTCAAAGGCGGGCTACTAAAATGATAGATGGAGTTGGTTCACTACAATACCCAGAAAGGTTATCAAAATTAGGTCTATTTACTCTAGAAAAGAGAAGACTTAGGGGAGACTTAATATATATGTACAAGTGCATCAGAGGGCAATACAGAGATCTCTCCAATGAGCTGTTTGTACCAAGGACTGTGACAAGAACAAGGGGGCATTCTCTTCGTCTGGAGGAAAGACAATTTCTGCACCAGCATAGAAGAGGGTTCTTCACGGTAAGAGCAGTGAGGCTCTGGAATTCTCTTCCTGAGGAAGTGGTGATGGCCAACTCACTGAATGAATGTAAGCAAGGAATGGAGGCTTTTCTTGTGAGTAACAGTATAGAAGGTTACGAATAACAGAATATTATAGGTAGATGGTTGACGCAGCTTAGGGGAAGGAATTATTTTCCCTATGGATAAAATTGGCTTCTACTCTGTGGGCTTTTTGCCTTCCCCAGGATCAACAATGCAGAACAGCTGCACTAAAAATAGGCTGAACTAGATGGACATAAGGTCTTCAGCCTTCAAAACTATGTCACTATGTTACTATGTATCTTTATTGCAATCTGCGTTTTTTGATGTCTGTAATTATGTTGGTCTTTTTTGAGAAAAAATGTTCTAGTGGTGTTTTTATAATAGGTAAGTAAATTGTTTATATGGTAATTTCTCATGATGGGGTTTATAAAAGGAAGTGACGTTGTAATTTGTACATGTGGACCCGTGAAACGGCCGTAGTCCTGTTCTCTTTGCTGCGTGCCTGCACGCTCCTAGCCCTTTTATACCTTGTCCATGCACTTATGGGTTAAAGAACTGTGGTTTTATACGGTTTGGCGAGTGCTGCGTTCTTTCTTGCTTTTGGACATTGATTTCCTTATATGTTTTCCTTACAAGCACCATCCCTACCATGACTACACCTGCCAAGTGTCGCTGACTCAGGGATAATCTGCTCCACCCGTCGGTCGGCTGCTCCCGCTGCCGTTCTGCTCTTTCTACATTTCTATTTCTTATCTCCCTGTTTTATGGTTCAATAAAGTATTGCCGCACTGTTTACCCTCATTATTATTATGCCCACGGGAAAGGATGTCGGGCGTTCAATGGCATGATCCTTGCTAAATGAGGTTTTGGGCACATCTATAGGAGATGCGGGCAGCACATGGGCACATCTATAGGAGATGCGGGCAGCACACGGGCACATCTATAGGAGATGCGGGCAGCACACAGGCACATCTATAGGAGATGAGGGCAGCACACGGGCACATCTATAGGAGATGCGGGCAGCACACAGGCACATCTATAGGAGATGAGGGCAGCACACGGGCACATCTATAGGAGATGAGGGCAGCACACGGGCACATCTATAGGAGATGAGGGCAGCACACGGGCACATCTATAGGAGATGCGGGCAGCACACAGGCACATCTATAGGAGATGAGGGCAGCACACGGGCACATCTATAGGAGATGCGGGCAGCACACAGGCACATCTATAGGAGATGCGGGCAGCACACAGGCACATCTATAGGAGATGCGGGCAGCACACAGGCACATCTATAGGAGATGAGGGCAGCACACGGGCACATCTATAGGAGATGCGGGCAGCACACAGGCACATCTATAGGAGATGCGGGCAGCACACAGGCACATCTATAGGAGATGCGGGCAGCACACAGGCACATCTATAGGAGATGCGGGCAGCACACAGGCACATCTATAGGAGATGAGGGCAGCACACGGGCACATCTATAGGAGATGCGGGCAGCACACAGGCACATCTATAGGAGATGCGGGCAGCACACAGGCACATCTATAGGAGACACGGGCAGCAGACGGGCACATCTATAGGAGATGAGGGCAGCACACGGGCACATCTATAGGAGATGCGGGCAGCACACAGGCACATCTATAGGAGATGCGGGCAGCACACAGGCACATCTATAGGAGATGAGGGCAGCACACAGGCACATCTATAGGAGACACGGGCAGCACACGGGCACATCTATAGGAGATGAGGGCAGCACACGGGCACATCTATAGGAGATGCGGGCAGCACACAGGCACATCTATAGGAGATGCGGGCAGCACACAGGCACATCTATAGGAGATGCGGGCAGCACACAGGCACATCTATAGGAGATGCGGGCAGCACACGGGCACATCTATAGGAGATGCGGGCAGCACACGGGCACATCTATAGGAGATGCGGGCAGCACACAGGCACATCTATAGGAGATGCGGGCAGCACACAGGCACATCTATAGGAGACACGGGCAGCACACGGGCACATCTATAGGAGATGAGGGCAGCACATGGGCACATCTATAGGAGATGCGGGCAGCACACGGGCACATCTATAGGAGATGAGGGCAGCACACAGGCACATCTATAGGAGATGAGGGCAGCACACAGGCACATCTATAGGAGATGCGGGCAGCACACAGGCACATCTATAGGAGATGAGGGCAGCACACGGGCACATCTATAGGAGATGAGGGCAGCACATGGGCACATCTATAGGAGATGAGGGCAGCACATGGGCACATCTATAGGAGATGCGGGCAGCACACAGGCACATCTATAGGAGATGCGGGCAGCACACAGGCACATCTATAGGAGACACGGGCAGCACACGGGCACATCTATAGGAGACACGGGCAGCACACGGGCACATCTATAGGTGATGAGGGCAGCACACGGGCACATCTATAGGAGATGCGGGCAGCACATGGGCACATCTATAGGAGATGCGGGCAGCACACAGGCACATCTATAGGAGATGCGGGCAGCACACAGGCACATCTATAGGAGATGCGGGCAGCACACAGGCACATCTATAGGAGATGCGGGCAGCACACAGGCACATCTATAGGAGATGCGGGCAGCACATGGGCACATCTATAGGAGATGCGGGCAGCACACGGGCACATCTATAGGAGATGTGGGCAGCACATGGGCACATCTATAGGAGATGCGGGCAGCACACAGGCACATCTATAGGAGATGCGGGCAGCACACAGGCACATCTATAGGAGATGCGGGCAGCACACAGGCACATCTATAGGAGATGCGGGCAGCACACAGGCACATCTATAGGAGACACGGGCAGCACACGGGCACATCTATAGGAGATGCGGGCAGCACACGGGCACATCTATAGGAGATGCGGGCAGCACACAGGCACATCTATAGGAGATGCGGGCAGCACACAGGCACATCTATAGGAGATGCGGGCAGCACACGGGCACATCTATAGGAGAAACCGCGCGAAAACTGTCGGCGCGTGAATTTTGGCTCATCTTTCATCGTTTTTAAGAAATCTCAAGATGGAAGAGGCCAGGAGCCATTTGGTGAGCTGCATTTCTTGCTACATGTTCACAGACTTACCAGTGGAAAAGCCAAACTTCACATGCCACAAATGCAGCTTGTGTCCCTGTTGGAGGAAAAGTTGCAAAATCTCGAAGAGAGGTTGGCTACGTTGAAGATCATTAAGGAAGGTGAAGAGTTCTTGGACAGAGCAGAATTATCTCTTCATGTTACAGAAAGAGAAGAAATTCGAAGTGCACCTGAAGAAACAGAGGAATGGAGACATGTGACCCAGAGAAGCAGGAGGATCAGGAGGCAGTCAGCACCCATACTGCTCAGGAACCAGTACCAGGCTCTCACGCAGGAAAATGATGAAGAAATACATCAGGATAAGACTTTGCCAACAAGCAGCAACCTTGTACGCCTTCAGAGTCCTCCTGGATGGAGAAAGAAAAATGTTGTGAAGAAGAAACGGAGAGTGGTGGTCATGGGGGATTCCCTGTTGAGAGGAACAGAGGCCGCTATCTGCAGACCGGATATAACTTCAAGAGAAATGTGCTGTCTTCCAGGTGCAAAAATTAAAGATGTGTCTGACAGGATATCAGGACTCCTCAGACCTACAGATGACTACCCATTCCTGCTACTACATGTGGGGACAAATGACACCGCAAGAAACGACCTGGAAACCATCTGCAGAGACTTTGAAGACTTAGGCAGGAAAGTGAAAGAACTGGGAGCGCAGGTGGTCTTCTCTTCCATCCTCCCAGTGGATGGCCATGGAACAAGGAGGTGGAATAAGATTCTGCAGGTGAACAACTGGCTACGTCGATGGTGCCGTCAGCAACGATTTGGATTTCTGGATCACGGAGTGAACTACTTATACGATGGACTACTTGCTAGAGATGGGGTGCACCTTACGAAGACTGGAAAGCAGGTATTTGGAAGTCGCCTTGCTACACTTGTAAGGAGAGCTTTAAACTAGAACAACGTGGGAAGGGAAGCAAAAGACCAGAAAAAGCCATACACCTGACAAATGCTACTGAGAACTCTGCTATTAGAAGTGGAAAGGAAGAACAAAGACAAAAGAATCTAATTAATAAAAATATTGGAGAAAGAGAAACCAATCACAAACTAAAATGTTTCTATACTAATGCACAAAGCATGGGCAACAAACAAGGAGAATTGGAACTACTAACCCAGGAAAAGAAATATGATGTCATTGGAATCACTGAAACTTGGTGGGACAATACACATGATTGGAATACAAGACTAGAAGGTTACAACTTATTTGCAAGAAACAGACTTGATAAACGAGGAGGGGGTGTCGCATTGTATGTTAGAAACGCGTATATCTGCACAGAGATTGAAGCTTCAGAGACTGGGAGTTCTGTGGAAACTGTTTGGGTAAGAATACAAGGACAGAACAATGGAAAGGACACCATTGTAGGCATTTACTACAGGCCGCCTGTGCAAGCTGAAGCTATGGATGAACTCTTTATGCATCAAATGGCCAAGTGCTCCAAAAAATATGACATAGTTGTCATGGGAGATTTCAACTATCCAGACATTTGTTGGGAATCTCTCTCAGGCAAAACTAACATGTCAAGGAAATTCTTATCCTCTCTTGCTGACAACTTTATCTTCCAAAAGGTAAGGGAGAAAACAAGGGGAACTGCTACCTTGGATCTAATCCTTATAAACAGGGAGGAAATGGTTGAGGAGGTAAAAGTGGCTGGGACCCTAGGAGGTAGCGACCATGCTATTTTAGAATTTTGGATAACTAGAGGCGGAAGACCTGTGAAGACTCAGACGTCAAGGTTAGATTTCAGAAAGGCAGATTTTAAGGGATTCAGAAAGAGAATTGGAGGGATCCAATGGCTGGATATCCTTAAAGACAAAAATGTCCAGGAAGGATGGGAAATCTTGAAAAATGAAATTCTCAAAGCACAGTTGTTAACAATTCCGAAAAGAGGGAAGAATAGGAAGCATTTAAGGAAACCAGGATGGATGAACACAGAACTTAAGCACATGCTAAAAAGGAAGAAAAAAATGTTTATAAAATGGAAAGAGGGAGGCATATCTAAAGAAGAATATAATGCTGTCTGCAGAACCTGCAGGGCACAAATCAGATTATCTAAAGCTGAAAATGAATTGAGGCTTGCAAGAGATGTCAAAAGCAATAATAAAGGATTTTGGGGATATGTCAAAAGTAAAAGAAAAGTCAAAGATGCTATAGGATTTTTACAGGATGAAAATGATGAAATGGTAAGACAAGATGTTGAGAAGGCTGAACTTTTAAATTCCTATTTTACATCTGTTTTCTCTCAGAAAGGAAATGTAACATCAACTGTTATTCACTGTCCTATTAAGGGAATAGAAGAATCCAGGATATCTATAAACAGAAAGATAGTGAGGAAACACTTAGCTAACCTAAATGAATTCAAGTCTCCAGGTCCAGATGAATTACACCCCAGAGTACTGAAGGAGATAGCAGAAGAAATTTTTGAACCCCTCTCCATAATCTTTGAAAATTCTTGGAGAACAGGAGAAGTGCCAGAAGACTGGAGAAGAGCAAATGTTGTTCCTATCTTCAAAACGGGGAAGAAGGTGGACCCAGGCAACTATAGGCCGGTGAGTCTGACTTCTATACCAGGAAAGATCTTTGAACAAATTATTAAACAACATGTATGTCAATACCTGGATAAGAATGAAGTGATTAAACAGAGTCAGCATGGGTTTGTAACTAATAAGTCATGTCAGACTAACTTAATTTCCTTCTATGACGGTATTACTGATTGGGTGGATCAAGGAAATGCTGTAGATATAGTATATCTTGACTTCAGCAAAGCATTTGACAAAGTCTCTCATACAATCCTTATTGAAAAAATGACTAAGTATGGAATGGACAAGGCAACTGTTAGGTGGATTCATAACTGGCTTAGTGATCGGACCCAAAGAGTGGTCGTAAATGGCTGCACATCCAGTTGGAAGAATGTCTCAAGTGGGGTACCACAGGGCTCTGTCCTGGGCCCTGTATTGTTCAACATCTTTATCAACGATTTAGATGAAGGAATTGAGGGTAAACTGATAAAATTTACTGATGACACAAAGCTAGGAGGGATAGCTAATGCTAGAGAAGAGAGAGAGAGGATTCAAAAAGATTTAAATAAACTGGAGAAGTGGGCAGCAACTAACAGAATGGTTTTTAACAGGGAGAAATGCAAAGTACTACATCTGGGCAATAAAAATGAAAAAAGCATATATAGAATGGGAGGAATAGGGCTAAGTGACAGCACATGTGAAAAAGACTTGGGTATACTAATAGATCACAGACTGAATATGAGTCAACAGTGTGATGCAGCAGCAAAAAAGGCAAATGCAATTCTAGGATGTATTAACAGAAGCATACAGTCTAGATCACGTGAAGTCATTATTTCCCTCTACTCCTCTTTGGTCAGACCTCATCTGGAATATTGTGTCCAATTTTGGGCACCACATTTTAAAAAAGACATCAACAAACTGGAGCAAGTTCAGAAAAGAGCGACCAGAATGGTGACCGGTCTGCAAACCCTGTCTTATGAGGAAAGGTTGCAGGATTTGGGAATGTTTAGTTTGCAAAAGAGAAGACTGAGAGGAGACTTAATAGCTGTCTACAAATATCTAAAGGGCTGTAACATTGTAGAAGGATCAACTTTATTCTCATTTGCACAAGGAAAGACTAGAAGCAATGGGATGAAGCTGAATGGGAGGAGACACAGATTAGATATTAGAAAAAACTTTTTGACAGTTAGAGTGATCAATGAGTGGAACAGGCTGCCACGAGAAGTGGTGAGTTCTCCTTCAATGGAAGTCTTCAAACAGAGGCTGGACAGACATCTAACTGGGATGATTTAGCGAATCCTGCTTTGAGCAGGGGGTTGGACCAGATGGCCCAGGAGGTCCCTTCCAACTCTACGATTCTATGATTCTATGATTCTATGACACGGGCAGCACACGGGCACATCTATAGGAGATGCGGGCAGCACACAGGCACATCTATAGGAGATGCGGGCAGCACACGGGCACATCTATAGGAGACACGGGCAGCACACGGGCACATCTATAGGAGACGCGGACAGCACACGGGTACATCTATAGGAGATGCGGGCAGCGCACGGGCACATCTATAGGAGATGCGGGCAGCACATGGGCACATCTATAGGAGATGCGGGCAGCGCACGGGCACATCTATAGGAGATGCGGGCAGCACACGGGTACATCAATAGGAGATGCGGGCAGCACACAGGCACATCTATAGGAGATGCGGGCAGCGCACGGGCACATCTATAGGAGATGCGGGCAGCACATGGGCACATCTATAGGAGATGCGGGCAGCGCACGGGCACATCTATAGGAGATGCGGGCAGCACACGGGTACATCAATAGGAGATGCGGGCAGCACACGGGCACATCTATAGGAGATGCGGGCAGCGCACGGGCACATCTATAGGAGATGCGGGCAGCACACGGGCACATCTATAGGAGATGCGGGCAGCGCACGAGCACATCTATAGGAGATGCGGGCAGCACACGGGCACATCTATAGGAGATGCGGGCAGCACACGGGCACATCTATAGGAGACGCGGGAAGCACACGGGCACATCTATAGGAGACGCGGGCAGCGCACTGGCACATCTATAGGAGATGCAGGCAGCACACGGGCACATCTATAGGAGATGCGGGCAGCACACGGGCACATCAATAGGCGACACGGGCAGCACACGGGCACATCTATAGGAGACACGGGCAGCACACGGGCACATCTATAGGAGACGCGGACAGCACACGGGCACATCTATAGGAGACACGGGCAGCACACGGGCACATCTATAGGAGATGCGGGCAGCACACGGGCACATCTATAGGAGATGCGGGCAGCGCACGGGCACATCTATAGGAGACGCGGGCAGCACACGGGCACATCTATAGGAGACACGGGCAGCACACGGGCACATCTATAGGAGATGCGGGCAGCACACGGGCACATCTATAGGAGACACGGGCAGCACATGGGCACATCTATAGGAGACACGGGCATGAACACGGGCACATCTATAGGAGACACGGACAGTGCACGGACACATCTATAGGAGATGCGGGCAGCACACGGGCACATCTATAGGAGATGCGGGCAGCACACGGGAACATCTATAGATGAGGGCAGCACACGGGCACATCTATAGGAGATGCGGGCAGCACACGGGAACATCTATAGATGAGGGCAGCACACGGGCACATCTATAGGAGATGCGGGCAGCGCACGGGCACATCTATAGGAGATGCGGGTAGCACAGCAGCACATGGGCACATCTATAGGAGATGCGGGCAGTGCACGGGAACATCTATAGGAGACACGGACAGTGCACGGGCACATCTATAGGAGACGCTGGCAGCACACGGGCACATCAATAGGAGACACGGGCAGCACACGGGCACATCTATAGGAGACACGGGCAGCACACGGGCACATCTATAGGAGACGCGGACAGCACACGGGCACATCTATAGGAGACACTGGCAGCACACGGGCACATCTATAGGAGACACGGGCAGCACACGGGCACATCTATAGGAGATGAGGGCAGCACACGGGCACATCTATAGGAGACACGGGTAGCGCACGGCACATCTATAGGAGATGCGGGCAGCGCACGGGCACATCTATAGGAGATGCGGGCAGCACACGGGCACATCTATAGGAGATGCGGGCAGCACACGGGCACATCTATAGGAGATGCGGGCAGCACAGCAGCACATGGGCACATCTATAGGAGATGCGGGCAGCACACGGGCACATCTATAGGAGACGCGGACAGCACACGGGCACATCTATAGGAGATGCGGGCAGCACACGGGCACATCTATAGGAGATGAGGGCAGCACACGGGCACATCTATAGGAGATGCGGGCAGCGCACGGGCACATCTATAGGAGATGCGGGTAGCACAGCAGCACATGGGCACATCTATAGGAGATGCGGGCAGTGCACGGGCACATCTATAGGAGACACGGACAGTGCACGGGCACATCTATAGGAGACGCTGGCAGCACACGGGCACATCAATAGGAGACACGGGCAGCACACGGGCACATCTATAGGAGATGCGGGCAGTGCACGGGCACATCTATAGGAGATACGGACAGTGCACGGGCACATCTATAGGAGACACAGACAGTGCACAGGCACATCTATAGGAGATGCGGGCAGCACACAGGCACATCTATAGGAGATGCGGGCAGCGCACGGGCACATCTATAGGAGACACGGGCAGCACACGGGCACATCTATAGGAGATGTGGGCAGCACACGGGCACATCTATAGGAGATGCGGGCAGCACAGCAGCACATGGGCACATCTATAGGAGACACGGGCAGCACACGGGCACATCTATAGGAGATGCGGGCAGAGCACGGGCACATCTATAGGAGATGCGGGCAGCACACGGGCACATCTATAGGAGATGCGGGCAGCACAGCAGCACATGGGCACATCTATAGGAGATGTGGGCAGTGCACGGGCACATCTATAGGAGACACGGACAGTGCACGGGCACATCTATAGGAGATGTGGGCAGCACACGGGCACATCTATAGGAGATGCGGGCAGCACAGCAGCACATGGGCACATCTATAGGAGACACGGGCAGCACACGGGCACATCTATAGGAGATGCGGGCAGAGCACGGGCACATCTATAGGAGACGCGGGCAGCACACGGGCACATCTATAGGAGATGTGGGCAGCACACGGGCACATCTATAGGAGATGCGGGCAGCACAGCAGCACATGGGCACATCTATAGGAGATGCGGGAAGCACACGGGCACATCTATAGGAGATGCGGGCAGCACACGGGCACATCTATAGGAGATGCGGGCAGCACAGCAGCACATGGGCACATCTATAGGAGATGCAGGCAGTGCACGGGCACATCTATAGGAGACACGGACAGTGCACGGGCACATCTATAGGAGATGCGGGCGGCCCAAGGGCACATCTATAGGGGATGCGGACAGGGCACGGGTACATCAATAGGAGATGCGGGCACCACACGGGCACATCTATAGGGGATGCGGGCGGTGCACGGGCACATCTATAAGGTATGCGGGCAGCGCACAGGTACATCAATAGGAGATGCGGGCACCACATGGGCACATCTATAGGAGACACGGACTGTGCACAGGCACATCTATAGGGGATGCGGGCGGAGCACGGGCACATCTATAAGGGATGCGGGCAGCACACAAGCACATAGGAGATGCGGGCAGCGCACGGGTACATCGATAGGAGATGCAGGCACCACACGGGGACATCTATAGGGGATGCGGGCGGTGCACAGGCACATCTATAGGAGTTGTGGGCAGCGCACGGGCACATCTATAGGAGATGCGGGCGGCGCACGGGCACATCTATAAGTGATGCGGGCAGGACACGGGTACATTGATAGGAGATGCGGGCACCACACGGGCACATCTATAGGGGATGCAGGCGGTGCACGGGCACATCTATAAGGGATGCGGGCAGCGCACGGGTACATCAATAGGAGATGCGGGCACCACACGGGCACATCTATAGGAGACACGGAGGGTGCACGGGCACATCTATAGGGGATGCGGGCGGAGCATGGGCACATCTATAAGGGATGCGGGCAGAACACGGGCACATCTATAAGAGATGCGGGCACCACACAGGGATATCTATAGGGGATTGGGATGCGGGCGGTGCGCGGGCACATCTATAGGAGATGCGGGCACCACACGGGCACATCTATAGGAGACACGGACGGTGCACGGGCACATCTATAGGGGATGCGGGCGGAGCATGGGTACATCTATAAGGGATGCGGGCAGCACACATGCACATCTATAGGAGATGCGGGCGGTGCACGCGCACATCTATAGGGGATGCGGGCGGTGCACGGGCACATCTATAGGATGCGGGCGGCGCACGGGCACATCTATAAGGGATGCAGGCAGCACACGGGCACATCTATAAGGGATGCGGGCAGCGCATGGGCACATTGATAGGAGATGCGGGCAGCGCACGGGCACATCTATAAGGGATGTGGGCAGCACACAAGCACATCTATAGGGGATGCGGGCAGCACACGGGCACATCTATAGGGGATGCGGGAGGTGCACAGGCACAGCTATGGGAGTCACGGGGGGTGCACGGGCACAGCTATAGGAGTCACGGGCGGTGCATGGGCATAGCTATAGGAGTCACGGGCGGTGCACGGGCATAGCTATAGGAGTCACGGGCGGTGCACGGGCATAGCTATAGGAGTCACGGGAGGTGCACGGGCATAGCTATAGGAGTCACGGGCGGTGCACGGGCATAGCTATAGGAGTCACGGGCGGTGCACGGGCATAGCTATAGGAGTCACGGGCGGTGCATGGGCATAGCTATAGGAGTCACGGGCGGTGCACGGGCATAGCTATAGGAGTCACGGGCGGTGCATGGGCATAGCTATAAGAGATATGTGCTCTTTGTTACTAATTAAACCATTCACGCTGACCACTGATCAGGCCCTTACACTTGTACCCTGTACCATGCAGCTGGTATCTGCAGTTACTCTCTCGATGTTGGCAGCTGTAGGCGGCAACCTCCAGGCATCAGTGTCTTTATGATTATTGGATCGGTACAAAGATCAAACTTCACAGATCCTGACTCCTGACCAAGAGAGACGGGGACCAGGCAGATCACACAGTAGAGCCCAAAAAAAGGTAAAGGGACCACAGCTGTGCGGTACTGAGGTATAATCACACATGGGGAACAGGAGTCCAAGGTGAAGACACAAGGTGTGGGTGCAAGGTGCAGACATCAAGTGTGCAGGGGTGAAAGGTACGGGCACAAGGGGAGCAGGGGTGTAAGGTGCGGACACAAGGGGCCCAGGGGTGTAAGGTGCGGACACAAGGGGCGCAGGGGTGTAAGGTGCGGGCACAAGGGGGGCAGGGGTGTAAGGTGCGGGCACAAGGGGCGCAGGGGTGTAAGGTGCGGGCACAAGGGGGGCAGAGGTGTAAGGTGCGGGCACAAGGGGCGCAGGGGTGTAAGGTGCGGACACAAGGGGCGCAGGGGTGTAAGGTGCGGGCACAAGGGGGGCAGGGGTGTAAGGTGCGGGCACAAGGGGCGCAGGGGTGTAAGGTGCGGGCACAAGGGGCGCAGGGGTGTAAGGTGCGGGCACAAGGGGGGCAGGGGTGTAAGGTGCGGACACAAGGGGCCCAGGGGTGTAAGGTGCGGACACAAGGGGCGCAGGGGTGTAAGGTGCGGGCACAAGGGGGGCAGGGGTGTAAGGTGCGGGCACAAGGGGCGCAGGGGTGTAAGGTGCGGGCACAAGGGGGGCAGGGGTGTAAGGTGCGGGCACAAGGGGGCAGGGGTGTAAGGTGCGGGCACAAGGGGCGCAGGGGTGTAAGGTGCGGACACAAGGGGCGCAGGGGTGTAAGGTGCGGGCACAAGGGGGGCAGGGGTGTAAGGTGTGGGCACAAGGGGGGCAGGGGTGTAAGGTGCGGGCACAAGGGGCGCAGGGGTGTAAGGTGCGGGCACAAGGGGGGCAGGGGTGTAAGGTGCGGGCACAAGGGGCGCAGGGGTGTAAGGTGCGGGCACAAGGGGGCAGGGGTGTAAGGAGCGGGCACAAGGGGCGCAGGGGTGTAAGGTGCGGGCACAAGGGGCGCAGGGGTGTAAGGTGCGGCCACAAGGGGCGCAGGGGTGTAAGGTGCGGGCACAAGGGGGGCAGGGGTGTAAGGTGCGGGCACAAGGGGCGCAGGGGTGTAAGGTGCGGGCACAAGGGGCGCAGGGGTGTAAGGTGCGGGCACAAGGGGGGCAGGGGTGTAAGGTGCGGACACAAGGGGCCCAGGGGTGTAAGGTGCGGACACAAGGGGCGCAGGGGTGTAAGGTGCGGGCACAAGGGGGCAGGGGTGTAAGGTGAGGGCACAAGGGGCGCAGGGGTGTAAGGTGCGGGCACAAGGGGGGCAGGGGTGTAAGGTGCGGGCACAAGGGGAGCAGGGGTGTAAGGTGCGGGCACAAGGGGGGCAGGGGTGAAAGGAGCGGGCACAAGGGGCGCAGGGGTGTAAGGTGCGGGCACAAGGGGAGCAGGGGTGTAAGGTGCGGCCACAAAGGGCGCAGGGGTGTAAGGTGCGGACACAAGGGGCGCAGGGGTGTAAGGTGAGGGCACAAGGGGCGCAGGGGTGTAAGGTGCGGGCCTAAGAGGGGCAGGGGTGTAAGGTGCGGGCACAAGGGGCGCAGGGGTGTAAGTTGCGGGCAAAAGGGGAGCAGTGGTGTAAGGTGCGGGCACAAGGGGGGCAGGGGTGTAAGGTGCGGGCACAAGGGGGGCAGGCGTGTAAGGTGCGGGCACAAGGGGCGCAGGGGTGTAAGGTGCGGGCACAAGGGGGGCAGGGGTGTAAGGAGCGGGCACAAGGGGCGCAGGGGTGTAAGGTGCGGGCACAAGGGGAGCAGGGGTGTAAGGTGCGGGCACAAGGGGGGCAGGGATGTAAGGTGCGGGCACAAGGGGCTCAGGGGTGTAAGGTGCGGGCACAAGGGGCGCAGGGGTGAAAGGTGCGGGCACAAGGGGGGCAGGGGTGTAAGGTGCGGACACAAGGGGCGCAGGGGTGTAAGGTGCGGGCACAAGGGGCGCAGGGGTGTAAGGTGCGGGCACAAAGGGCGCAGGGGTATAAGGTGCGGACACAAGGGGCGCAGGGGTGTAAGGTGCGGGCACAAGGGGCGCAGGGGTGTAAGGTGCGGGCACAAGAGGGGCAGGGGTGTAAGGTGCGGGCACAAGGGGCGCAGGGGTGTAAGGTGCGGGCACAAGGGGGGCAGGGGTGTAAGGTGTGGGCATAAGGGGGGCAGGGGTGTAAGGTGCGGGCACAAGGGGCGCAGGGGTGTAAGGTGCGGGCACAAGGGGGGCAGGGGTGTAAGGAGCGGGCACAAGGGGCGCAGGGGTGTAAGGTGCGGCCACAAGGGGCTCAGGGGTGTAAGGTGCGGGCACAAGGGGCGCAGGGGTGTAAGGTGCGGGCACAAGGGGCGCAGCGGTGTAAGGTGCGGGCACAAGGGGAGCAGGGGTGTAAGGTGCGGGCACAAGGTGCGCAAGGGTGTAAGGTGCGGGCAAAAGGGGAGCAGGGGTGTAAAGTGCGGGCAAAAGGGGAGCAGGGGTGTAAGGTGCGGGCACAAGGGGCTCAAGGGTGTAAGGTGCGGGCACAAGGGGCGCAAGGGTGTAAGGTGCGGGCACAAGGGGCGCAGGGGTGAAAGGTGCGGGCACAAGGGGCGCAGGGGTGTAAGGTGCGGGCACAAGGGGCTCAGGGGTGTAAGGTGCGGGCACAAGGGGCGCAAGGGTGTAAGGTGCGGGCACAAGGGGCGCAGGGGTGTAAGGTGCGGGCACAAGTGGCGCAGGGGTGAAAGGTGCGGGCAAAAGGGGCGCAGGGGTGTAAGGTGCGGGCACAAGGGGCTCAGGGGTGTAAGGTGCGGGCACAAGGGGCGCAGGGCTGTAAGGTGCGGGCACAAGGGGAGCAGGGGTGTAAGGTGCGGGCACAAGGTGCGCAGGGGTGTAAGGTGCGGGCACAAGGGGGGCAGGGGTGTAAGGTGCGGGCACAAGGGGCGCAGGGGTGTAAGGTGCGGGCACAAGGGGCGCAGGGGTGTAAGGTGAGGGCACAAGGGGCGCAGGGGTGTAAGGTGCGGGCACAAGGGGCGCAGGGCTGTAAGGTGGGGGCACAAGGGGCGCAGAGGTGTAAGGTGCGGGCACAAGGGGCGCAGGGGTGTAAGGTGCGGGCACAAGGGGTGCAGGGCTGTAAGGTGCGGGCACAAGGGGAGCAGGGGTGTAAGGTGCGGGCACAAGGGGCGCAGGGGTGTAAGGTGCGGGCACAAGGGGCGCAGAGGTGTAAGGTGCGGGCACAAGGGGCGCAGGGGTGTAAGGTGCGGGCACAAGGGGCGCAGGGCTGTAAGGTGCGGGCACAAGGGGCGCAGGGGTGTAAGGTGCGGGCACAAGGGGGCAGGGGTGTAAGGTGCGGGCACAAGGGGCGCAGGGGTGTAAGGTGCGGGCACAAGGGGCGCAGGGGTGTAAGGTGCGGGCACAAGGGGCGCAGGGGTGTAAGGTGCGGGCACAAGGGGCGCAGGGCTGTAAGGTGCGGGCACAAGGGGCGCAGGGGTGTAAGGTGCGGGCACAAGGGGCGCAGGGGTGTAAGGTGCGGGCACAAGGGGGCAGGGGTGTAAGGTGCGGGCACAAGGGGCGCAGGGGTGTAAGGTGCGGGCACAAGGGGAGCAGGGGTGTAAGGTGCGGGCACAAGGGGCGCAGGGGTGTAAGGTGCGATCACAAGGGGCGCAGGGCTGTAAGGTGCGGGCACAAGGGGCGCAGGGCTGTAAGGTGCGGGCACAAGGGGCGCAGAGGTGTAAGGTGCGGGCACAAGGGGCGCAGGGGTGTAAGGTGCGGGCACAAGGGGCGCAGGGCTGTAAGGTGCGGGCACAAGGGGAGCAGGGGTGTAAGGTGCGGGCACAAGGGGCGCAGGGGTGTAAGGTGCGGGCACAAGGGGCGCAGAGGTGTAAGGTGCGGGCACAAGGGGCGCAGGGGTGTAAGGTGCGGGCACAAGGGGCGCAGGGCTGTAAGGTGCGGGCACAAGGGGCGCAGGGCTGTAAGGTGCGGGCACAAGGGGGCAGGGGTGTAAGGTGCGGGCACAAGGGGCGCAGGGGTGTAAGGTGCGGGTACAAGGGGCGCAGGGGTGTAAGGTGCGGGCACAAGGGGCGCAGGGGTGTAAGGTGCGGGCACAAGGGGCGCAGGGCTGTAAGGTGCGGGCACAAGGGGCGCAGGGGTGTAAGGTGCGGGCACAAGGGGCGCAGGGGTGTAAGGTGCGGGCACAAGGGGGCAGGGGTGTAAGGTGCGGGCACAAGGGGCGCAGGGGTGTAAGGTGCGGGCACAAGGGGAGCAGGGGTGTAAGGTGAGGGCACAAGGGGAGCAGGGGTGTAAGGTGCGGGCACAAGGGGCGCAGGGGTGTAAGGTGCGATCACAAGGGGCGCAGGGCTGTAAGGTGCGGGCACAAGGGGAGCAGGGGTGTAAGGTGCGGGCACAAGGGGCGCAGGGGTGTAAGGTGCGGGCACAAGGGGCGCAGGGGTGTAAGGTGCGGGCACAAGGGGGCAGGGGTGTAAGGTGCGGGCACAAGGGGCGCAGGGGTGTAAGGTGCGGGCACAAGGGGCGCAGGGGTGTAAGGTGCGATCACAAGGGGCGCAGGGCTGTAAGGTGCGGGCACAAGGGGAGCAGGGGTGTAAGGTGCGGGCACAAGGGGCGCAGGGGTGTAAGGTGCGGGCACAAGGGGCGCAGGGGTGTAAGGTGCGGGCACAAGGGGCGCAGGGCTGTAAGGTGCAGGCACAAGGGGCGCAGAGGTGTAAGGTGCGGGCACAAGGGGCGCAGGGCTGTAAGGTGCGGGCACAAGGGGAGCAGGGGTGTAAGGTGCGGGCACAAGGGGCGCAGGGGTGTAAGGTGCGGGCACAAGGGGCGCAGGGGTGTAAGGTGCGGCCACAAGGGGCGCAGGGGTGTAAGGTGCGGGCACAAGGGGCGCAGGGGTGTAAGGTGCGGGCACAAGGTTTGCCAGAACATTTCCATCCATGGCTCTGTATGAACAAAAACAATCCTGTTGTGATAGAAGGTTACACATCACGTGACGTTGCTGCCCCCTGCTGGCCTGCCTCTTGTATGTACAGAATTATCTGGCCGACTGTTAATTGAAGCTTACTGTGTTCTCTGCTGTCATCTAGCGGCCGCGCGCCACCATTACTACATAAAGACAGCGAAGAACGCTCTGTACACTCCTCCTCTCTATGGTCTCTGCTTCCTTTTGCTTCGTCAGATTTTCTTCTCCCGGAAATCTTAATCGGATAATTAGTTCCGAGTCCACGGAGTGAGGTGAGAAATCATTAGATAATGGTGTCCAGTGTGGAGTATAGTGCTGGATATATACAGTGTAATACACGGGATATAATGGTGACCAGTGTGGAGTATAGTGCTGGATATATACAGTGTAATACACGGGATATAATGGTGACCAGTGTGGAGTATAGCGCTGGATATACACAGTGTAATACACGGGATATAATGGTGACCAGTGTGGAGTATAGTGCTGGATATACACAGTGTAATACACGGGATATAATGGTGTCCAGTGTGGAGTATAGCGCTGGATATATACAGTGTAATACACGGGATATAATGGTGACCAGTGTGGAGTATAGTGCTGGATATATACAGTGTAATACACGGGATATAATGGTGACCAGTGTGGAGTATAGTGCTGGATATATACAGTGTAATACACGGGATATAATGGTGACCAGTGTGGAGTATAGTGCTGGATATACACAGTGTAATACACGGGATATAATGGTGTCCAGTGTGGAGTATAGCGCTGGATATATACAGTGTAATACACGGGATATAATGGTGACCAGTGTGGAGTATAGTGCTGGATATATACAGTGTAATACACGGGATATAATGGTGACCAGTGTGGAGTATAGTGCTGGATATACACAGTGTAATACACGGGATATAATGGTGACCAGTGTGGAGTATAGCGCTGGATATACACAGTGTAATACACGGGATATAATGGTGACCAGTGTGGAGTATAGTGCTGGATATATACAGTGTAATACACGGGATATAATGGTGACCAGTGTGGAGTATAGTGCTGGATATACACAGTGTAATACACGGGATATAATGGTGACCAGTGTGGAGTATAGCGCTGGATATACACAGTGTAATACACGGGATATAATGGTGACCAGTGTGGAGTATAGTGCTGGATATACACAGTGTAATACACGGGATATAATGGTGTCCAGTGTGGAGTATAGTGCTGGATATATACAGTGTAATACACGGGATATAATGGTGACCAGTGTGGAGTATAGTGCTGGATATATACAGTGTAATACACGGGATATAATGGTGTCCAGTGTGGAGTATAGTGCTGGATATACATAGTGTAATACACGGGATATAATGGTGACCAGTGTGGAGTATAGCGCTGGATATATACAGTGTAATACACGGGATATAATGGTGACCAGTGTGGAGTATAGCGCTGGATATATACAGTGTAATACACGGGATATAATGGTGACCAGTGTGGAGTATAGCGCTGGATATATACA